>NC_089912.1:80446133-80813633 GCF_040182565.1 Anser cygnoides | reverse complement strand
CGGGGACAAATCTGTTTTTGGGAGGGGAACCGGAGCTGCCGTCCCCGCCGCTCCGCGCACGCTGCCCGCCGGGCTCGGGGCTCCGCCGCCGCTCTCTCACGGCCGGGAGCGCTCCGGGGGCTCCCCGCCGAGCCCTCCCCGTCCTCCCGCGGGGATTTTGGGTTTCCACCCGCGACCTGCAGCCCCCCCGCGGACCCCGAGCTGGTTCGCCGCAGGCGGCAGTGCCCCGCTCTGCTTTCCTCCGCGGAGACGGGGGAAAGGAAATTTATTTCGTTGTTGCTTTTTTTTGTTTGCTTGCTGTTTTTTGTTGTTGTTTGTTTGTGTTTGTTGTTGTTGTTGTTTGGTTGGTTTTTGTCTTTTTTTTTTCATTTTCTTTTTAATATTTTTTGTTGTTATTTAAGGTCCCAGCCTGGCTGCAGGAACCTCTTGCCCCCTAGACTGCCTTCACCTCGGTGCCATGACCCCAGCTGCCCCCCAGCGTGTGGAGCCTGCTCTGACCCCTCGCCCCTTCAGGGCCGAGCCCACAAATTTGGGGGTGCCCTGCTGGGATCCCACTGGAGATCCCTGTGCCTGCACAGTGGAGATCCGGGCATGTCCTCCCCACCAGGACACCCCATTTTCTGAGAGGTGCCATGGGTGCCCTGCACCTCAGCGAGGGCTTGGGATGCTCCAGATGGCTTTGGGCTGGGCTGGAGAGCCATGGCTCTGTCTTCTCCCCTCCCGAGACCTGGAGATGGTCTCTGCTTGGGTGTGCTTCTGGTGTAGAGAGGGAGGGCCCTGCAAGCCCAGAAAGGTCCTGCAAAAGCCTGGCTTGCAGGGGGCAAGCACAGGCACTCTGCTTGGTCCAGCCCCACCTTCGTCCAGCCAACAAAGCAGATTGGTATTCACGGGATAGGAAGCTTCAGGCTTTGGTCCAGGGAGTCTCAGGCCTTCCCAGCCCATCTAAAAAGGCTTTTATTTTGTCCCTGAGTCCCAGGGTCAGTCTTCTGGGGAGCTACAATTCCAACACGCTGCCATATGGCTAGCCTGGAAAGCAGAAAGGCATGACACTGCCTGCTAGCAGGATGGAAAGACAAACCACGCGTGGGAGCCCCACCAGGTGGCTCCAGACCTGTGACGACTGGCTGGCTCCCCAGACTCCCAGCACACCAGCCCCAAACCTCAGGGTCACCACCAGCTGGGTGGGTTGCATGCACATGCAGATGCAAACCGGGTGCCCAAGAGACTGTCCTGGAGAGAGACATTTCCCCAGACGCTAGCTGTGTGGTCACGGGTTCTCAGGGATATATTTTTTTCATATGAAAATGTTTCTTTTTCCTCCAGATGTCACATTAATTAACTCAGAAGGATAAGCTCTCTGTTAAACGTGTGAGGGAGATCGTGGTGCTGCACAAGGCTACAGGAGTCCCTCAGGACCAAGCACCAGATGGCAATGATGAGGCTCTGACGAGTGCACGTGGGGTGTGTAAAACAAGAGTCGTAAAAAGTCTAACAAGGGACTACCACAAGACAAAAACTCTTCCCAAAGACAGAGGGAGAAGAGGGTGGCAGGTTTGACATGGAGGGAGGTCGCTTCCTGGCTGCTCCAAAGCTGTCTGGTCAGTGCCCAACAGAGGCCAATCACCAAGCGAAATTCAGGGTCAGAAACACATCTGCTTTCTGTGTTCACCGTCGTATAACCCCCAGGTATTGTCGCAGCTCCTGGTACTGCCAGAAGTACTGGTCTCCTCTTGTTGTGGGGAACAACTGAAGAAGTGCAGCACAAAATATGGAGCATCTGCCAGAAAGGGAGGAGAATAAAAAGACATAAATCTGGAGAGTTAGGCAGTGACACCTGCAAACCAGTCAGCATGGCAGGCCACGGGAAACATTCAGGGACTGAAAGGCAGCAAAGTGATAAGGGGGATTGAAGCGCCCACAAGAAATCTGTTTTGTACTTTGCAGATGTGGAACTCCTCAGGAGCCCCAGCAGTGTAAGCAGAGTAAAAAAGCAAAGAGGTAAAATCATGCTTAATTGACTGCAAGACAGCCCATGGGGGTTGTCTCTGCAGTAACCTCCTGAAGTACAGGTTGTTGGATGCCAGCAGACTGTAGGGCAGCATCACTCTCAGCTTGCTTGGTCCTCATATGTTTTTCCCCAAGTCTCATCTCATTCGGGCACTTTTCATTCCCTGTATAAACCAAACAGTTTAAGAACATCTCAGTAACAATGATACTATAACAACTCATTCTGAAATAGCTTATTTCATCAAAGTACCTCAGAGCCCTGCACAGACATTGGTTAGGCTGCAAAACAGCCTTGGACTGATGCTGCAGTTTGTTTGCTTCATATTTAGTAAAAACTGTTTGTATACTTGGACTAACAAATGGAAAGACACAACAAAAATATTTAAATAGACTTTCCTCCAGTGGAAGTTTTTTTTCCCTAAATACAATGTGTTGCAAAAGTTTCACTGGCAGTTTGGGGAGCAAAGGAAACTGAGATGAGAACTACATTGAGAAAACAGAAGTGTGCGATATAATTGAATACAACTTACTGAGTTGGGTATTCTTGTTTTGATTTAGTGTAGGTTTATATCAGGTTCATTTAAATGTAACGGAAAATGTTTAACATACAGTGAAATTAGTTACTCTGAGTTTACACGTCCTTCCACAGTTTTTATTTGACTTGAGTAAAAAAAATGCACTTGGTTCAGCTAGAATAGTGAGTATCTAGTGAAAAGCTCATATAAACATCTGTTGTGTCTGCCCTTTCTGAAGGCTTCTTTTATCAGTCACGGGTCTCTCTTTTTTTATCTGGTCTGAGTATCAGCCAAAGCATGCCCAAAGCTCTGTCTTTTAAAGATGCAAGGAGAGAAGGTGCCCCGTTCTGAGAGAGGACATGTCTCCCACGCACCGATCGTAACACAGCCCAGCCTCACCTTCACTGTAAGCAGGCAGAAGAACAGAAACGCAGCAAAGGGTGGAAGAACAAGTGCCCATGATCATCCTCTGGCAGCTAAGGTGAGGGTTCCAGTCAGTGCTGAGGCAAGGACATTTTTCACATAAACCTTTGCATAGTCACAGAGTGGAGAGTCTCACTGCTTGAGAAACCAAAGTGCTGGGAAGCATGATGCATTTCTTGCAATTGATGGAGTCATCTAAGTTTGTTTATGCACTCTATAACTCATCAGCAGACTTGCAAAGCCAGAGAAATGAAGGAGGAAAAATGAAATTTAGGTAGTGATAGTGAAATATCACCAATTTTCTTATGTGCAGTACAGTTATGAAGAGATTGCAAGGTGCTGAGCTAGAAGAAAGAGCAGAACAAGTAAATGTAATGACTATTCCTCATACTGTTTGTATTCCCCTCAAAAAACCCTCCTGCTTTAAGGCTTCTGATTGGTGTAAAAAAGGAATGTAAAGGAACTAGGAAACATTTTTGCCTTCTCGGAATACAGTATTTTTAAAAATATTCTCTTGATAGTCACAGATTCTGTTCATTCATGAAAAACTGCTTGCCAGGTTTTACAGAGCACAGGGAAGCAGGTCCACTTCCCTCACTGTGTATCCAGAATGTCTGGTCATTCCTTTTCATTATGGATCTGCTACCAGAGACAAGTCTGTCCATTCTGAAGCTTTTTCATGTAAAAACACATGGAGAACTCCTGAGAGTGAGAACTTGTCCAAAAGGAAATTATCCTTATGTAAGCTAGGACTGGAAATACTGTTTTATTGGCATTAGGCCTTACATAGACACTTGTATTCTGATAAAATTCTTTTTACCTTATAGTATGTAGGAAAGGGCTTGAGATAAATTGGAAGAGCCATTTTACTCTAGCACAAGGAAATGTGCATGGAGCATTTTCCAGGGTTTTTGTTTCAGTGATGCCGCTGGAAGCAGTAAGCATCTCTTTCAGATGAGCCCTAGGAAATGTTCATCTCACATTTGGGAGCAGACATTTTTCTGCTAGGGGTTTTGTAAATAGAAAGATGAAGAAAAGAAGCTGATTGTCCTTTGATTGAAGCCATACCTTCCTTGAAGCCCAGACATATGCTTTTTTATTTCTTTGCCTTCAGACACGATTAAGTGACAATGAAAGCAACTTTGGATATTTCACTGTAGTAGAGAAACCTAATTTTCTCTGAGCTCAAGATATTTAAATAAGAATTGTTCCACTATTCATAAGACTGGAACAGAATGAAATTCTGCCCAAACATGGTTAAAGTAACAATCCACCAGAGAAATACATTTTGTGAGGCCTAGAGGTCTTTTAGGAGAGAGTTGTAAATTATATCCAGGCACCAGCTTTTTTTCCTTCAAAGTGTCTCAGTGGATCTAGAGCTCTGTATGGCTCAAAGCCTAGATCTATCAAGTGTGATCATTTCCAACAACTTTGAAGAAATTTAAAATAGCATGTGTGCTAGGAAGTTTTAAATACATGAAAGCACAGGTCTTTGTACAGAGAATATAGCAGTCCCTGCTAAAGTATTCCTCTAGCTCCAGTCTCCACCATATCCTTAGAATGACATATCATTTTTATCACCTTTCACATAATCTTAAATGTTTTGAACTTTTTATCAGGTTGAAGTGCCAAAAAGGGCTTTCCACAGGAGCTGCAGCTACCCAAACTCTGCATGCAGCCTTGCATCCCACACAACTCTTTTCTTAGCTGTCTTTCACAGATGATTTAAAACAGTTCACAGAAACCTATAATTATGTGGATCACAAGCTGATCAAGAAAATTAATTGGGTGGTCCAGGCCTGTCTGTTACCAAAATTCAAGACGAGAACAACACACACACTTAAGTGAGCAAAAGGGATCACGATGGAGCAACCCTTTTAGATTCCTCTTTATAGGATCATTTGATTCTAGACAAATAAGCCTATCATTAAAGGGAGGGTTTTCTGCCTTTGAAACCTTTTCAGAGGTTTCAGAGGTATTGGCTTTTCTTATCAGAGGCTCTGCATAAGATGAAGACGTTTCTTGCTGCTTCCCAGCTGAGCCTCCATCAGGCAGTTTCTGTATCCTCTTTGCAGCAGCCTGAGAGCCTGGGCTCTTGGCTGCAGCCAGGCCAAAGTCAGTGCCAACTTTTTTGTGTTATTTAGTCAAAATTGTCTCTATAATGGTCACACGGTTAAGGCCAGTCCAATGAAGACAGATAGCATCAATCTTTTCCATAATTTAACAGCATCACTCTTTTTCCCATATTGGCAGCCCCAGACCTGCGGACCGAGATACACGACTTGCAGAGGGCACTTGAGCAGAGGTATTCCAGCCTCCCTTCTCACTTTGCTGCAACTTTTACTACACACAGAAAACGGCCATTGATGCACGGTGTTCAGACAGGATCTAGCTCAAGCACACTTTCAGTCACTTTCTGAACTTCCAGAAACCAGACCCTAAGCAAGGTTTGGTCACATTAACCTGATCGGTGCTGGTTCTGAAAACATATTGAGGACCTCCTGACCTGAATCAGCACAACCAATAGTTCTGTCTTGGATTTAGGAGACCCCCCACAAGGTTCAACAAGTTTCTGTTGAAGCATCACGTCCATCTCTCAGAGGGAGACAAGCCAACACATAGCACGTGAAGCGGATCATGTTGTTGGTATCTTACAGATAAATAGCACTAACTGCACCAATATCACACAGCAGGGCAAAATCATAATAGAGGACAAACAGTGAAAACAAATGTATTTAAACATAACCATATGTTCTGTGATTCCACAGGACTCAGTCTTCAAAGTAATAATATTATTTGTAAAATGCCTCCCTTAGCATATTACACTGGGCTGTGCAAATGCTGCAATAAAAATGTCATTTGGCATGTTATGTAATATCATTCAAATAAAAATCCAAATGAGAAGAGCAAGTAAAGGAGAAAGGGATGGAGAAAAACGTGGCTGGGTAGCAATGAAAGATACAGGATCAAGAGGGTTCTGCTGAGGAAACAGCTTGGGAAGGAGCGTGGCTGTCTGGAGGAGCAGTGGGGAAGGCAGAGGAGAAACAGGGAAGTGGTGATGAACACTAGCAGTTTCAAGCAGGAGGGCAGAGTGTTAAATAACATCCTATTGTGGTAAGAAAGGCAGTCTGTATCAAGAAACAAAGAAAGCTGGCAGTGACCAAGGCCCCACGAATAATATCCCTGAGGATTTGTATGGAACTGATACTCTGCCAGCTCTGTGTTTCAGTCTCTCTCTCTTCCTCTTTCAAGCACCTGCTTGTCCATGCAGCTGGGACTGTTTATGGTGCAGGGGTCCTCCAGTGCTCTGGGAAGAGCACAGAGGCTTGCAGGACAGCCGCGGCCACAAACGGCTCACACAGGTCTTGTAGGAGAGCTAGAGAACCTACCTGTTAAGCAGCACTAGCTGTAGCTTCTCTTCAACCTGCCGATCACATGGGAAAAGACAGCTATATTAAGTACTTTATTAATTGTTGCACTTAGTGATAGGGAAAATGGTTTATTTTTTGTGGGTAATGTACAAAACCGTAAGTGCCATGGAGATATTCATGCAGGGCATTCCTGCCTATTGACCCACACACTTGTTGCTGGACTATGGTTTCATCAGTGACTCTGGGTTGTCCAAGAACACAATTGCTTTAAAATATGGGCTCTACCATCAAATCCAGTTAGACGTTTACTGCAGTAGACTGCAACCATGAGGTCAGAGGAAGCAGCTAGCTGTGACTGGGAAGCTGCCATGCACAGCAGTTCTGTCCCCTTTTACCCATATCTTCAGAGGACAACGAAGTGGCTGAGCAGATCTCTCCTGACTAGCAACGTGACATTTTAATGACCTAGCAATGATAGTTTCCACCATTTCCCACCTGCTGACACACCTTCCCTGCTCCTGCCATTGTGGATATAAATGGGCTTTATAATTCCTGTCCTATGTAATGTGGTAAATCAACATAATATTTTGCCATTGGCCCTAAAATCAAGCATCTACCTCTTAAATTTTCAAAAGATGTTTGTGAGACAACAAGTGAAGCTAAAGCCTTCTAGGTCGACATACTTTGATTTTTTTGTTTTAAACAGATGCTGATATAGATTATTATATGACTGCAGATTTCTTAATATTCCTTTTTCTTCTCTGCCACTTAGAATACATCCACAATGGCAACAGATTTGCTGATGTGTTCAGGCTTACAATGCTTAGATGTAAAAAGAGATGTTTTTGTTATTGGGATTCCTCCAGTGTAAAGTTGCTTTCTCCCCACCCACCCACCCTCACTGCCCTCAGCCCCGGAATTTACTGCTGATTTAAAAGAATCAGGATTGTTGACAGTTAGGTCATGGGACAGGGCTCGCATTTAATGCAAGATAAGTCATTCCGTTCATGTGAAGAAAATGGAATAGGAAAAGGAAGAGGATGGTAGGAAAATTGGTGATGAGTTGTATGAATAAATAGATAAGAGAAGGCAAGAGAGACGCAGATGAGTTGGAAATACTGGAGGGAAAAAAAAAAAGAGAGAAAAAAAAAAAGAAAGCTAAACTAAACTAAACTCTCCATGAGAACTTGCAACTGAGTCACTAAAATCCAAACACCCATATTCTCCCCAGCTCAGCAAAAAGGCTGTGAGAGCCTTGGAAAATGTGCATCTCAGTTCTTGGAACAGCACAGCCCATGTGAAATGATGACAGCCTAGTGTCACATTTACTGTGCGAGCTCTGTGGTCAAGATCTGGTGCTGAGGGTTTAAAATGTCCAGCCCTGTTAATCTTTCAAACTAGAACAAGTCATTTTCAATTCAAAGAAAAAGGGAATTACACTTTTATTAATACAAAATATTGGGGAGATGAGCACTCAAAATGTAGAAAAGAAAGAAGCTTGTGCAGAATAATTGCCTCTCCTCATGTGTTTGCAAGATGAGTGGTCCAGCTGCATGTTTGCATGCTGTTTTATTCCCCCAGGAGTACTGCATTTGTCAGAGAATGGGATGTTGTATTGGGGGTATAAAACTGTCTTGTTCACTGAAGAAACCTGCTACCTAGAAGTCCCTTGTCTCATTTGTTGCAGAAATTGCAAAGGATGCAAGTAATAAGGCAGGGGAGTTGCAGAGAGATGTTCTCATGGGTAAGGTGGTTGAAAAAGCATGTACCGCTGCCTTTCATTTCTGCGCCACAAAATTCCTCTACCATATGAGGCAAGTCTCTTAAGTCAAGCACCACGAGCTGGTGGTTTTCTTGGCAAGCCAGGAAGAGAGAACCAGCCTGCAGAACCGGGGGCAGGAGCCAAGGCAAGGAGCCGGACGGAAGGAGGCGGCCTGCGGGCACAGAGGGAGCCGTGCACACAGACATCTTCTTGGCACGGTCTCTGCGGCTCCCTTGGAGGCAGGCCCTGCTTCCTGCCAGCACAGCAGCCAGGCCTGCTGCCTGCTGCACCGCGGGGCGACTCAACCCACCCGGCCATCACTGGTTCCCACTGCAGGGTGAGGCCCACCTACTCCTGAGGACCCTGGTGCTGGCCCATGGCAGGTGAGGCCCACCAGGGACGCTCCATTCCTGTGGTGACAGGGTGTTGTGAGTGCCGGGGCAAGAGCTATGTGTCGGGAGCAGGAGAGGACAAGGAGCCGAAAGAAGTGGCAAAGGCAGAACTGAACAAACAAGCAATCATTTATGGGCCACAAAATCAATGCTAAGCTGCCAAACCATAGAGGCCCTTCAGAGTTGCCTAACAGGAAAACCAGCAAGGAAAACAACCTATACTGTTGCCACAAAATGCCTTACAGCTAGAAAAAGGGAAAAAAGAAAAAAAAAAAAAAAAGTAGTCAGAAAGCCCTCAGTGACTGAAACGCCACAGAAACATCAAGAAAAAATAGCTGGAACACTTTTTAAATAGCCAAAAGTGAGAAGAGATGTGATTAAATAGAGCCATGCCTAAACCACTCTATGCCACTTTCTTTTGCCACTTCTTTTTTTTTTTTTTTTTTTGTCTCTTTCTGCCATGTTGTGTCACATGCTCAAGCAATTGATTGATTTAGGGAAAGGAATGATATTTCACAGCTTTACTTCTGCTTCTGCTTCTCCTTTCACCTGCCCCTCTCTTGCATGCTTTTTTACCTTTCTGTGTGTTGAAGCCCATGGTTCAACTAACAGTTAATGTTTTGTTTCTGTGAAAATACAGAGAAAATATCAGCAAAGACGTTCAAGCAATAGCTCAGCTGTAGAGCACAAACAATCCAGGGGAATACAAGAGAAGGGTGTGAGGATTACAGACAAGGTGCACCTCCCTAGGAGGAATTCACAACAAGTTTTCAAATTTTGAGGGACATCTTTTTCCTTGTAGTGTTTGAAATCGTAGCAATGTCAGATTTATGCCAGAAGTTCAAGCAGGTCCCTTCGTTCAACAGCATTCTGAAAAGAAGTGCTTCTAGGGGTGTGTTACATATACATTAGAAGATTTAAGCGTTCAACCTTTGTCAAGGATTTCTAAGTTTCTGTAGGAACTAGACACCTCTGACATTTTGCAAATCACAACCTTCCTTTGCCTTTGTTGTCATTACAATGCTTAGTTCAGTGACCCTTTCATCCCTCGTTGTTGTTCCTTGGCACTACCACAATGCTAATCTTAGTGGAAATAACAATAGTAAATCACGCAGTGGACTTATCGGAGTGGGTGACCAGCTAAGTCACAAAGTACTTTCCATTAATTTTCACAATGAATGAAAATGAAGTACTGTAGGTGTGTTGTGCCCTAGGCACAATGGAGAGAGATATTCCGGGGTCACAAAGGACCATGGTGGGCAAAGACCTCCTGCTGCACTTAGGAACATCACGAGCATGAGTCACAAGTAGGGCACAAGCTTCAGCTGCCAGGTTCCCTCTACCATACATTGAGTTTGGATCATGCCAAGATACCTGTAATCAACATGTCGCCCAGATCTTTCAGTCAAATTTCTTTTTTTTTTTTATATATATCACATTGCTGTCAAATTTCAGTTAATTTTTCAATTTTCTTCATATATCAAATTGCTGTGCAGTTGTCATTAGGGTATCTTTCCTTTTATGATATTATGAACTCTGGTTAAATCATAGGACTGCCTGTGAAATGAAGAGTGAAGCTGGATAGATCACAGGATCAGAGCCTAACTACCCAGATGTCAGAGCCATGAGGAGAATTCGTCTTACTTTCTTACCTAGCTACCTTAGTGCATTGGATTGCAGGATCTTCTTATGGATTATGCAAGGTTGAATAATGATTTTCCCTTTGGTTTAGACTAGTATATTATTTTTTTTCAGATGTTTTGTCTATTTTATTATGATCGTTGCTGAAGCAGTGAAACTGCTTCTGAAATCTTATATTATTATATGAGTGCCAAAAAATCAGGCTAACTGATGATACAAACCTCAATGAAAAACATGTTGTAAAGCAAAGTAGTTTTCATGTGCTAACAGAGAATGTTACACAATCTACATTTGGATTGCTATTTGAGAATATATTAATGACTGCCACACACAATATTATACACTTGTTCCAGTTGTTGTGCTTAAAAGTCCTACAGTTTAATCACATTCATTTTTTTTTTGTTTGTTTGTTTGTTTTAAGTAAGTTTGACAGGGTATAATATGAGTTTAGGAATGCGAGCCAGGGGTCTCTGTGTTTGAATTTTGTTATAGCACTAACATCCTTGGGGACCTTAAAGAGAATGAAGAATGATTAGGCCAAGACAACCTTAATGTTGGATGAGAAAAGTTAGGCAGCTGTTTAAGTGCTTGACTAAAGAGAGGCCTATTTTTCTTTTCTTGTCTGCCTGTCCATCTAATACTGAGCTGGCTTTTGCTACAAATTTTGTCCCTTTTGGTTTATAGATACCTTGCTCCGAAGATGTAAAGGACAAGGTCCAGTGGGCTTGCAGATCTTGCCTTTGCAGTTGGAGTACTGCTGGAAGCAGTGTGAGCTTTGAAAGGGGTAGTATTGATTTCTCTGTGTAAAAAATGACATTTTGAGGGCATAGAGTTGGAGCCTGAATATTTTGTAGGGATGTGCTAGGCTTTGGTCCCCAGATTTAATATAACTCATTTCACAGTGACTTGTAGGAATAATCATTTGCTCTGACTGTTCAAAATCCTTCTCAGGGCCAAGGCACTGAGACAATATTTAATTTTAATAATCACTAATTATAAAGGGAAGCAAAGAATTCAAATGCTGTTGACTTTTTTTTCCTTTCATATATCAATAAATAGAAAAAATTATCAGAATTCATAGATAATAATCATTATAGAGAGAATTACAGATGAATATAATGCCTGTATCTGTATCTGACTATGGTATCATTGCATTCTAATACAGTTTATCCCTGTTGCGGTTTGTTTGCACTCTTAACTCAAGAAATACGCAACAGTTCTCTAAGCAATTTGCAAATAATACCAAAGACCTCCAAACAGCTACAGGCAATTTTCAGGGCAAGACTCCATTGGGCAGAGCCAACAGACAACAGAAGAGACAGAGCACAATGTAAGCAAAAAGTTGGCCAGGAGGAGACCTTTGTACTGAACTCACATAATGTAAGATTAAATATTGTTTCCTTTACCAAATACCATTTTCTCCTGACATTCCCTATGCATCAGGAAACACTTTTGAACGAATGAGAGACCACCAAGATAGGAGGTCTTGTTGAGTAGCTATATGCACCATGATTTATGTTTATAAAGATACTTTGGAATTATCTCTTTTTGGTTTCAATGGGATTTAGATGGTGAAGTGTTGTTTTGTTTTGTTTTGTTTTAAAGAAAGAAAAAAAAAAGATTGCTAACCCTTTTAGTGCTTTTAACAAAGCAGTATATCATCATCTTTCTCTGAGGACAACATGCGTGTTGGGTTTTGTTTTATTATTTATTTTTTTTTTACAGAATAGCTTATTGAACTATGTGATAATCTATTCTGACTCCTGCAGTGTTTGCAATGTTGTCATCTAAGCAACATCTATGATGATGTCTTTAAAATAATTGTAGAGATGCTTTCACTAATAGCCAGAGGCCTCACTGATCTGTCTAGACTGTACATGGAGCTGTCATTGAAGCCAGTGGTATTTTTACACAGCAGGTCCCAAGAATGGTGTTTTCATAAAAGGATAATACAATCATGACATTGCATTTTCTAGTAGTGGTCTAAGCTGAAATGTGTGGTGCAAGGTTCCTCAAAGCACTTCAGCTTTTACAATTCAATAGTGTGGCTGAAAATGATTGCCAACAATGAAAAGTTGATAGCTTTGATGCCTAGGAATGGATATGCTAAAGCTCTTTAAAACTGTGCACTTGTTTGCACAGATAAAGTCACTGCAATTCCTCTGTACAGGTTCCCTAAATACTAGGTTGGTATATCTGGTACTAGTTACTAGCACCCATATTGGCTGAGGCACTTGAACCAAGGTAAGGTCTGGTCACTACTTTAAGTCTTAAATTCCAAGGATGCTTTTTAAGTTTACACCTCCTTTTGGATGCTTTCCTTGGGGCATGGGGTATTGCTGTCTGGTTGCTTTTAGGCCCCTAAGCTAACTTCTGAGACTTTTCAAATCTCTGTCATTTTTCACAAGACCATTCTTCAAGCTTCCCTTAACTTTCTGAGTAGCCACATAAAAGCGAGGGACATAGGCTCAGCAGAGGAATTTCTTTACTGTAGTGATTTTACATCCTGAAGCAGCTGAAGTGTACAGTTCTTTGGGGGAAAAGCAAAACAACGAACAAAACCAGAAAGTGTGAGAGACACCTTTTTCAGGACTGGAAATCTTGGACAAACTTCTTAATGGTTTCATAGCAACTGTTCTCAGAAAAAGAAAAAAAGAAGAAAAAAAAAAAAACCACTGCTGGATGCTTTTCCTGTCAGGGTTACTTTCTGAAGAACAATCCAGTGGGCTTTGCTTGAGTAGGCCTATCGCTGAGATACTCAACAAAATCAGCTACATCTTAAATGACTTAAATCATAATTGAAAAATAAACATATTCTGACTTCTTCAGAAAAATTGCAACCTAGTGAAATTCAGCTAAGCAGCCATGAGCTTCATGCAGTCTTCATATCTGCCCAGCTGGAGGTATGCTTATTCCATCAGTCACACATGTTGTGGCCTAGTAAGCCCCGAGTTGTGATGACACTCACAGTAGGACATGGTTTTGCAGATTTTTGTTCACCATTCAATAATAAAGAGAGTCTCCTGCTCCTCATCATCAGGGGCTGGATCCTAGGGACTAGCCTTGGGGGTGGGCTGAGAACTGCAGAGGGTCTGAGACTCACTTATTCTCAGGCTATCAGGCATCCCTCTAATTTCAGAGTGGTGCAAAGCAAATTTAGGAAGTCAGGGAATCTAGTCCATCTAAATATAGTCCACATTACTTGTTTGGAATACTCTCAATGCTCTAATTATCTTCAGTCTTTTAACAGATTTTTTGGTCCTTCGGTATTTGCTCCAGCATAAAATTCTGTAAATAATTAAATGTGTTGATTACAATAAAAAAGTCTTGGATTGTGCTGTAAATACTTATCCTTCTGTGGTTTTACTGAGAAAGTTATGCTATTCTTAGGTAGGAATGAGCAATCAACATTTGAAGAAATGTGTCATACAAGTGACATTTTACTGCTTTTCAACCACCAGCACTGGTTTGCTCATTACTATGTGCAGATGGAACTTATGTATCAATTTCATCTTATATAAAGACACAGCACCAAATCCCATAGTCAGGGCAAAATTCTCACCTTTTCCATGGCTGAGACAAAAAAATGAAGAATTACAAGGTCTTTCTACTGAAGAGCCTGTTTCTGTTTGCTGTTTCAATGTGCTTATCAGTTAGTGCCTGTTGTGATATAGGCATACCTGCTAGGCAACCTTCTTCCCTGCAAGATGAGAAAGTCTTCCTGAGTTACAGGCCATGTCTGAATAAAGAGTCATGGAAAGGAGATCTGAGAACACATTTTGCCTTTTTCCCTTTCAGCATTCCACAAAATGTTTCAGGCATGTACAGAAAAGTGAGATTTCTGGTTCTCAGACCTAACGTGAGCTGAGAACAGACAAGTTAGTCCCATGGCAGAAATCACCACAGAGCTTACCTCTGAGAAGAAATGCCATTTGATTTTAAAGAAAGTTTCTGATCAGCAAAGGCTGTATCAACACATCAGGACTGTAAACTTTCACACTAGAAACTTATAAATTTGTTTTTATACTGCATAAATCTATACATAAATAAATTGAAGCTATTTGAAATACTCATCTGGTTTTTTTTATTGTAGTTATTTTTTTGAGCTAAGCTTACAACTGGGAAATACAAAATGTTTATTCAAAATTTCTAAATGGTTCAAGTTCTGAGTATGTGTATCTATATGTTTTTCTCTATATTTTTGCTTATTGTCGTTATCATTATTACTATTTGCCTTAAGTGGATATCTACATATCCCACGCTCGTGATGCTAAAAATCAAACTTGATCTGTTTGCTTAGAAATGTAGAAGGAAATCAGCTGGCATTTTAAAATTTCTGGCTAGAGTCACTAGGCTTGTGGTTATTTCAAATGAACATGGAGAGAGAATAATGGAGTCATGGATTCAGTTAAATCAAACTTTTTTTGGCCAAAGTACACATGACAAATGTTTCTTCTCACAGATGATTTTAGTACCCTCACTCCCTCCTTCTCTCACTCATTTTGCCAGAGGAAGCCGGGGTTGCTCAGCAGCACCAGAGATCAGCCAGTTTCACATAGCATTAAGGAAATACAGTGCATGCTGACAGCCAGGTTGGATTTCCTGGGCACACAGCCTCACCCACCTATCACTAGTCTCACTTTGCAAGATCTGTTTTACCAGCATGGTAGCAAACTATGTAAAAAGGCTGATTTTGGCCATCCAAAGCTATACGTATTATAACTTATATTGCTGTATGACAAAAGGGAGTTTGTGTACCAAATGTTAAATTCTCTGATAAAAATGCTACCTTTCCTATGATTTTTATTAGTTATACATGGATGACCATTCTAAAAATATTAATAAAGCTATCGGAATCATTGGGCAGTATTTTTTTCTAGATGTGTTCAATTCTGATATTAGAAATACCTGAAGTGGGAGGGAGAGGGAGATGTGGATTTTAACAAACTTATCATCATGCAGTTTGATGATACTGTGGCTGACTGAGATTCATAAACTCATAGAGCTTCAGAGATAATTTAAATGATTTGGACAAACACAGTCAGCTAACTAGTGGTGTGGGAAACAGGACAGAAAGTGAAAGATTCCCTCAAGCTACCAACTCGTTTGGGCTGCTATCTACCAGTAGGTCCAGGCAAAGATACAAAATGCTTCGCCCCTGGTCCCTACCTAAGAAAACCACAGGCTCAGCAATGCTCAGAGCTGCCTGATGTTGACAAAGCTCAGCATGCCCAGCTCAGCATGGGAACTGGAGCATGTGGCTGGCAGCTTCAGTGGCACCCTTCTGCTACACCCTGTACTTTGCAACATCAAGCACACATTGCTGAAGGTCTCTGCAAGACTGCTCACCTCCCTAGCACTTGCAGATCTGAGTGCCAGTTAGCAGTGTTCAGCAAGGTCTGATTTTAATTTGCATCTGGAGAGGAAGAAGTACATAGGTTATGTTCCAAAACATTTCAGATTAAAAGCCTGGGTTCTGAATGCTGCTGCACTGGTTTTCTGCAAAGCATGGAGATAGCCCACAATCTGCTTTGGAAAAAACTTAGTGTTGTTTTGCACTCTTGCTGTGCCATCTTTTAAGCTTCTTTTCCACACCACATTTCCAGTTTTATTTCACTTGCCAAGCCGTTTTCCACATTTTAAAAGTTAAATACAATCACATTGTTTGGATAACTTCTTCTAATTATATGGTTTTCTGTTTGCAATTATTGTACAGCTCATAACTAACTAATTATAAGTAGTAATATGTTTTGATAAATATTTCATAGACAGAATTGAATTTTGCAACCTCCCCACTTCCATCCATCCTGGTCTATACTGTTGCACAATGTTACCGTATTGTGGAAGATAAATGACAGCCCACAACTACTTTTCCCTTCGAAGTACTCCAGTGATCCTTGGATAAAAACTTCAATCCGGTGAAGCCTTCAGTTAACTTTGTGTTTCAAATATCAGTGAGAGTTAGTGACTTTGTGAAGACAAGCTTTTTTTTCTTTTGTAGTATGAAAATATTTGCAGTCTTTATAACATCAGGTTGAACTGCTGTACCTGTGGTACGTTTCTGTTCTCACATCAGACTAATTTGTCCATGTTTCATTACTGTGGGCCCACTTAACACATGCTTGCACATTTGTAGCAGAACACCACTATATGTCTCCCTAAGTGTTGCCACCAGGTACTGGAAACTACAAATATATGGCATGAAACATTTTTTAAATTTATTAGTTTTGGAGGTTGATGTCTGCAGCTAAAGCTCCCTAGTCTATATGTAGTAAATTCCAACATAAGCTAGAAGTGTTGACCAACACTCAGTCTGAATCTGTCACTCCTAAAAGTGCATATACAAATAAAAAACAGAGCTTACCCAAGGCTCATGATCCTGATTTGAACTTGGTCCAGTTGCTGTGGCTAGACATGCATTTGCTCAACAGTAGAGATACTAAATTAAGAACCAGTTAAAAAGTGATTCACTCAGTTGAAAACAAAACAACAAATGTGAAACTTTTTACAAGCTGAAGAAAAGAATGCCAGATCCCACACATCTGAGATTCAGTGTTGCCACACCTATAAGAACAAAAGGTCCCCATCTGGTACATTGCAGCATGTTTCCAAATCTGTGTTGGCTGCTTTTGTGAAATCAGTATTTACAACTATTTGGTGTTTCTTTGCGCAAGGCATTCCTGGAGATATGCCTCTGCAGATAGAGCAGGTGCGTGTGGATGTTTCAGGGCGCTTTGACCACTAGAGAAACCAGCTAATGAAGAAATGGTCCCATCAAGTACATCTATACTTTCCCATCAAATACAACAGCTATACTTTTAGCTGTCTCAGCACACATTTTTCTCCGTTGACCACCATACTGGGCTCACCAGCTAGTTCCATGTCTGTTTATCATTACTTTATTTCTTACATGATCAAATGGTCATGTACCAATAGCAATTCCATTTTTCAGTGTAAGAGTATTTGCACTGGAGAGCAAAGGGTGTACCAGTTAGAAAGGAGTTCAGACCCATTTCATCCCCAGTCTGCTGCAGCAGCTCAGTGTGGTGGCTGTGAGGACAGGGAGACACAGGGGTCACTGCTCCTCCCCAGCAGCCGGAGAGGATTTCAGGGTCCTCCCCACTCCCCCTAATCAAAACAGGCATTTCTATCTCTCCTCCTGAGAGCCACATACTTCACATTTTCCCTGTACAAATAACTGCTTAGGCCCTTCTTTCAAAGAGCCTTTATTAAACCACCAACTATTTGCTGTCGAGACATTTAGGATGAAATCATCGTGTTAAACAAATAAACGCAGCTTCATACAGATCTCTGCTCTGGGAGCAGAGTAAGAAAATAATTTCTGTCTACTCTCCACAAAAGCGGCTGGAAAGGCCGAAAGAAAAATATTATTTTTACTTCATTGTGTGAAATATCGTTTTGGAGGATCTGACGCGTTGAGCGTTTGAAGAGTTTTTGCTGGCAGGTTTCAAGGGTCCCCTGGGTTGACCCCCTGGGATTGTTTTCTTCATTAATAAACTTAGCATGATGTGTGTTAAAAGGAACATTCTGTTTGCTTTGTAAATAAGGGATGTCAAACAAGAAGCAGAAGCCTTGCAGACATTAGGTGAGGTGTTCTTAGAGGGCTGGGGGGAGATGCTCGTGTGGAAAAATAAAAGCCCTGGAAAACTTAAGAATAATGTGACTGCCTTATCCAAGCCGAGACTTTGCTGGGGAAACAATGTTGCCTGTGAGCCCAGATGAAGGAGCTTCCTTACCAGTCGCAGCAGGAAAGCTGTACGCTCTGCCCCAAGGCAGCAGGAGATGTGCTCTGGAAGGGAAGCTCTCGAGTATCCACCTGCAGCCTTGTGGGGGATGCCGAGGGATGCAGAGCAGGTACTCACATCCCTCTTTGCAAGGTGCAGCCCCTGGGAGGACTGGGGAGGTTTTCTGTACTGGCAGTTGAAAATCTGCAGCACTCTGGTGCTGCTGTGGAAATTACTATGGAAGAGTTTCTGCTGGATTTAAGGGAATAATTTGTAAGAAAGTAATCATCCTTCTGCTGATCCTAGTTTTTTTTCTCCCTTCACAAAGCAGGAGAAAAAATATCCTGCTGTTTAGCAGTGTTTGCTTTCTATTGCCTGCCTCCCTGCCAGTATTGCCACTCATCTCTCCCAGTGCTTCTGAACCCATTCATTTCCCATCTCCTGCCTGCCCCCCTGAAGAACCCTCATAAGCTTTGTAAGATGTCTTAGCTTCTGTCATTCACAGTCTTGGCCTCTCAGATTCATCAGGAACACCATTGCCAGGAAGGGACTATGTCCTGCATGTCACTTCAGGTCGTGGCTGCATGCAGGGCTAAGAACAGCATGCAGAGCACATGAGCGCTGCTAGGCGTGGGATGGACAAAGTTCCTCGGCCGGCTTTGTCCAGTGCGCATATATTCCTGCAGTGTGCCATCATTGCTCTGGCTGTCATCACGGAGAAAAATAAATTCCCAGACTGCTTAAAACCTGTTTACTTTAGGAAGAGAACAGTCAAGCATATGGTTTAAAAGATGAGGCAGGATCAATTCTGTAACTTAAATGATCCAGGGAAGGAAATACATCGGTGTCCAATAGTCCTTAGATGTAATTACAGCTGGCAGGATCCTAGTTACATTTACCATTTTGTACAAAGCTGAGCACTCCAACAAGAAGAGATGTGGTTTCCACAGCTAAGCCTTGGGCCAGCTTTAGAAAGAATTCCAAAGCAAACATGAAATTAGCAATATTACCTTTTTCTTGAGCTGTATTGCATATATATTACTAAAATATTTATCTTATGTAGGTCACATACCGTGCAGACAGGAAGCTTTCCAATTCCATTGGAAAAGTATTGACCTCACTAAGCAGATTTTGGAGTTATGTTAATAACTGCAAGAATAAATGTTTAATTTGTCTAAAACGAATATATAATTTGAGATAATTTTGTTTAAAAAAATACGGAATTAAAATAATTATTCAAAGAAGTGCAGAACCTTAAGAGTCACCATAACAGATCATGGTGACACATACAAGGATTTTCAGATAATTTAATTGACTGATAAACATAAACAAGTAGGGAAAGGTCTACCAAAAATGGAAAAGGAAAAACTGTTGTTAAAGTGGTTTATAGTGAATTTAGAATAGTGAAAATAAGATAAAAAACCTGTTTTGACTTTAGAAATCTGGCTGTGTGCATCTCATTCCTCAGTCTCTGCCTGGAGCCCTAACTTGCACTGTGCCAACTTAGAGTTACCGTCACGCTTAAAAATTTTGATTTGTGCGATGGACAAGATTCATTAAGAGTTTGCTCTGTTTACTACTTATGCCATATATGGTCTTCCTATATATAGATGTTGTTATTTGGATTTTGCATCTGAATTCTCCTTCACTCTTCTCTTACTACCTATAAGCTTAAATTCAATTCATCAAATTTGATAGATCTGGTAAGAGGAAATGGGTATATTACCAGGTCTGAGTTATCTGAGCTACATTAGCTGCAGGCAATTATTTATACAACTTGTGAGTTTGCATAAGGGTAGGACACTTTCAGGAGACCAAATGGCTTAGAAAGCTATCACAAAAACTTCCAGGTTGAAGTAATCAGTTGGAATACAGCTCAAGTCCTTTATGACTTCAATGGTTATGTGAAATTACTGATTTCTATCCATTTTTTTCTAGACAGGAAATATCCATCACACTGGCGACCCTGATGACAACCACATTAGAGAATCCAAGAAGGGCACAAATATGAAGACTGAAGTGATCTGTTTGAAAGACAAAGACCTGATCAGGTAGCAGGGAATAAAAAAAAATATATTGTTGATACAAAATGAGGTTGGAAGAAGTAAGCTCTTGACCAAGTCAAGTCAAGACATGCATACTTAAAAGGACCGTAAGTGGAAGTGCCCTTAAATGATGCCCAAGCATTTTTAAAGAAATTGAATGATGTGCTGATGTTACCAAGAAGCAAAGCCGGAATGTATTGACAAGCAAAGGATTCTGAAGCATTGTCATACAAGGTTTTAATGGTAGAATACTATGACCTTTGGAGTCTTCACCTGCTTCAAACAGCAAACAGACATTAATCATAGCTACTACAAGTATCTTTGGTGAGAAAGCTTGAAGGGCTGTGTGATGACAATGCTAGGAACAGCCCTGAAACCCATGTGAAAAGCATTCAGCACACACCACCTGAGTAGATAAGAAGATCAGGGTGCAAATCACTTCTAAAATGACTAAACTGGTTATTTGGAAAGGTCTTCAAGACTACATATAGCTGATATGAAGCAGGCAGACTCAAGTATGTAAAGACCATACCTGATAGGTGTTTGTATAACCTCTTTTTAAAAGGAAGATTGTCCCATGAACCTTTCTACGTAATCTGTTCCCTGTCCTTGGAGCTAAGAATTACTAATCTATCTTCTTTGCTCAAGTTAGTGCATTTGTTCATGTTGTGTCCCCAGTGGACGAGGAAAGCAATTGATCACTGTCCTCTTCATAGCAACATTTTACATATTGGGAAATTGTTATCCCTTCCTCCCCCTCCCCTTGAGCCTCATGCTTAGTCTTCTCTTTTCTAGACTAAACAAACCCAGTTCTTTCAACCTTTTCTTGTAGGTCATGTTTTTTAAACCTCTGATCATTCTTGCTGCTCTCCTTTGCACTCTCTTCAATTTGTCTACATCTTTCTTGAAGTGTGTTTCCCAAAGCTGGTCATAGTACACCAGCTTAGGCTTTACCTATGTAACCTAAGGAACAATTAGCACTTCTTTCACTTATAAGACATGCCAGGTGATGCACAAAAGAATGAGAAACCCTTTTACCCTAACATTACATCTGAGTCAAGCTCTCATGACTAAGAACTCCAGATCACTTTCTACAATGCTACTGCAGAGTCATAATCTTTCTTACCTTGTTTCTGCGTATTGAGATTCTCTTTAGCAAGTCTAACACGCTGCTTTGGCCTTTATAGCAACTCATCTTGAAGACTTCAGGCCATATCTCCAATTTACCAAGACAGTTTTTTATTCTGATCACACCCTTCAAAAGGTGCCTGTGTGTTATCAGTGGCCACAGTTCAAAAAGGGAAGGATTGGGGTTTGGTGTGTAATGGCATGCAGTCTCTTACAGCCCTGTGTCTGTGTGTCCATGTCACATCTTTACTAACAATGAAGCCTGTGCCAGTTACCAGTCCTTGGAGCTCAACACCCATGCAGAGAGGGAAGTGCTGCCTGCCTCGTGTAAAATGAAAGGAGCATGCTGCTGACAGTGTCCCAGTAAGCAACTTCAACCTCAGTTCCACTAGCTGCTGCACTGCTTGTTGGCATCGCACACCACCCCAAGTATGGATTAAATGCATTCTACATATATATTTTCTTTGAACTTGCATAGTCTACTTTTAAGGTGACCTATCAGCATGGACTACTTTGCCTCTGACATTATTAACCTGATGCATGGGTTCTCTCAGATTAATCAGGCCTATTTTTGAAGCTTACTATCATTATTCTGCTACTCTACTTCCTTCACCCCACCTGTTCAACCTTCCTTTTCATCGTATGATCTGCTTTGCTCTATCTTTATATTCTCAGCCACTTTTTTTGCTGTAATACATGGCTCTCTTCCAATAAATGTCCCCTACTTTGTAGCATTTTTTGAGATGACAATTCCAACATGTTTTGGAAACATGATGGAACATATTTTTTCTTTTGTAACTAAGAAGCAAACAAGTAGTCGGAATTGTCCTTTATGTCTTTCTGTACTGGAGGGTTTTGGTTTTACATACTCACAACTTTCTCCTCAGCATTCAGTGGGACGGTTTGTAGTCCATGTCTGCTACATCTTCTCTTTTCTTATATTTTCTAGCACCAGACACAATCAGTGCCTCATGCATCTCTCTGAATTTTGGAGTAATTGCACATCCAGTATTTAAACTCTTATATCAATACTTGATAGAACTAGCATTTGCATTCTTAAAATAAATTTACAATATATAAAAATAAATCTATAAAATTAAAATAGAAATAGAAAACACAATTTAAATAAGCCTACAAAATACAGCTCCCTTTTTTTAGTACCCATACTTCCTGTCCTTCCTTAGCTATACATGCTCCTCCGACACGTCCCATTGCATCTCTGTGAATACAACTGTCATGATCATGGGGGTCTACTAAGCCTGAAACCTGCCTTGGTGTGTTCTCCAAATTCCTGACATTTGCCAGGAGATGCATCAGCAAAGTATTTTGCTATCATCCTTCATTTCTCTCTTCTTACATTCTGTTTCCGCCATTCACCACTCACTTTTGAGCTTTTTCTTGGATCTCTATTTCTATTTTTCGCTCATGTGAGGATTCTGTCAGCAGTTTCCTGCAAAGCCAGTGCAAGCTCTGGCCCTGCAGAAAGCTTTTCACCAGAGGGATCCCATTTCTGCTCAGCAATTCTCCTTTGTAGCATACTGTCTGGTGGCTAAGGAAGCCAAAATCCTTCTGTCAACACCCTCTGTGCAGCCAACCATTCTCCTCCAGCCTGGGCAATTACAGTCTTTGGGATCACATTCAGAGCATCTATTCTTAACTTATTCCTCTTATTCTCTTGCTTATCTTCATTCTGAAGACCTCAAAATGCATTGTGGAGTTTTTCCAGCTGTGGGTGATACCATGAGGCAAACTGGTGACATAATTAATGTTGTGTGACCTGGTGAATTAAGAGCTGGATTAGAAATAAAACCAGTACCCTTATTCTAGTCAGCAGTATCCAGTCACTTCTGAACCTTAGACCATCTGCAGAGGTCCACTGGGTCTCTTAACTCTCCTGTTTTATTCTCCTGGCATGGATAGTCTGAATGATATGCCCTGAGTCACACAGCAGAAAATTTCCATCACTCCTAAACATTGTCAGATTAGCCTCTGCTGCTTTCCAGATTTAAAGGTGTTAGGCTACCTCTCTCATTTCTTTATTGCTAGGTTTGTATGAGATGAGATATTTTAAAATATTGCCGCTGTGACATTTCTTTGACATAATAGGCTTTGCAATTACCGACTTTGTTCATCAGCTGGTTCAGTGGCCTTGGAAGAAGCCTATCCATTCCTCTATATGACTTTAGTCATATAAAAAAGATGTATTTACTTCAGACAGAAATTCAAGTTTCAGAACCATTTACTTCAAAGCCACGTACAAAAGACTTTTTTTTTTTTTTAATAATGAACTCTTTCCATTGATGAGTTTTTGGCACAGCCCATTTTGAAACCTTGCTATTTGAAACAGCTTGCTGATGTTTTCTTAAATTACATCCTCTTGCGGGTCCATAAAATCCTGAAGTTATTACAAATAAATAAACGGAGTTTCTCTTCATGATGTAAACCAGCTTTGAATGAAGTCATTGAGTGGAAGTTTGACTTGGATTGCTTCTGAAAAGCTGCTCAGACCCAGGGCAAAGTTCTGCTTTTCCTCTCTGTGCTGCAGAAATTGGTGAGCAGCTGTTCTAAGTCAACTGAGTGGAGCAAACCCCCGTTGCTTAATGTCTTGTTTTAATTTCCAGTGGGAAACCAAGTATCAGAAAGTCCATACTCCCCACTCCCCTTCCTTTCTCTCACTTTTTCCATGTAAGATCCTCCTGAGTGAGTTGCACAGCTAAGTGTGGGTGAAAGAGATGAGAGCTGAGAGGTTTCCCTTCTCTCTTGTGCTAGGCATCCTATCTCTCCTGGTGATGCAGGGGGCCTCAAGCTTTCCCAGGGTCACTGGAGTTGGCACCACTGTTTAGTGACCCATGCTCTTCTGGGCAGGATCACAAAGCTCATGCATGGCACCAGCATGAGCAACAGACAGCACAATGCAAACACAGCCACGGGGCACTGGGCGTGAACAAGCAATGCTAAGAAGTTACACCAGCTCTTCACTAGGTTCTCTCTCCCTTCCTTCCCTCTGTGGCCCACTGCAAGTCTGCAGATCTTCATGATTATCCCAGCTAGCTTTACGCCATCAAGAGAAAAATTAAATTTTCTTTGATCCCCTGCAAGGGTCCAAATCCAGCTCTGTATTTCCTCAACAAAATTTTGTTCCGTTCTCTACTAGGAAACACCAAAAATTTTTGTCCAATATTTGTGGATACAGGAAATGTAGTTCACACAAAATGCACATTTCTGTCAAGAGCCTTTGGGTCAATGTTTATGTATATTGATAGCTTAGACTTTCCAGGTTTATAGTAGTTTTCAATAACACAAACACTCAAACAGGTAGGAGTGATTTTACGTATAAAGCAAGTAAACAAAATGCTCACAACTTTTTATTTATTTATTTGGTTGGTTGGTTGGTTGGTTGGTTTTGTTTCGTTTTAGTAGTATCATTAACTGCGCTTATAGCTAAGCAATGTAGCCAATAGTGCCAGCATTCAATACTGGCAGCCTACCTCATAATACTCCACTGTAATTGCTAGGACAGCCTGTTCTCACTGCTCCTGACAGAGGGCCAGATTCAGACACTGGAGTTGTATATCATCTTTTAAATGATGTTTTTATGTGAAAAATCCTATGCAAACACTGGGACTATTTGTAGAGTGAGGTACTGCCTAGACTCTTGACCAAAATTAACAAGTATCTGCCCATAATCTCCACAGGAATCAACTCAGAGATGGGGAAAAAAGGCAGAGAAGGCAACAGGACTGTTGGGAGATAAAACACAAACCTTTGTAACAAAGAAAGAATTTAAAAGAAGTATTTTAATAGGTGAAAAGTAATTATAAGTATGCCATTTAGCACTTTGAAATCTATGTGCTATGTGTTCCTGTTCAGTGGAGATATTTCAGTCTCACATATATGAGCTAGCTACCAGAGCTGGTACCCGAGTCCCTGGGGCTGAGCTCCCACCTCGGTGCTTTGCCAGCAGGCAGAGGTTAGCACTGCTCAGAGAATGACATCGTGGTCCCCTTCCCTTGACAATTCTCAGCAGAAAAATGAACAACTGAGGATACTTTGCACCTGGAAATGCAGTGGCTGTGGCCTGTGGGTGAGAGTGGGTCATCAAGGCCCAGCTCTCGCCGTCCTCACAGCAAGGCCAGGCCCAGTACATCCTGCTCCGTGGGCTGGAAGGGGCAGCGGTGGAGGTCAGTCAGATGGTGGCATGCTTGGAGGATTGGGCGCAACCAGAGAGCCCAACTGAGAGCTCAGTTGGAAGGCAGCTTCCAACTACAGCTCCCATGAAAATCCAGGGCAGCATTTCAGCACGGAAATATTTCAGTTTTCAGACATTATGGGGTGGGAAAGGTATGGAAAAAGCTTGTTGAAAAAGTGAGACTGTTCACAGAAAGCTGATACTTAAACAAATAATTCATTTAGCTGCACACCAATTTTCTGTCAATAAACATTTTCAAAAAATTTCTGATCATCCCTAAAAGAGTCTGCAGCCCATACTGTGCTGTTTTATTACTCTGAGTAACTCTGAACCAGTTAACCCTGCTGTTTTCTCTTCCTCCACATAAGGTAGAGATTTGTTCATCTCGTGGGATGCTCAGTCAGCCCTTGGCTCCCCACACTGACAGCCAACTTACAGTTTCGGCTCCACAAACAGTGTTTATGTAAGAGCTAGAGAGAAAAGACACCTATGAACAAAGAAAAATAATTATATTTGTTTGTGTTATAAAAGCCCTGAGCAGCCCCACTCTGGCTTGGGCCCCAGTACGTAGCACAGGGTAAGATCATAGTTGCAGTCCGAAACTGCTTGTAATCTAATTAAGACAAGATGTAACCCACTGGTAACAAACATTTGAGAAGGGGATCAAGGATGGGGGAAGTGGTCTTTTCTTGAAAGGAGGAGAAGGAAAGGATAGATTTTCACAAATTGACCAATTCCAACATTTGGGGCTTGAAAAATCCCACTGCATATCACAAATTCAACAAATAAATGAGGGTTGTAATAAACAATGAGAGCAGGTAAAACCATATATCACTTTTTTTTTTTTTTTTTCTCACATGGGTGTTCCATGTTTGTGCCTTAAATTGAAAGGAGAGTTAGTGTGATTTATATAGGCCTATATTTTGGTATGACATATATACTGCAATTGCCTTCCCACGGCATTAGCTGTGGAGCTGGTCTCCAGAAGGTGAGGTTTTGTCAAGGGTTCATATCTTTTAACAAAGCCTTCAAAACTTGTGTGTAGTGTATAGTCTTGAGGGATCAACACCCCAAAGCTGTAAATACAATGCTGTGAGGGAACAGGTCAGATGTATTGATCACCCTTCTTCCTCTGAATGAGTAGTTAAATTTTTTAATTAGCTCTAATCTTCCATGTTTCAGTATTAACTTCCACACAAATTGTCTTCTTGTAAGTACCCATGTAGTGTTCTTATCTCAAAGCCTTGTGACTCACTTATCCTCATGTGTCCCAGCTCCCATTGTTTTTCTAACTGATTGCCCAAATTTCTGGATTTTGGAAGAAGCAACTGTACATTTTTTTATTTAATTTACCAAAAAAACTTTCCTTTAACTGCTGTAGGGAGCAGTTAGCAGGAATACAAGCATATAGGACAGTCACAGAGACAGGTGTTAAAGGTCATGATGTCTTCCCCTGGTAATGTTTTAGGATGTCATGATGTAATACCAATACATTGACATGCTCAGTAGAACTAATTTTGGTTACTGTTTAGAAACAACATGTAGAAGAAAAATACATTGCAGAAGCAGAAGGTGAGAGTAATTCAGACTGTAACACTCTTCTCTGGGTCTTTACTTATCATAGAATCATAGAATCATTCAGGTTGGAAAAGACCTCTAAGATCATCTAGTCTGATCTTTAACCTAGTACTGACAAGTCCACCACTAAACCACATCACTAAACTCTACCTCTACACATTTATTGAAAACCTCCATGGATAGTGGTTTCCTCTCATATTCATTTCCCCTCATATTCTCACCTGGTGCTTGGGAGAAGAGCCCAATCCACACCTGGCTACAAACTCATTTAGAACCGTAGAACGGGATAACATCTCCACTGAGCCTTCTTTTCTCCAGGCTAAATAGCCCCAGCTCCCTCAGCTTCTCCTCACAATATTTGTGCTCTAGACCCTTGTATGGACATGAAAAGAAGAGAAGCAAGATTGTGGCACTGAGACGGTCACAGTTTTGTTCAGAAGAGTTCAAGCAATGTAACCTTTTTTTTTTTTTTTTTTCAAAAGATACAGGGTGATTACTGGAGGAAAGACAAAATAAATCATGTAAAAAATTCTCTAGTGTCACAAAGTCTGAAATTGTTGGTGGAGGAACTGGAGAGGAGAAAACCTAGAAAAGTTATTTTTTCAGCAAACTGTTGACTGAAAATTTCCACTTTGGAATGAGCGTAGTGAAATCCCAATGCTTTTGCATAGTGTAGTCTTGAAAAAGTGTATGTATATAAATTAGGAAAGTGTTCATAAAACTTTGCAGCTGCTCCAGTCAAGTGCTCTGGTATTTAGATCTGTTACAACCAGCCATAGCTAGATTATCCATCAGATATTTGTCAAGTACTACAATCCCTACCTAAATTATAGCTCAATCAACCTAGGCTGAGAGTGTCAGTCTCTGTCTCTAATGATTTCAGCATTATTCTTGGAACTGTATAGTTCTAAATGCTCCTCATATTTTTCCTCAAACCTGGCTTAATTATTCAAAAAAAAATGAAGCCTTCAAAAATAGTACTTGGTAATATCTCAATAAGATAAAAAGGGATGTCCAAGATACTGATTAAGACAGATTGTCATTATGACAAGCTGTGGACTTGAAATGAAAATTGCTTGTGATCAGCTAACCCCTGGACTCCAGTGTCTCAAAACTAGGATGTTAACTCAATTTCACTGTTAAAGCAAGTACAACTTGCCAATATACAATTTTTCAAAAGTTTATACATAAATATTATATATTTCTTCATTTTCTGCTCTGACCTTATGTAGTGCTGTTGTGTTTTGTTAAAAAGGCTGCCGAATTCCACCTCACTGTTGGCAGCGTTTCAGAAGTAATTGAAGTAGTTGTTGAAGAATACAAGTAGTACCCCCACCACAAAACCTTTTTGCACAGTTAATTCAAGATGTATCTCTTTTCAAGTGGAAAAGAATATTTGGGTAACAACTATTCACATGAATAGAAATGAGTTGATTGAGGCCTGTAGCATGTAAGAGAAAGGTGAAATTAAGGCTGTGCAAACTGTAAGGCATTGCACATTTTTTGCATAATTATTTAATACTTCGTGAAAAATGGTTCAGACCAGGAAGACTTTGTTTTCAGCTCCTCATTTCATTTCAAAGAGTGTTAACTTTGAATAAGAGAAACTTGCAGTACAGAAGACTGTTGCATGAAACTGCTTCCCAGTTGAAATCCACCCTGCCTTTGGCTGTGGGTTTGGCTGCAAGTCTCTTGCCCCTTCATTTACCCCTAATACCTTTGTTCTTCAGAATAATGGTGTCACTATCCTTCAGCAGGAATGCAAGATGATAAAATCTGACCGCACTGTGAATCCAATGTTCTGTGTACCTATTTTGATCTCTACTTCCAGGTAAAATCCCAGTGACATACCCCTCATGTGGCTCAGTAGGATTCAGAAGCTTACAAAGCTATCATTAAAGGAATGCAGCTCCTCCTGTATGCTGCTGGTAGATACTATACCCAGTAAATATGAGCCTGTGATCTAAAACATTTTGCAAATTTGCTTTCAAAGGAGAGTCAGAAAACCTTAGGTTACTACGGTAATATTTATTTTGATGAAATTATCTCTCTTTTTCTAACACACAGTTTATTAGAGTAACAGAGAGCCTGAGCACTAAGAAAAGCTAAGCATTGTACAATTTTCACTGTGATCTGATAATCCAGCACGAAATTTTGGGGAAGAGATTTTTTAAAATAATTTTTCAGGAATTAGGCCTGCCCTCTCATGTCCATATTCAGACCTTTCCCTTAGCCTGATCAGGGACTTCTTGTGCTTTTAAGAAAACGTGATTTTTCTTCAGGTCTCCTCTGAACTTAGTTGTGGCTTACAGGAGAAGAGAGAAGAGATGGGCAGCCCTCTTCTAACCAAGCAGCCCATTTTCCATCTGCTCTGCAAAGCTCACTCAGATGAAACCACTGCCTTTGAGACCTGCGGCAGAGAACTAGCAAGGAAGCGTGTGGGGAATACGACAAAATGTCGTTGTTGCATGATGAATAGTTTGTGGGCTTTGCAGATACGAGTAATGTAAACAGGACCATTTCTATAAAGCAAGGAGAGCAAGACTATCACGAAAGGTGTTAGTTTAATAGCTCTGGCACACAGCCAACACAAAGGCTATGAGGTCACGCCATTTCAGAAGGCACAGGGTGCGAGCTAGTGCTGGAGGAGAGGCAGCCATTATGCATGCCGGTGTAAAACACGGTCTCCAACCAGCTGCTCTGACTTATAGGAGCTGCAACTGTGCAAGCCAGCGTCAACAACAAGGGAATACAAAGAGAACTGCATGTCCCTTGTGTTCCTATCTTTGCAGTTATGCATTCTGGTTGCTTCCCTTTCAGAGACTCTAATTTTTCAGCTGAATATTAAAGGCTACTCCAGATCCTTGAAAGAGCTGACTTTCCTTGTTTAGACTTAGCCATCTGCTTTCTTAGCCACAGACTGGCTATCAGCTCTCCATCACTTACTGATTGAAAGACAATCAAGGAAATTTGTGTCTATTTTGTGCAGCTAATGGTAACCCAAATTAAACATTGCTGCAATATATTAATCTTTATACATTAGTCCTGCTTCCTGGGGTCTATATGTACAAGCTACCTACTCACCAGCTGGCATACCGAAGGAGATACAGATGACCCCATACATCAATAAGAAAACTTGCAAATACATTCTCAGAAATGTGTATTCTTTACTCTTGACACAGACATCTGTAATATAAAGAGGAGTTGGATCTTGTAGAGATGGACAGCCTTCTAACAAAAAAGGGCCCTGCTGCAGCCAGCTCAGAGAAGCCCTTACAACATATCTGTTCAGGTGCCACTGGTCCCTGCAGCCCAAACACTGACACTCCCCTGAGTGGGGGCTGTGAGCAGAACGGATTTGGGCTTCCCACAAAGCAGGGGGGAGCCAGGCTCCGAGCCTGGCAGCCACACTCCCCTTTTAGAGAAGATAAAAGCAGCAGAGGAGAGTTACAGCACAACCACAGCATCTCAGTTGTTGAACAGTACTTGAACACAATGTGTTTCTGGTTAGTTTAAGGAAGGATAAACAAGATTTAATAACTGGCAATGAACACAGATTTTTTGTTTTTCTTACCCTATAAATGATATTTGGATTCATTCAGATTTCTGCAGCTTCCACTCACGTAAGTCTCCATTGCATTTCCTAATTTTCCGTATTCCATATTTCCGAAAACATGAGTTGTTGAGCTAATGAATTAAAACACTCTGAGGTTTGGTTTTGGCTGTGTGCATCTGTGCTCTTTTACTACGATAATTCAATGTGACAAGTTTATTGTCCTAACAAACACTAGCACCTATTGTAGAACTATAATTAAAAAAAAAAATTGCTTTAAGCAGCACATTTTCTCCAGAGAAGATTAATACTACCTATTGACAATTTGTTTTCTTCAAATTGTGTTCCTCTTCTCATTCCACAGTCATCACTAAACAGGCGAGTCTGTAGGCAAAATGTGCTAGATTCATTTTTATAGATCAGCTTCTGCAATAAGCTGGATCAGATGCAGTTCATTCTTCTTATTAGCTTTCAGCTGGTTCTTGTGAGCCTGAGCTCAGGACTTTGTTTGCAGAAGGCACGTTTGTGAACTCATCCCCTGCCCCAAGGAGCTTGCACCTCTAAAACGGAAGTACATAAACATCAGACAGATAAAGAGAAAAGCCCAGCACCTTGTAGATAACAAAGCCAAGCCCTGCCTCTGCTAAATCAATTAAAAAAAAGTATAAATGAGGGTTGATTTCTACATTAGATCCAATTTAAATGTTTCTATACATCAGTCATGTTCAGTACGAGGCTGCCACTCCAGATGAATGCCTGTCCAAAAAAAAACCCCATGCCCCAGATCTACTGCTCAGTAAATAAACTACAATGACCCCAAAATAAAATGTAAAGCACTCTGTTTTCCAAGGCTCAGAAAACAATGTTTTAATGACACATATGGTCTTTATTTGACCCATAATGGTTCTTTGCTATATAGTGACAAGACTTAAACTTCCTGATGGAATAGCAATTTCGTGTAATCCATCCTACTGCTAATGAAATAATCAAACTTTCTCTCCCAGTATCTGTTTGAAAGGCTGTATTCAACAGCAGCTCTTTGAATATTTTACTAGCAGAGGAATGACAGAACAGTGATGCACAAGCAGAAACAAAACTTGTTCTCTGAAAAAAATCATATTTTTGGAGAGAAATGCTAATCCATTATGGTCACAGGCATTTGTCCACTGCAGAAAACTCCCTTAGGAGAGAAAACAGCCTCTGCTCAGCTGTCCACCTGCTGATGGAAGAACCCTGGACAGGTGTGTTTCCTGCTGCAGTTGCTGCAGTGGGATGCTTGGCACAGGCAGAGGGTGTTGGTGAGCTCCTTGCAGAGACACCTTCCACACTCCCTTTCCTCTTTTTATCCCTCAAGTGTGGCAGAAGCAGCAAACCAAGGTCACCATGGCTTGCTTTTCTTGTCTCCCTCCTCAACATTGCTGTGGCAGAAGCCACCTGTCCCCAGACAAGCCCAGCTCTTCATCCATGAGAAGCAATTCACTTCTGCCTATGCTGCCAAGAAGCTGCAAGTTACCTTCCACTGGAGAATTAGATGGGGGGCAACGTCTGTCACCCCTCTTTCAAACCAGTTATTTCCATGCAGCTGAGTGTTTAAGAAACTGGCTAAAAATAATTAAGAGCATTTCACCATATTAAGGGCTCTCTTAAATTCCTGTTATTTTCTACATTTGTGAAACAGCTCCGTGTCATTAAATGGCAGAGGTATAGTCTGTTCTTACAATATTAGACCCTATTGTTTACAGTCACCAGTGCTGGGTTTGTGGTATTCTGTGGCGTTCAGCATCCCAACAGACTACATTAGGCACTGAAGGAATCAATCTGATGTTAATTTGAGTTTTTATGATATTTTGTTTAAGTGATTATACAAATACAGCAGGCATCTGTTCGAAGCATCTTTGGCACTGTTGAGAGAAATCATATTTCACTCAGCTTTCATCCCTGATTTAAATTAATTACTACTTGGGGAAGGGGCAGGAGCAGACACAGGTATATACAATGCTCGTGTTACGTATGTCTTTTTTCCCTGCTGGAAAAGAGTGGCAGGGGGTGAGCCTGCCACTTAAAGCTTCCCACTTAGCCTGCTTCTTCTGCCCCAGTCTAAATAAAGATGCTGCACCACCGCAGTGTCTTGACAGTGAGATAATGTGTAATCCTCAAAGGAGGAGACAAACCTCCTCTCTCATCCCCAGCAAATCCAGACTCACCCTGTGCTCCCCCAGGCAGACTGCAGAATCCCATCCTCTGCCCCCACCTCCCTCACACAGGTGAGGGAGACACCAGAGCGGTGGAGGAGCAGTCAGGAGCTGATTGTTCTTTTCAGCAGGGAAGCAATCTGGCAAATCTACATATAGAGCTGAAACCCCTGATTAAGTTTCAGAGGGCAGGGGATGTTGAATCCTGCTCTTCACTTCATCATTGGAGACCAGCACGGTGTACAGCTCAGGGAACAGAATTTAGCTCACTGTATGTGGAAGTCGAAATACCTAGCTAAATAAAACGTATTCACACTACATTTTGCACCTAGTGTTTGAAAAGGAAAGGCAGCTGTGAAATATGAGGTGTTGATTACATTTATCAACTACAAAAGAGAGAGAATATCATGTCTTTTGTTAATAGATGATTTATCTGCAAGGTACTTTGCATCTGAGTAGATCTATGTACGTGCTTTTATTTACAGACAGACAGGACAGAGAGGAATTGTCTTGCCTTTTTTTTTTTTTTTTTTTTTTTTGCATGCAGCTATTTCCCAGGTGGAAGTTTACTACTGAGAATTACAGCTAACATATTGGAACGTATTAAGAGAGTTTAAGGCTTCCATTTATCTTCATTAAAACCAGTTTGAGTTTGAAAGCTGACTTGAGGATAATTTTTCATATCAGGAACGAAAAGACAGAGGTTTCACCCCTGCTCTTCAGCTGACTTAAGCAGTGATTTCAGACAAATCCCATCAGTTTGGGATAAGGAAAGTGAGGTTAATAGCATATATGTCTCTGCAAAGTAGTCTGACATCTCTTTGGAAAAAGAATATGTTAAGGAATAACACAGCACTGTAAGTGAATTGAGTTAAATTCTCATCTAACATTTCAGAATCAGAGCAGAGGAACCTGCATATACCTAATCTGTGCTGCATAGTTTATATAAACAGAATAAGTGTTCAGCTCTCACAAAACCATGGAGTATTTTGTAAAAAATATATCACAGTGAAGTTAATGTTTTTCAAAAGCATATATAAGTACAAGCGTATATAAGTACAATAACAGTCTTTCATATCAGCCACTCCTTGGGGAACCATATCTTTCCAACTTCTTTTTTTTTAAAAAAAAAAAAAAAGATACATCCTCGCAGACTTGTCCAAGTCAGCAGAACTATGCAGTGTTATCCCTCTGGATGAATATGACGGGGAGAAGTGGTGTCCTCTGTCCCCATTCACACTCTGCACAAAGTGGCACTGGTCCCAGTGGCCACCAGCAGCACCTTTGTGGGACCAAGGTAGGTTGGGAAAGCAGCCAGGGAAAATAGCATGGTCCTGGCCCCTCCACATCACAGCTGATCTGCAGGTGAAAGAAACAGGATGAGCACTGCCAAAAGCAGCAGCTGAGAGCATGAGTGCCTATCAGGCCAGAGTGCACACCAAAATCAGCTCCGGTACCTAGTACTGTGGTTTTCTGTTCAGTCCTCAACAGAATGAAAATAGTGCACTGTTCTTCATTTGGCTTACCAATGATCTGTGGATAGATGCACCTGGGAACAGGCACCCAGCAGAGATAACAAATAAACACTTTACCCTAACCCTATAGATTTTTAATAATTTTTGAAAGAAAGCAACAGGATATTATATTTGTGTTTATCAACAGCTCTGCCTGAGGGTACCACAGTGCCTGACATGAGCACTGCGCAATCCTGCCATCATTCATGCATACTAGGTGTCTCCCTAGCTACAGATTTCACTGTTCTCTCTCCTCTGTTGGTGCTCAGCAAATAACACACTTGTTATGTTTTATGAGAGCCTCAAGTGAGGAAAGACTAAAGTAAGGTGTCTTGAAATGGCCTGGAACTAAAGGGATATCAATTGTCTTTTTCCAGTTGGAAGGGCACTCTTGGGCAAGATGCCTTATAGTGTCTTGGAACATCCTCATTTTCTCTTCCTGAGATGGATATAATGATAGAGACGTCCTCTGTCAAGGGTTGTTGAGTTCTAGTGGTGAAACTGTTATATGGAATTAGGTATCTTTGCTGTTGCTGTTACTTCTGCTGGCTTTGCATTTGCACCAAAGTTCAAGTCTGTGTTCATGGCCATCAGCCAAAAAACCTTACTACAAAAACATGAATTTGTGATTAATCTCCAGAAAGTCAATTCATGTGCTCCAAGTTAAGCAAAAGAGATTACACAACTGAATTCTGCAGACAAAACACACAGAATTCAGCCCCAAATTTGTTATTGATTCGTCCTTCAAACAAAATTCAGGTTTTGGTTTCAACTGCTCTTTAGCGAAGCTGTGAAAGAAGCCAAAACACCTTCCTAGGGATTATGCCAAGCAGTAGTTTTGAACAGGTTTGGGGCAATATTCAATGAACTGTAACTAATCATTTTCATCTTATCGCCTACAGAGTCATTGCATTGGAATGATGTTTAGCTAATTTTCCAAAGGACACATTTACTATGGATTGTTCTACAGAGCTGTCAGGAGCGAGTGAGCCAAAACATACTCTGTCAAGGGAAGTGTTTGGTTGATGAAATTATAAATAAGTCATCAACCAAAAGTCTGTTAAAATGAATCGTCATTAAATGTTTCTCTAAATACAGTGTTTAATCTCAAACTCCAAAATAGGAACTGCAAGACCATCTTTCCCTACCTCATTCACAGATCTCCTCTTTGAACACATCATGACAATATTAAGTTAGTTAATTTAAGCTATATGTGCATGTGAGCACATGCAGAGAAGCAAAGACTGTGATATGTTTTACATAAAGCAGGCCATTGTGCACTGATTATAATGTGTAAAGAGGAAATATGTTTATACCACAATCTATTCTAAACTCAAATAGGCAGCAGTACTCTGTGTTTATAAATATAAATGCAAAACCTATGTTAAAATAATGTTAAGGGTCTGGATTCTAACCACAAAAGCCAGGAAATTCAGAGCAAACTTTCAAAGTTTGGGCCTGATTCTGGTTTCACACTCTTGCCATACTAACTCCAGTGTTTTCAGCAATGGTTTTTACTGGAGAAAACACAACCTTTTGTCTGAGGCTCTCCTGAGAGGCCTTAGGTATGGCAGTGCTTGTGCATTATTGTATTTAGGTCTGAAGGCAAATACAAGAAAAGCATGTAGGCAGCTGCGACAGGGTCCCCCAGGGCTTCACTTAATCTAATGAAGTGTGTATATGTGTACATGGGCGTGTGCAGAAGGGGAAGCAGGGAAATGTGCACTCTTGGCAACCACATCCTTAAAACTCTTTTGTCCTCCAAGACACATGTAGATTTCATGCAAAGCTTGGAGCAAGCTAAATATTATCAGTCTTTAGAATAGTTTTATACAATTAATGGTTCTCGTGATGCATAATTTGCAATGTTATACCACTATTTTTTAAGGAGCCTATAACAAAGAGCACAGCCGGGGTGTCCCCATTGAGATACACAACTGAAATATTAATCAAGAGACATCAGCAAGGAAGGGGGAGGAAATGACCTAACCCTTTGCAGTCCTGTGTAGTGTCCTAGTGCACAGTCATGACAAGGACAAAAATGCCGGTGAAGATAAGCACGAGGCTGGCTCATTCCACCTAGACCACGAAGGGCTGATCTAGTAGCCACCTCTGACAGCCGGAGCATGTGCTAGCTCCGGCCTTGTGGCAGAGGAGAATTAGCCGTCCCCACACTGTTGCTGGTACGTTGAAGCAGCCAAGAAGGTTCACCACAGGGTGATTCATGTTTTAACTTTCTGCAGCTTTGTTCCTCAAAGCTCCAGATGCACGTCTTTTAGTAAAACTGGTTTTGAATATCTAGTTTACCCTAGCAATAAAGCCAGTTCTGAGAACTCTGGCATTCAGTAATGATATTGCTTTGCTAAATATAGCAAAACCTTTCTTGAGGGATAATCTTCTGTGTGTTCTAGCAGATGCACTGTGGAGTTCCTGGGTGTTTGTAGAGGAATACGGTACTTATCTGGAGGGGCCAGATAGGTGGTTAAAGCAAGTCACCAGATCACAGGGGACATTTCTCTCAGTAAATATTAGCCCGAGACTAGGGGGACAAAATTGAAGGTCACAATGAGCTTCCTAAAAGAGCCATGAAAGGGGAATTTAGGCAATACATAGAAAATAAGGTACCCACGAAAGCACAGCCAACTGCTTGGGCTCTTAAGGAGCTACAGTAGGCTACATATCTGTTAGCCATGTAGCACAAATCCCTTAAGCTCTGCTTTCACAGTGCCTAGCAATGTCAACCTTGACTGGCCCAGATCTGCCTAAAAGCGGGAGTTGACACCTACCTTTTCTATGATACTTAATAGTTGGTGAAACTTTCTGAGAAAGGAGACAAGCTGCACACCCTGCTCATCCTGGGGCAGTCCACACTCGTGCTGTCATGCACCCAGTGCTTTCCTGCAGGCCGCACTCGCTGGAGGAACTCACTCCTTCCTTGTGTTGCAGCTTTCTTCTGGGCTGGAAGGAAGAGAGCTTGTCCATGTCTGTGTTTTAACAACAACAGCACTCTGCTGGCACGATCAAGCAGACAAAGGGCCTTGTGTCACAATCCTCAAAACTCTTCTACTGGAAAATCCAGAGAGCAGAACTAACGGGCTCCAAAACCAGGATGTCCAGCTCACTTTGTCCAAAGGAATAGGCTGTCCAGACAAGAGACGGTGTGAAAGAGAGGAGAAGTAGCATGGTGAAATTACTGTGTATGTTGGTGGAGTACCAAAACACATCAGGAAGAATGGGATATACCTAGAGGAAATGTTTCAATAATGGGTATGTTTGGTTAGATGCATATCACTTTCAAAGGAACTGTGAAAGGAGATCATGTTAATGCTTATGTTCCCAGTTAGTGAAAATGATGCTTCTGATATTTCTCCTACTTTTCTGTACTATCCATCAAATAATATTTAAAAAGACAAAACATCAGCTGCAAATACACTGATCATCTTTCTATGAATAACATCAACACACTTTACACAATCAAGTATCTTTGCTCTACTAGCCAGTCACAAAGTTAATTGCTGTAGAAAATCTGAAAAAAAATGGGCACGTCATTTGCTATCCATTCTTAGTTTATTTAATCTAGCACTGTTCTTTCTCATTATTTTATTCTTAAGTGCAGTGGCCTTACTTAGCTAAACGGTCAAATATAAAAAAAAAAAATAATAAAATAATAAAATAATAAAATAAAAATAAAAAGCATCATAAGTGTGCATGGAAATGAAAGGACTGAGACCCTAGTCTCAGTTCACACACTTTGCTGAAAGTCACGTATCTACCCAACTGAAGCAGTGCTCCATGGACAAAAAACTGATGGGAGAAAACTCAGGATCAGTCCTTTGTTCCTACCCCAAGGACAGCAAATAAAATGCCAGAAAACTTGTTCTTTATTAAAAACCCATAATGAGACACACTGTACAAATAAGTGTGCCAGATGAGAGCATTACTATATAAGGCTGGGTAGAAAAGCCAAATGCAGAGATAGAAACCCTGCCTTCAGCCAAATCCACCAACACAGATCATCACAAAAGCAAATGGAAGGTCTCAAGCAAATCATGCTGCCCTGCATCATGCGGTTATCAACAAATTTGATACATTGAGACGAGTAGAACCTCAGTAAGACACAAGTCATCCCAAAGGAACAATATTCTTGTCTTCCTGTGAGGAGAGCATGTTTTCATACACTGTGACTGTTGTTAATGGGTCCTGGGAGATCTATACATAATTTCTATTGCATCTAGACGTAGTTGTCTCCTTAAGCATGCACTGAAGTGTTGAATTTTTGTAATATGCCCTTTCTCCAAATAACTCAGAATCAAAATCAAGTAATTCTTGGTCTAGACTTGGGAAAGGTTTAGGTGTTCATTGCAAGTTTGTATTTTTTAGAAGTTTTTCTTACAAATGTTAGGCATAGATGGTTAGGCTGACAGATCAATAGATACACTCAGGACTGAGAGCAGTGAGTCTGATCATCTGCCCATAGACCCTGGAAACTTCACTGCAATGCTCATCATCCTGTGCTGAAAGGAGGCCTCACGACCACAGTCCACAAGTTAGGGAGATGACTGCCTGACATCATATTGCTTATGGTTTTCGGGCTTTATTCCATTTGTGTTGATATAAATCTGGAATAATTCCATTAGGGATAGCTACGTTACTGTGTCAGCCTAGATTTGCATCTCTGGAAAGTGATCGAGCTCCTGCTGCATGGCGCCTTACTTTGTAGGATAGAGAATGAAAGGGTATGTTCACACTTCTTGTTTATTTATTCTCTGCTCCTGACAAAGCAGTTACTAGCCAACTGTACATGGACAAAATCACACAATTTAAAACTACTAATCAGATGAGTTGTTTAAGAAATAATTATGCATAAAAATTAGACTCAAAGCTTCAGCGACTAGAAATATTTACTGTAAGCCTGAAGTTTTGAAATGTTTTTATTAATTTAACAACCCCACAAGAAAAGACCTAGGTCATTACCAACTCTATATTTTTTCTTTTGTATCATATTCACTTTTTAGACATTGCTCATAAATTGTTTTCAGATTAATAATTTTTTAGATCAATACTTTGGTGGTAAAACTGTTTTGCAATTTCTCTGCTTTACCCTCTATTGCTCTTCTGTAGAGAAATACTGTTGGTGGGTTTTGTTCATTGATAATCCATCTGGTGATCTATCACCAGATGATAACATAGGTCATAATCCATTTCTTTGGACTTGTGCTTGCCAGGCATTTCAGAGTGCATGAGCACTGATATCAAGATAATTCCCTTCAAGGGGAACTAGAGGTGATGTGGTGTGAAAATTATGGTTTAGGTTGGAGGTAACCCTGTGCTGCTCAAAGGCACAGGCACTTCTGTTAGAGAAGAAATCAATAACTAACAAACAACTATTACTGAAATCACCAACACACAGGAAGAGATACACAGAATCCTGACTCCAGCAGGTGGGAGACGGTTAGGTTCACATCAGAGACATGGAGGGGTGCAGTGCCCTCTCTCTCTCTCTTCCTGGAGCCAGAAGTAATCCCCAAAAGACACAGTTCTGGTCTGAACAAGGGAGCTAGACCAAGGGAAGGGAAGGAAGGAGGTGAAAGCCTCATTAGCTTCCAGGTAAATTTGGCCAGGATTTTCATTTTAAGAAAGAAATAAAAACATCCGTGGGACTTTCAATGTCTAGGAGAATGAGAAAGAAGAGGGTAACCAGGATTTTTCTCACAGGGGACAGAGTATCTTTAAAAGGAGTGTCTTGCACATGGGGCCACACAACATGCCCTAGACTTTGCCCAGTAGCTGCTCAGCTTTTCAGGTGTCTCTTGTGCAGTCTTGCAGAGGTACCTGAGATCTGAGAGCTCTGTTTATTTTCTGTGCATGTCTAAACTTTGAACTTTGCCCAGGTGGATTGCCAGGGTGCCACTTGAGGATTTGGTCAGATAGACAACATTCTGTGAGCAGCTGGAGTGAGACTACAACAACTTTGCCCAGAAACACCAAAATTCTGTTACATCAAACAGCACACAGTCTGCCGGTTCAATGCGTCTCACTCATTTAGTCAACTGAAACAAATCTCAAGCAGCTCCCAAGCTACTGAGGTGTTTAAAATGACTGTAGACACAAGACAGGCTGCCAGGTTTCATGCCTTGAGTTATGCTTTGGTTCAGAAAGTGCTCACACCAAGCCATACATTATTCATCAGTTGGAATATCTTTTACAAATTAGTGTGGTCTTTTTTTTTCTTTCTTTTTTTTTTTTTTCTGTCTTTCAAAGAAGTCTGAAAGGCTCACTTTTGTATCCAAAACTGCATCCAATGCTTGTGGAAGAAAGTCCCTGTCTTCAGGCGACATGGTGCTGTCTTCATTCCCATTTTCCACAGTGGTTTCACTCTTTTTGGTCTTTGATGTGGTCTCTGGAACCTCGAAAGCAAGTAAGCCTATCTCAGCCCTGGTGTGCCAGCAGCTCAGTATCCCCAGCCAACATGCCAGTACCTACAGCTGAAAGCTGGGGTCGGGGAGTCAGTGGAGGGTGCGAGGGACATCCTGAATTACATCCCTGCACAGCCTAGTTTCCAATCCTAAAACCAACAGCACAGCACTTAGCAAGAAAGCTTTACCACCAGAGTCAAATAACATCTAAAAAATTGGGATTTACGCACATGTCAGAGACTGATTGCAGCTTGTCAGACACTCCAGGCTAAGTGATTTTAGAGCAATTTCTCCAATTACCAGTCTTTTTGTTTGTGTGGACCACCATGAGCAGACACCCAGAAATCTCACCACTCCATTAAGGACTTGGCATAATATACATACTTGCATACACAGATACGTGCACACACAGAGAGAGCAGAGAAAAGAAAAAGTACTGTAATGCCTGCAATTTCCTATTTCATTGACTGGATTACTTTTCTGAGACTGGTTAAACAGACACTGTGCTGGGTGGTTAGTGATTATCATTTTTCTGCAGTGTTAAGGTACTTGACATTTTCATTCCTCAGTGACTCCAGTTAAAAACAAATAGGTCTACCTGCAGTCCACATCTGATCGCCAGATGGTCTCTGTGCCTATGAAGCTCCCATCTCCAAGTGAATTCAAATGACCTCACACATACATCTTCAAACATTGCTATCTGACCACAAAAATGTATGGAAAACGCAACATCTGTACATGTCTGCATCTTAAATCCCTGTTGTTTTACAAAATATATTGCTTGTCACCCTGAAGTCTAAAGTCTCTTAATGATCTGCAGGGGGAGATGCAAATGGTAGCCTATGAGTTTAGGAGTTGTTTGTTGCATTAAACCATTTAATTTCAACCAAAGGTCAAAAGATACAGAACTATTCATTTGGATCCACTGAAGCTAACAAATCGGTCCTGTCAAGTACTCCAAAAGGTCCCCAAAGCACAGCTGTGTGTGACTGTAAGTCTGCATATTGCACGTTATTCATGTAGCTGATGAGCCCAAGCAGTTAAAATAACCCTGAGATCCCATGAAACCACCACTAATACTGTGAGATCGTTTCTGCCTATGTAACAAAGTGCTATTAAGTCTCACACAGCAAGCAAGATCCAGCATTGTTTCAAGGGAATACCTTGTCATATCAAAATCATTGTACATGTAAACCCACTTTCCCAACAAGCTGGTAAACACAGGCCCACTTGAATGGCTGGATGTAAAAACAGATGGGATATCACAAACATTTTCCAAACTACAACAGACTTCTAGGCCAATTAAACATGGTTAGCTTTGAATGGGAGAGGAAATAGTTTTCTTTGCTGTTAAATGTCAGAAAAAGTTTTTTTTCCTTGAGGCATAAAAGCCCAGTTCATTTTTGGAAACTTGCTAAAATTAATCAACCCTGTGTGAACTTTTTACCAAAACAAAACAACAAAAAAGTAGAAATATATAATGAAATATCTCTGGAAACACAGAAGCGGAAAAAAAAAAGATTTTGAGTTATACAGTACTTAAATGAGTAAGAGCTTTTTCTCAACATGACTTAACCAATCAGAATGGAAAAATGTTTTTTGTTACTCTGAGCAGAATATGAAGTTGGCAATAAATAAATAAATAAACTAATAATATAAATAATAAAATAAATATTACTACACTCTTTTCACTTTAAATGTCATAATGAGAAAATATTAACATGACTTTTCACTGCAAAACCAGTCTGCAGCATCTAAATTTCAATGTTTTCTTTTTTCTTTTCCTTTTCGTTTTCTTTCTTTTTCTTTTCTTTTTTTTTCTTTTTTTTTTCTTTTTCTTTTCTTTTTTTTCTTTTTTTTTCTTTTTTTTTCTTTTTCTTTTTCTTTTTCTTTTTCTTTTTCTTTTTCTTTTTCTTTTTCTTTTTCTTTTTCTTTTTCTTTTTCTTTTTCTTTTTCTTTTTCTTTTTCTTTTTCTTTTTCTTTTTCTTTTTCTTTTTCTTTTTCTTTTTCTTTTTCTTTTTCTTTTTCTTTTTCTTTTTCTTCTTCTTTTTCTTTTTCTTCTTTTTCTTTTCTTCTTTTTCTTCTTCTTTTTCTTCTTCTTTTTCTTCTTCTTTTTCTTCTTCTTTTTCTTCTTTTTCTTCTTCTTTTTCTTCTTCTTTTTCTTCTTCTTTTTCTTCTTTTTCTTCTTCTTTTTCTTCTTCTTTTTCTTCTTCTTTTTCTTCTTCTTTTTCTTCTTCTTTTTCTTCTTCTTTTTCTTTTTCTTTTTCTTTTTCTTTTTCTTTTTCTTTTTCTTTTTCTTTTTCTTTTTCTTTTTCTTTTTCTTTTTCTCTTTTTTTTCTTTTTCTTTTTCTTTTTCTTTTTCTTTTTCTTTTTCTTTTTCTTTTTCTTTTTCTTTTTCTTTTTCTTTTTCTTTTTCTTTTTCTTTTTCTTTTTCTTTTTCTTTTTCTTTTTCTTTTTCTTTTTCTTTTTCTTTTTCTTTTTCTTTTTCTTTCTTTTTCTTTCAAAGCAAACTTAAATTTCAACGCTCAAGAACTGCGATTTGCCTTCTGTGAAATTCATTAAGATGACTGCTTACCAAGGAGGAAATGCCAGTGTAAGTTATTTGTCCCTTCTGCTGTAGTATGACTTCATTTAAAAGGGAAGAAATTAGATTTGAAAGCTCTCAGAACAGCAAGCTACCCCATATTCCAGGCACGCCAAGTTTCCTATGCTGATGCATGTTTAGCTCTTTCGAAAGCCTTCATCACACAGCAATGTCAATAGTGGCCATCAGGAAGAAAAGAAAACATTGGAGAAATTCGGTTAATCTATCCTAGTAGACGAGGTCATGACAGGACCACGTGCATAAATAGTAGAGGTATTATTTTCAGATGTATATGTCCCAAGCAGGAATGGACCAGCTGGGGAAAGGCTTTCTTCCAAGTCCCCTGAACAAATGGCAGCTTTTGGCTGGGCAAAGCATGGGCTGGGACGTCATCCTTTTCTCTCTGGGTCAGTTCAAGGGAAAGTGGGAGCAAACAATTGCACCAAAGACAACCTGGAAAATCTCTTCTGCTACACCTGAAGGGCAGCAGGGCGAAGGGATGGCAGAAAGAAAGGGGAGAAACTGTGGGGTTTTTTTGATTGCCTTGATTTTCATTCCCATTGTCTTCTTTCATCTGAAGAAGTGTGTGTGAATACTCAGGCCACAGTTGGTATGTGGCTTTTGCATACTGAACTCAGAGTGAGCTCTTTCAGCCTGCACTCATGAAGTCTGCTCGACTGTCATGAACTTTAATTCCTTGACAGCATAAGGATTAGCCATCTACTCTCTAAACCAAACAAATGCAGTCAGAGCAATGTCCTTAAGGGTTTTTCAGTGATTCTGTGGTATCTGACATTTTGAAGCATTTCGGCTTAGATTCCTTTCATACTCTGGACTGTTCCCTGCAACAGCTCCCTGCAACAAAAGCATTTCTCTTGAAGCCGCTGTTGCAAACACTTTTTGCACCACTTGTCAGACATGAAGAGAGGATGATATAATTGAGCCTGCTTTAAAAAAAAATCAAACTGACATAATATTGCTAGTAACTTGACAGCTTTATGTAAAGCCTTCCCCAGAAAACCCAAGCTGATCACACTGCTGAAGACAGGCAGAGGTTAGAGAGAAGGTTTAGGCTCTAGGACTCCTAGACTCAGCCTTTCAGAGGTTCAGCCGTATTTAGCTTGCCCTTTGACATGACCCAGCCTCAAACAATAGCTTTGTGGGTATGCTAAATGACCACATCTTGCCAGTTGCTGCCAAATTAATGAGCCCATGTCATTTTTAGTTTACAGTTCAGTCATAAAGCAGCCAAGTGGAAAATGAGTCAGGGACCGTTAAGGAGTGTCACGCAAATTTTCAAAGAGTACAGTCCCTAATTCCTCACTGCCCCTTTCAGAGGTCTCTAATCATCGCTCTCTTTCCTCCCTTTGCTTTCTTCAGATCCTCTAAAGATCCCCCTCACTGTGCAAAAGAGTCTGGAGGGAGAAACTAGGTGCCAGTGGCTCGGGATGAGGGACCCCGGGGAAGGCGGGGAGGGGGGGGAGTAAAATGCAACCTGCACTCGCGATGTGCACAAAAACTGAAGCGGTCTGAGCAGTCACCTTGGGTTCCCAGCTCTCCAGGGGAGTACATGCAAAGCACAAGTGTTCCACAAGCGGAGAGGAGAAAAGTGAAGGGAAGCTTTCATGTGAAAAAAGGAATGGGTTAGGGGGAATCCTACCCAGAAAAATGCTCAGAGACGAGCACAGCATAATTTTCCACTCCCTTACAACACTTACAGGCAGGAGACCCTTTCTCAATGAAGAGCTGCCCACCCCCACTCACAAAAATGTTTTGTTGGTCTGCGGTTTGATCACAAACCCAAGACTCGGTTCAGGGTTGAAAAGCTTTCTGCAGCACTAGGACAATACACGCTCCTGTGGAAGTGGTTTTGCATGTTTTCGATCTGAAACCACACAAATATTGCCAGCTTTCCAGTTTGGCTTTGAAATTTTGAGCAGCTTCACTCTTCCTCATCTCTCTTGTCTCTCACCTGTGTTTTAACTCCTCCTGACTGTTTTTCCAGCATATTTACTTATTTTAATCCTACTTTTCCTCCCATATCTTCCATCTTTATCTCTCAGTGCCTCTGGACCTTGCCCTTGTTCTCCACAGCCTGGGTTTCTACTTTGGAAATGTCTCAGCTCCTCCAGGCCTGACTGTTAAATTCTCTTGTCCGTGGCTGCTCCAGGCCACACAGGACTCTCTCCTTCACTAGTGTCAGGGATCAACTTTGTCATTATCCTCAGACAACCTCCCTGGGGCCCAATTCAACTCAAATTTGTCCTTTTTGTTTTTTAAGACGGCCTCAGCCATGTCTCAGGCTCTCTCACGTTAATTTGTCTCTCTCTGTCCCTCTTCTTGCTCTTCCTGATTGTTGTTTCATGCATCCCTCCAGGGGCTAAGTGTATTCCTTGAAAGTTGTTCTAGGATTACTCATTTGAACAAAAAAAACGTATTTTCTTCTTGATACATTCACACCCTTCTTGACTGAGGTTAGAGAACAAGTTTGCCAGTAGGAGTATTTGCAGAAGCAGCAAATTTGAATACTACAGGTCAGAATAATTTTTGTATGCAAATACAAATGCTAAAGACCTAGATATGAGTATTTGCAAATTCTAGGAGGTACGTTCTTCCAATTGGGAAATAGAGTGGTTGTCACATGACCTCTGTGCCCATCCAAAATTTGAAACACATTTCACATTTATACACAGAATTTTCTCACGGAACCTCTTGCAAACCATTTACAGGCCCTGGGCTAGATTGTGGTGCTCCACCACATGCCCTAAATAGAGAGCAGTTCAAGGCCACACAGGAAGAACCAAAGAGATTGAGCCTGTCTAAGAAATATTCTTCCCCAGGCTGCTCCCTATGTGTGGAGGTGAACGCTTGGCATCAGCCACAAGGAAAAAAATATTTAGGAACACAGAAATTGAGAAAAGATCTCCTAATTCCTCAGGACTACTCCCTGGCTCTCTTGGGTTGCATCTGAGATTATCATTCCCTTGATTTGAGCAGGCTTCCCTCAAAAGCACGTATGCTTCTTCCCTCCTGCTCCAGCTGGGAGCCTGTCACAATATCACACTCCACTAAGGCTGCTGAAACTTCCTCCAGTTCCCAACCTAACTTTACGCCTAGCTGTTTCAGACATACATATCTTTCTGATAAGAATGCCACTAAAGTTTCATTAAGCTGTTTTGTTTTTTTATTTGTTTGTTTTCCTCTTTTATATGATAGCCCTTATGGCTGGTTTATAAGCAGCAACCAGACCATCTCTCAGACTTGGTTTTGCTGGGCTAAGCAAGCTGAACAACTCTAGTATTCTGCTGTAAGATCACTTCTCCATTCCCTTAAATGTGCTCCCAACAAGCCTTTCTTGACCGCTGTTCACCCCTGAATTGTTCTTCCTGAAACATAGGAATTATTTTTCTTGTTCTTCTGTTCTTGCTCTCCTTTCCTCCACTTGCAATTCCCTTGCATGGGCTCAGCTTTGGTCTTGGCAGTTCTCACTACACCATGGACTTCTGGCCCTGGTACCTGTGTGCCATTTGGTCCTGCACAGGACCTCCATCCAACTATCTCCACTTAAAAAAAATATGCCCTGACACCTGTGCCCAGGCTCTGTGTCTTCATCTTGATGTTTGTTTTTTTCCAACCTTTCAAACACTCTGATAAATTGGATGTCATGAAAATACTTGGGAGTGACAGAAAAAATTGAGAAAAACTGGGGTGGGTGTATGAGCTATACCCTAAGAGAAGAAGGAAAAACTGTAAGTGACATGAATAAAACAATAGTTACAAGTTACTCTCTCTTTTCTGTCCCTACAAGTGCTTTTCTCTCTTTCCCAAACACACCTTTTCTCTTTCTCTTTCTCTTTCTCTTTCTCTTTCTCTTTCTCTTTCTCTTTCTCTTTCTCTTTCTCTTTCTCTTTCTCTTTCTCTTTCTCTTTCTCTTTCTCTTTCTCTTTCTCTTTCTCTTTCTCTTTCTCTTTCTCTTCTCTTTCTCTTTCTCTTTCTCTTTCTCTTCTCTCTTTCCTCTTTCTCTTTCTCTTTCTCTTTCTCATTCTCTTTCTCTCTCTCTCTCTCTCTCTCTCTCTCTCTCTCTCTCTCTCTCTTTCTCTTTCTCTTTCTCTTTCTCTCTCTATCCCCTCCTCCCCCATCTCTTTCTTCCAGTTCCTAATTTCTCCCTCACTATTACTATTCACTGGATTTCTCTCCAACTGTTAGAAAGCAGCTCAGAAAATTTTAAGGAGATTTAAGGCACTGCTCCTCTGCTTATTGGAAGATATCAAACCAAAACCAGTAAAGACAAACGCTGGCAGTGGTTTCTGTTCAGTCTGGTACAGGGATCAGTGTCTTCATTTGAATCCTTCACAACTGTAATTTCTCCAAAATTATCATCATATCAGCAAAGCATCATGATAGGATTAGACTTTGGCCAAAGACTCAATGGTTTTGGGAAGGCTGTTAGGGTGCATTCTCAGATTTTGCTTGCAACGCTCAAACCTGCCCTTGGTGGGAAATATTTGTGGCTGCAGAAGCCAGCAGACACTGAAAACCCTGTAAGTACACAACCCTTTATCCTAGCACAGGTCTCACCCTTGCTCACTGCTCTCTGGGCACTGTGAGACCCCACCAACCCCCATGTGGACCCCACAGACCCATATCTGCAGAGTTTTGCAGAGGGGGAACAACAATACTCCTGGCCTATGGAGAAGGCCTGTGCAGAGAAGTTGGGGGCTAGGGACAGCAAAGATGGAAAAGAGATAAAACTGTCCAGGTTACTATCATAAAATGCCTGGTGGAAGACTGTTTCTTCCTTCATTGAAGCCAAAGGCTTTGATTCCACTGATGTTGTAATCCACAAAACAGGACTGTTGCACTGACCAGACGCTTCTTCTGTACAGTTGAATTTTAGACCCGTCACATATCCAATATGCAAATCTTGCACTAGGAATTTATAAATGAAGCTTTTAAAGAGCAAATATATTTCTAATGGCAAAAGCTCATAGTCAAAGTCATTGAAGAACTGTGTATGTTATTGCATTTTCTCACAGAGTGGAGATTTTTCTCTTTTATCTAGCGCCCTTGACCACTGCACAGCAACTCTGAGGCAACCCCAATTAGTTCCTTAGGACTCACACCAGTGTGTTCAGTTGGCTTGGAAACTACAGGCATTCAGCCATAACCTGAGCAGCTAGATTTATTTTAATCCCATAAAAAGTAGACAGGAATATAAATGTGCCAGATTATCAGCTGAGGCAAACTAGCTCTGCATCACTGGGTTCAGTGATGCTGTGGTGATTGAATCCATAGAAGCATTTGGCCTCAATGCATCCTAGAGAAACAGTCTCTCAGAAAAAACAATCAATGCAAAGCCGTGTTGTCATTGGAAGCCTGGAACTGCCGCAAGTTAGAATTACTCCAGTTCTTTGGTGTGATGTTTAAGCAGCAGTGCTTGAATGCCAGGGAACTGGAAGCCAAAGAAACTATTCCAAGTTGGATTTGGTAAGCACAGGGTTTTACTTTAAAGCACATTAGTCAGACAAGTTCAGTCAAAAGTCATATGTAAGATTATTAGCCCTTGTGCAGGGGTTTTCTCATTTCTGTTGGCTCTTCAGACATTGTGGAAGCCGTACTGAGCAAACACTGAACAGCTGAAGATTGTTGTGCTGGAGGCATTTTTTTTCCATGCCTTCCCTCACTGTGCATCCGTTTGCTATTGGAATCCCACAAGAAACAAATTCCATTCTTAAAATCACAGTTTTGGGAAAGCAGCTCAGAGAAAGGAAGGGAAAAATATTATGATGAAGCCTCCTTTTTCCAGCTTTCTTAGTATTAGAGACAATGGACCCCGTGGTGTGTCATACAGTAAACAAGAGAAAGGACCCAGCAGTAATGAATAGCACAGTCATGCCAGAAGAATGTTTCTAACCCTAGGACTCCGAATTGTGAAATGTTCACACAACCTTAACTCTGCCCTCTGGATATATTATGAGAAAGCCCCTAGTTACCTAACTCTTATTAACTCTGTCACTGAAATACATTCATCAAATGGATTAAAACATGATTGAAGATGAAAAGAGGGGTGTGTGAAGCCCAACAGGTGTCCCTTCTGTTGTCCGTATCTTAGGGAGTACACTTCTAAACCTGGGAGCTTGGGCCAATGTAAACATGAGCAACCTGAAGAGACCAGGCAGCTCAGGGACCATGCAGAGGCTCCCAAACAGCATGGCTCACGCTCCCAGTGGCCGAAGAACCCACAGCAGTGGAAAAAGGAAAGCTCTAGAGCAACTACAGAACTTGGCACTGATTGTATTGCATGTAAAGACCATGGGGACAGACCCTCTGAACACAGGGTGAGCCTGTATACCTGAGTATAATCTGGGAGGTGAGCTACCAGTCTCAGTGCCTCACAGAGCACTCTGGCTCCCATTAGGTCCTTCAAAAACAGCCCGTGGCAGGCGCTTCGCATGGAAATATTGCCTTGTTCTCCTCTCCTTCCCCTAATACCTGCTATAATATATGAAAATATATAGACTTCAATCTGACTGAGTAAAGCTTGTATTTTATCTTCTCATGACTTTTTATCTCAAGTGCACCTGGCAGAGTGGTTTGGGACTGAATTCACTTTAAGTATAACCAATATGCTTAGGAAGGACAATCTATAGTGGATCTCTATTCCTAGGCAGTGAAAGCTAAACAGCCAAATGCATCTTTCCACCCTCAACACCATGGCTCTTCTGCTCTTTTCATTTGACATTCATACCTCATATCTCATAAAACTTCTGAAATGGAGTTCACGTTCACATCTGACTCAGCTACCTTTCAATTAGATTTGTTCTAGATTGACCCAAGGCTGAACTATTTATCAGCAACCCTGTCAGCACTGTTGTGGAAGGGAAGAGGGTGCAGTTGACACACTGGAGGGAAGGGATGCCATCCAGAGGGACCTGGACAGACTTGAGAGTTGGGATTGTGCGAACCTCCTGAGGTTCTACAAGACCAAGTGCAAGGTCCTGCATCTGGGTCAAGGCAATCCCAAGTGCCAATACAGGCTGGGTGGAGAATGGATTAAGAGCAGCCCTGAGGAGAAGGACCTGGGGGTGGTGGTTGATGAGAAGCTCAACATGAGCCAGCCATGTGCACTTGCAACCCAGAAAGCCAACTGTTTCCTGGGCTGCATCAAAAGAAGCATGACCAGCAGGGCGAGGGAGGTGATTCTCCCCCTCTGCTCTGCTCTCATGAGACCCCCACCTGGCATGCTCTGTTCAGCCCTGGGGCCCCGCAGCACAAGAAGGACATGGGACCCGTTGGAGAAAGCCCAGAAGAGGGCCATGAGGTTGATCAAGGTGCTGGAACACCTCTCCTATAAAGACAGGCTCGGGGAGTTGGAGCTGTTAGCCTGGAGAAGAGAAGGCTACAGGAAGACCTTATTGTGGCGTTCCAGGACCTGCTTCCATTACAGGAGTGCTGGGAAGGGAGTTTTTGTTAAGGAGTGCAGTGATAGGACAAGGAGTAATGGCTTTAAACTAAAAGAGGGTAGATTTATATTAGGTATAAGGAAGAAATTCTTTACTCAGAGGGTGGTGAGGCACTGGAACAGGCTGCCCAGAGCAGCTGTGGATGCCCCACCCCTGGAGGTGTTCAAGGCCAGGCTGGATGGGCAACCTGCTTTACAGGGAGGTGTCCCTTCCCATGGCAGGGGGGTGGAACTGCGTGATCTTTAGGGGTCCCTTCCAACCCAAACCATTCTGTGATTCTGTGAGTCCATGAACAAACACCTCTCAGCTTGGGCTTTCTCCCTTGCCTGCAGCTTTCAGGTGCACAGGCCTCCTGTTGGTGTTTTGGGAAAGAAAGCCCAAACAACCATCCTGGGCACTGCAGCTTCTGTGTATTGCCTTTGGACAATTTTCTACTTCTGTATACAATCACAAGCCTTATTTAGCTAGAGGCTTTGATAATGTGTGTGAATGCATAAACAGAAGTATTTTTCCCTTTTTGACCCAGCCCTTCCATTTACCTTTGGTGGTGAGGCCAGCATCCCAGGGGCAAGCCAAGATGCTGCCATGCAGTTGTTCAGAGCACATCCTCTCACTGGGTGTGAGACAGGCTGCACCAGCTTGACATGGTACCTGCAGCAAATGCTCCTCTTGTCCCAGCTGCAGGACTCCGACATCCTTCACTCTGCTGTGACTGAAGCTGCCAGGGTACAGCTTGCCTGGCTTTTTAACTCAATTTTAGCCAACTGGTGAAAGCTATCAAAGAAGTCTAGTCAAACTGTCTTATGTCATGATTTCACAGATTGCTGGCCAACCCAGCACTGAAATGGAGGTCGACAGTGAAACTATTGAAATTCAAGTGTCAAGGAGAAATATAGGATGAGAGAGAAAAGGTCATTTTCCTCTTGTTTTGCAATTTCTCTCTTTTTCTTTCTTTCTTTCTCTTTCTTTCCTTCTTTCCTTCTTTCCTTCTTTCTTTCTTTCTTTCTTTCTTTCTTTCTTTCTTTCTTTCTTTCTTTCTTTCTTTCTTTCTTTCTTTCTTTCCTTTTCCTTCCTTCCTTCCTTCCTTCCTTCCTTCCTTCCTTCCTTCCTTCCTTCCTTCCTTCCTTCCTTCCTTCCTTCCTTCCTTCCCCTCCTCCTTCCTTCCTTCCTTCCTTCCTTCCTTCTTTCCTTCTTTCCTTCTTTCTTTTTCTTTCTCTCTTTTCCTTCCTTTCTTTCTTTTCCTTCCTTTCTTTCTTTTCCTTTCTTTCTTCTCCTTCCTTCCTTCCTTTCTTTCTTTCTTTCTTTTCTTTCTTTCTTTTTCTTTCTTTCATTCTCTTTCTTTCCTTCTTTGCTTCTTTCCTTCTTTCCTTCCTTCTTTCTTTCTCTTTCTTTCCTTCTTTCTTTCCTTTTTTCTTTCTTTTTCTTTCTTTCTTTCTTTCTTTCTTTCTTTCTTTCTTTCTTTCTTTCTTTCTTTCTTTCTTTCTTTCTTTCTTTCCTTCCTTCCTTCCTTCCTTCCTTCCTTCCTTCCTTCCTTCCTTCCTTCCTTCCTTCCTTCCTTCCTTCCTTCCTTCCTTCCTTCCTTCCTTCCTTCCTTCCTTCTTTCCTTCTTTCCTTCCTTCCTTCTTTCCTTCTTTCCTTCTTTCCTTCTTTTCCTTTCTTTCTTTCTTTTCCTTCCTTCCTTCCTTCCTTCCTTCCTTCCTTCCTTCCTTCCTTCCTTCCTTCCTTTCTTTCTTTCTTTCTTTCTTTCTTTCTTTCTTTTCTTTATCTTTCTTTCTTTCTTTCTTTGCTTCTTTCCTTCCTTCTTTCTTTCTTTCTCTTTCTTTCCTTCTTTCCTTCCTTCCTTCCTTCCTTCTTTCTTTCTTTCTTTCTTTCTTTCTTTCTTTCTTTTCTTTCTTTCTTTCTTTCTTTCTTTCTTTCTTTCTTTCTTTCTTTCATTCTCTTTCTTTCCTTCTTTGCTTCTTTCCTTCTTTCCTTCCTTCTTTCTTTCTTTCTCTTTCTTTCCTTCTTTGCTTCCTTCCTTCCTTCCTTCCTTCTTTCTTTCTTTCTTTCTTTCTTTCTTTCTTTTCTTTCTTTCTTTCTTTCTTTCTTTCTTTCTTTCTTTCATTCTCTTTCTTTCCTTCTTTGCTTCTTTCCTTCTTTCCTTCCTTCTTTCTTTCTTTCTCTTTCTTTCCTTCTTTGCTTCCTTCCTTCCTTCCTTCCTTCTCTTTCTTTCTTTCTTTCTTTCTTTCTTTCTTTCTTTCTTTCTTTCTTTCTTTCTTTCTTTCTTTCTTTCTTTCTTTCTTTCTTTTCTTTCTTTCTTTCTTTCCTTCCTTCCTTCCTTCCTTCCTTCCTTCCTTCCTTCCTTCCTTCCTTCCTTCCTTCCTTCCTTCCTTCCTTTCCTCCTTTCCTCCTTTCCCCCCTTTCCTCTTTTCCTCTTTTCCCCCTTTCCTCCTTTCCTCCTTTCCCCCTTTCTTATTTTCCTCTTTTCTTTCCTCCTTTCCTCCTTTCTTTCCTCCTTTATTTCCTCCTTTCTTTCCTCCTTTCTTTTCTCTTTTCTTTCTTCCTTTCTTTCTTTTTATGGATTCACAGCTGAGAACAACTGAAGGGGGATGTTAGAAATCCATATTTCGTAAATGCGAAAAAAAAATCCCTTTCTTCTCTGCTCACTTTCTTTGTACTCACTACTAACCAGCCCTAACTACAGATCTGAAATTACTGATTACCATCTTGATCTCACAAAAATGCACCAAACACAAACAAGACTGACAGTGTATTCTGAGTAGAAAAATGTTAATAATTATCATGTTCATAAACTGAGTTAAAATCAAAATGTGATCCAGACAAACACCTGATAAGGCAATGCCAACACCCCAGTGAGCCGAGAGTTTTCTGCTGGGCAGCAAGGACTTCAGTCTCACATGGGCAAGCTGTTGACAGCAGTGGGTATATAACAAGGTAGTTCAACTTGGCAGCGCTACGTTGGGTCAGTGGCTGTCGCAGCACTGGTATAACAGCCTGCTGTGGTCAGTCAGTGATGTGCTAGACCTCCCCCTTCACTTGGGTGTAATTCTAAAGGAGTGTTATTTTTGCTTTCTGTTTACTTTGAAAATCCAGTGGAGCCTGTCTAGCAAAAGAGCGGACATCCGTAAATTACAGTATGCAGCTTTTATGTACATTGGTGCAAGCCATGTGTTTGCTTCAGCTATGTCATGCAGTAATAGACAGGTCTTTCAACAACAACACAAGAAACGGAAGAACCTGGCAAAATTAGAAAGGGACCTTTGTCTTCAGATTGCAGACCTTTAGCGGTAACATGTGCCATTGCCTCTAACACTGTGACTGGGGTACCCATCTGCTCTGCAGCATGTTGCCACAGGTGTAGTTTGTTGTTGTTTCTAACCTTTTACATATGCTCATCTAAACAACCAGACAAGTGTCTTTTTGTTTCACGAATGTGAAGTCTGTTATATTCCCTGCAGCTAATGCTTTGTGTAGTGAGAACCTCATGCAAAGCATTACTGAAGCACAAACAAAGATCCCCAGAACTTAGCTTGATCACTCTTGTAATCACTGAAATTGGACTTGGAACTCTGTTCCTGAAGCACAGATGAGGCTGCAGAGTGAGAGATCCATTTTGCCTACTGGAAGAGAAAACACTGGCCAGCTGGGTGGTATTGCCACCTTTGCCCTGTGTGTTAGAGCTAACTGGTTAGGATGAATGGCAACAGACACTGAAAGAAAAGAGAGAGGAATAACTACAAACTTCAGGTGAAAGGTCCGGTTGCAACACACTTCATGTAGAAATTAAGCCCTGTAGCATTTTTGGAAACATCAACCTATGTCCAGCAAAAGGATGAATTTTCTAAATCCCAGTTTAGAGGTTTGGGGGCTCTCAGGACACTGCAGAAAGCCAACAGCTGCTGCTGGAATATTCAGTGCTTTTCTGTGGGTCAAATCCAGAAAGGGGGAAGAAAAATACACAGAACATGGAGGTAAACTGAAATAAAGCAAGTAGAACTCTTCATTCAGTAAAGCCCTAGAAAATAAAAGGCTATCTTGCTAAAACATGGATAGGGAGATATATGATTTATGATTTATGATATTTTACGCAATCAGAAAACAATTTAACAAAACATTTTCTGCTGCTGCTTATATCATCATAACTCCAAGCAACAGTAATAGATTGACTGCATGGGAGTTATACACATTTGTCTATCAGGCTTCTGCCTTGCAAGTCATCACTTTGCAGTGAATAGTTGGTTTTGGTTAATTTGCTTGTGTATTTTTGCCATCAAGCTGCAAGTTTGAATTATATTTTAAAATTACTGCTATCTCTTAAACTTACCAATATGTGTCACATGAAAACTGAGAAAAAATATATCTGTAATTAGGGGATTCTCAAAGGCACTGTATTTTTTTGCTTTTGGCACAGCTAGGACATAAAAATGTCTTTATTGGCAGAAGCAAGTCGAGTCTCAAATATAGAAGGATTTTATTACAAATTAGTATTTTTTCAGTTTCAAACTGAAGACTCTCCAAAAATAATCACAGAGAGCAAGACAAATGCTGTAACCATATTACAAAATCAGCAGAGGTAGAAGAAGGAGGATCGCACTTGCCCTTTATTTTTGTGATCCAATGACTAGACCATGACACCGTGCAATGCTCCAGCAATTCCCAAATGTGTGACTCCCAGCCACTTGCTAGGAGTTGGTGTGGGGTGAGTGGAACATGCAGTTCTTGCTTGCTTTTGTGTTTTTGGCTGTCATCGTCGCAGAGTGAAATTTGGAGGCCTACAGAATCCAAACTCACAGCCCCCTGGGGACTGTCACTAAGGAGGAGTGGAGCCAGCTTTGGGGATTGGAGCCACCAGTGAATGCCGGGTGGCTAAACACCACAAAGTAAGGCCTGGCATGGGGAAGATGGGAAATTCATCAAGACAGGCACAAGAGATATGCAAAGGAACCAGAGTACCCAACACCAAAGCAGCAAATTGGGAAACAAAGAGAAATAAATTACAAGAAAACATACAGAGGGAAGTATCAAACACATACTACATTAGAAACAGCTACAAATGCATATTCTCCTAAAACAACTTTTCTTTGCAAATTATTGCTCTGGTTACCACAGAAATGTTACACAGCTATGAATAGGAGGAAAAATGTCCAGAATGTTATTCTGTTTAGATACATGAATATGACAAATGCAGTACTGTAGGAGCCAACAGGAGGAAAATATGGATGAAAGGAGTATGAAAGGCAGGGCAAGAAAAAAGTCATCCTCCAATGGCATCCTTTACCTTCTAGTAGCCATCATCCTGGGACTGTCCTGAGCCAGAAGCTGCATCTGAATCTCCAGGAACAAACTCCTCAAAGTCACTGGGTCTTCAGAGCCACTTCTAAGAGCTGTGGATTTGCCACTGAATTATACCTTCTGTGAAACAGTCTTTGGTCTAGCAGGTTTTCAGCCTGAGTGTCATTGCACTTTGCTCTAGACGTTTAATAATCTCTGTGACCAGATGGTCTGTACAGAATTTGGGGAAAAGCCCAGCTTCGTTGTTTAAAGAATTATTCAACTAATTGAAGTTTCAGGGTTTTCAGCTTTCTCTGAAATGTCAGATTCTTAATTCACCAGAAGAAAAAAAAATATTATATACCTTGGCAGATCCTGCCCTAATGAGTATAAATGCAGATTCCTGAAGATGGGCTGAAGCATTTCAGGAGACTTTAAATGAAAAAAGATTACATTACTTCCAGTTAAAATAGGCTAATAAAATAAAATAAAATAAAATAAAATAAAATAAAATAAAATAAAATAAAATAATGTTTTAATTAGTTTCATTTTTATGTCAGTGTAACAAATTTGGACTGGTTAGTTTTTGTTGTTGTTTGATTGTTTTGTTTGTTTCATCACAGCCTCCTAGACAATGATTATTTTGTGTTGTAGATCAGTTAAATATCAGGTACTTATAGAGATATTAGTCAATTCAACATGAATTATTATTCACACACTGAGTGAACTAAAGACATTTTTGTTAACAAATTTACTGAGAGTTGGATGTGGTTTAATGTGCAACAAAAGTGATTTATGGAGTTTGGATGAGGAAATTGTATAAATCAAGTTATGTGCACAGGTAAAGCGAGTACTACATTCATCGAGTTCACACAATAAAACATTTTAATGTTTCTGTCAGCAAATCTAACTCTAAATTTAAGCTGCAGAATGCCGTAGAATTATCAACTTTAACTATGCTTAAGGAAATGAATCATCTCGTGTAAAATTTTAAAAGAAAAAAAAAAGTGCAGTTAAAGACAACGCCTCTACCACTTTTACTGTGGACAGTATTTGTAACTTCACTACTTCTTCCTTCTTGCACCTAGAAAATCTTTAGGCCTTTTATATTTCATATAGGTCTAACTAAACATGTTAGAGACTTATTATGAAATAATTTGTGTAGATGCCTAAGGATAGATTTAGGTGTCCATAAGTAGCCTCATCAATGAAAATGACTGCTATTAGTGACCGGTTCTGATGCCCAGTATATCTTGTCTTCTGTACTTGATTTCTGACTCTACTTTTGCAAAGCTTCTACATAAAAAATAGGTTGAGGTGCATGCTAATTTTTACTAGACTTATAATGCTACATTAAGTCCTCACAAAATAAGGTAATTTTCACAAAGAAGAGGGACTTTATAGTGAAAATTTTGGATATCTCTGTTTCACAGTTAACAGAAGACAATACAAGGTGTGTGTGTGTGCTGAAATAAGAATATATATTGTCAGGTGTTGTATGATGCTGGCATGGCTCAATAGTGGAAAAATTGTAGCCAAGAAATCAGGATCCTTCACTGAGATCTGTGTGGCTGCTGGGGAAGCCCTATGGGGAAGCAGAAAGGATGAGATTTCAAAACTGAGTCAGTAAAAAACAAGACAGGGACTGCACCATATGAACAGCCAAATCAAGGCAAACCTGAAATGAAAATGTCCCCCACAGTTAGGAAGCTCATTCAGACGCTGGGATACCTTGGAGCAGTCTTCAGAAAAACAGGAACATGGGGCCGAAGAACGACAGCAGAAAGAGTGCCTAGGGCAAGGCAAGGATACTACTCTGTGGCAGGGATGCTCTTGGGGCCCAACGCCCTGACTGCCACTTTGGCAATCCAGTTGCTACTACCTCTTGTCTCCAGATATTTTCCAAATTATGACATATTTCTGTGGTTCTACAGCTCAAAATGGCAGATTGCATAAATCACCGACAGTAACTCCAGAAAGTATAAATTCTGGCACTAACAGCACTAATACTGTTGGGACTTCTGGTCTCAGTAAATTGACAATTGGGCTCTTTCTAACATCTCCTGTCGTCTGGAAAACAACCCAACACAATTCCAAATTTTTGATGTTATGCCAGGAGATTTTAGTAAACATACTTGCATACACACACACGTGTACACATAAACATACACACATTATATATATATGCATATATATATACATATATATATACACACTATATGTGTATAAGCTTAGCCTATGCTTAGAAAACACTAAGAGTTGTCATGGACATATATATAGAGTATACCCAAACAACAACATACTTGGTAACAATCAGTCATAGGGTTTATAAAAAACAGTGCAATCTAAACTAACCCCACTGTCCATATGGACCTGTTGCTCTGTCTGTGGGGCTAGAGCCTATCTGAAGGAAATACATGAGACCCCCTGCAAGACATAAATAATTATCAAAGCAATCTCACTGGGCAAAACTGTTTAACCGATGGACAGCTGCTTCACACTGTGCTATGTTATGTTTTACCAATCAAATGCCCCAGTGGTTGAAATGAATTCATTGAGCTCCACATGGATTAAACAGGCTAGAGTGCACTCATCTTCTCTTTACACAAAAGGAGAAGATTTCATTCAAATGTTGATTTGCAGCATGTCAGATGTTTTCTTCAATTAAGTAATCTCATTTTAAAGTTAGCCCTGTGCCAGAAAAACAAACAGTGCAGCTTACAAACACATGCGCAGTAGTTACATGCATGATACAACCTTATGATTTCTGGGAGGCTGCTCTTGAACGCCAAGGAATTTGTATCTATAATGAGATCAAAGTAACAGAAGTCTTAGACAAATTCGGCTTTCTATTGAGTCCATATACAACTTTTGTAGTTAGTGGATATACACAGACATTGTGATCATAATAGACAGGCTCCAAAGCTTGCACACATTTCCTGTTGTAGCTCAAAAAGACAAATTAGTCTGTAGATTTTCTTTGCACAGCCTTCATTATTCATATTCTTTATAAACAGTTTAATTCTTCACAGAAGCTTTTTCTTTTTTTTTCCTCAGCTTAGAAACTAATTGTCTAGAATAAAGATAAACAGATAATTATTACTAAAAATAATAATAAATTTATCTTTCCTGGTCTTTATGAAGGATCAGAGATACAAGACACAGATACTTCTAAAATGGATGAAAGCAAAACAAGAAATGTCCACATTCTCAGACCAATGACATTTACAGAAAATTAAGTATGCTACCTGGTTTTATCTCAGCTTCAGGACTGATGACTGAGGTTGACCACACTCATGCAAGAATTAACAGAGTTACATCAAAGCTGATTTGTGGTTTAATGGCAGGAAGCTTGGCATGACTAAACTAGACCCACTGAAAAGCTTTTTGTAGGATTCCATGATGACACAGCTGACTAAGGATTGCGTTATAAATTATTACTGCCATTAGTACACCTGAGAGCAGAGCAGTGCACCAAGGTGCTGCAGGCTGGGGGTCCCAGCATTTTGAGGACAGGGCAGCTTTGCTTCCCCTCAGTGCTAGCCAGCATAGCAAGCATCCGGGGTCATAGTTGTCATGATGGGCAATGAAATAGTCAAAATAGGGCAAGAAATGAATAGTCTACCAGATGCTAGCTACCCCTCCAACTTAATCTAATAAACTCTGTTGGAAGCTATAGAAGCTGTTGATCTGATCCATCTGCCACAGCTCAGAAAAAGAACTCAAATCTGCTCCAATGCCCTTTGCAGAGTTCGTGCAGAGAAAGGCTTATGATACACCATGATACCCTGTTGCTGATCTTATGCCACCCTGCGTGTAATGTGACCCCACTGAGGACAGAAGTCTCAGCAGTATATTATGCATCCATTAGTGTTCTGGTTCAAGGGCTTCAGCCATACCTCTTCTGCAAACACAGTCCAAGAAACAAGCTCAGACATGGTCCCCAACTCATGCACATCGATGCCAGTGTCCCAGTGTACGGTGGCACACAGTCAATGTCCAGTGCCTCCAGGAAAAAGTCTGATGGTGTTGGCCACATGAGGAAGACACGTGGTAGCCAACAGGGATGGTCCATGGAAGCTCAGGTCTTCTTCTCATCTTTTCCAGGCTGCACAAATGCTTCTGGGTGGTATTCGAAAAGTTTGGGCATGAAGCAAATTTGAATTCAAGTGCAGGAGGATGCTTACATTCACAGAGCAAGCTATGTGTAGTGATGTAGTCAAGCCATCCTCCAAGAATGAACTCAAGTGTTAGTGACAGTATCTAATCAATCCAGTTATGACCTTATATATAACTACTTAATCACAAATTGCAATGGTTTTCTTAATTTAAAATTAGCTTTGAAAATAAAAAAAAAGGGGGGGGGGGGTCACAAGACCCTGTGGGATCTCTGAATTTTAAGGAAGGTAGCAGCTTCTTCATAGTAAAAAGGAGTAGCTCCTTTTGGCTGCTGCAGCAAGAACAGGATTCAGGATTCAGGATGCTACTGCCACCCTACATGTGTAATCTGGCTAAAGCAACACCTCTCCCTAATTCTGCTTTGCCTTCTACCTGAGGAGGCTGATCAAAGTGAGTAGATACTCTTCCTGCCAATGACTGGCTGTTTGGCTGGGGATAAAGCCTCACTTCCCCTTCTGTGAACAGGGCTGAATTTACTCTGACCTCTGCCACAGAGACACTGCAAAGGCTAAGTGCTGTTTTGTAGGGCACCACCTGAGATCTAAGTGGGATCCCGTTAAGCAGCAGTGAACAGTAAAGGTAGTAGTGCAAATAAGGTCAGGCTTGTAAGGTGTTGGATGCAGAAGGTCTAGTCCCGTGAAGTTCACCACATACACACACGTGCACTTTCCATTTCATTTGCAGCCCTGATGCCCTGTTCCTACAGCATGCAAAGGCTGGGATTTTTTTCAATGGTTTTAACTGGGCCACTGCTTGTTCTCGGTTTTCTCTTCCTTTGATCACAGGTTTCCAGCTCTCCCGGAGCAAGTTGTATCCTCCAAGGTGGATTTTCCCCTTTCCTGTGCTGGGCCAAAGCATCCAAGTGACCTTTGATTTTTTTTTCTTTTTCTCTCTCCTTTTTTTTTTCCCTTTGGCCTTTTTTTGTTTTGTTTTGTTTTGTTTCTGACTCGCCATATGTGAGATAATTGTGCCCACAGGAATTCCTTTCAGAGTGCCTAAGCACAAAAGAAAAACACCCGGCCAACTCTTTTTTCTAGGGCAGTACAAACATTTCCTTAAACCTAAGTGTCTCGGGAGGGGCATTGACAGAAGGCGCCTTTCACCCAGAAAGCCCGCTCTGCGCTGAGCTGCTGCTGAACCTCAGCTGCCTCCTGCATTTCGACGTCACTGCTGGAGTAAAAGTCTTGCCAATAAAAGCAGTCACGTTCTTTGATTCCAGCTTTATGACAATGGAAAGGAGGCCAGCACCAATCGCTCTGCGGTGGGTTTTATTAATGGAAAAGGGCGGTGGGAGCCAGTAAATCTTTGGCAGCTTCACTCCTTTGACTGCTGTCGGCCCGCGTTGTGCTTGGTGGATGGAGAGCTGCAGGCTGTCTTGAGCAGTGACAGCTCTTCCCATGCTAATGAGCTCCGCAGTAAGAAGCCCTAGACTAACATCAAGAGCTTGCACAGCTTGGGGAGAGCAAAACAGATCTTAAGACCATCCATGTGGTTTGATGGTTGCAAGAGACCATGCTAAGAAAATATCCCTGTACTCTGAACTCATCTTATTAAGGGAATAAATCTGATTTCTTCTTTAAGCTCGCATCCCCTGGGGAATGAACTGTTAACCCCTCGGTTTTAATGGATGAGTTATGTTCCTGTACAATGAAAAACAACTTTTAGTCTTATCTTCAGGAGTTTCCAAGAGAAAAGACATGTGCTGTCTCCCTAGCATAGGTGCACTTCAGGGTATTTCTGTCTCTTACAGCCCTAACAAGAGGTGAGGTTGCCAAGTAGCTTATCAGGAGATCATTTTTCCCAGGTTCAATATGTCTGTGTGGTGAGGAAAAGAGCTTTTGAGCCTGAATCCCGCTATGGGTAAGAGGTAGCTAAGTGTTGTCCTTACTCATGGAAGTATTAGAACGAGCACAGAGGAGAGCATGAAGATGATCAAGGGGCTGGAGCACCTCTCTTATAAAAGGCAGGCTGAGGGAGTTGGGGCTGTTCAGCCTGGAGAAGGGAAGGCTCCAGGGAGACATTAGAGCAACCTTCCAGTATCTAATTCCAATAGAGGAATGCTGGGAAAGGATCTTTTGTCAGGGATTGTAGTGGTAGGACAAGGAGTAATGGCTTTAAACTAAAAGAAGGTAGATTTAGATTAAATATCAGGAAGAAATTCTTCACTCAGAGGTGGTGAGGCACTGGCACAGGCTGCCCAGTGAAGCTGTGGGTGCCCCATCTCTGAAGGTGTTCAAGGCCAGGCTGAACGGGGTTTTGGGCAACCTGGTCTGGTGGGAGGTGTCCCTGCCCATGGCAAGGGGTTGGAACTGGGTGGTCTTTAGGGTCCCTTCCAACCCAAACCATTCTGTGATTCTGTGAATCTGTGATACTCCCTTCCATGCTCTGTCACTGTCAGCAAATGCCTAGAACTTGTACTCCAAAGCAGGAGCAATCCCTGTTCCACAGACCATTGCCTAACAGTCATAATGGGGGGATACCTTCTGTATCAGTGGCGAGGATGGCTTCAGGAAGGAGCAAAATCAAAGTAAGGAGCAAGAGAGCCCAGAACTTGGCTGATGGGTGCAAAATAAGAGGGAGATGCCAGTTCACTAGGAAAGAAGCTGTGGGTTAAGTGTCTCCACTGGGCAAGGCACAGAACAGGCTATTGTGCAGAAGCCTCAGGAGCTTCTTCGCAGTCTACTTTGGGGTGTGAGGTTCAGCACCAGGTACTCTCAGCAGTCACCCAAGTTGCCAGTTGCTCACAGACCTTTGGTGGTCACCAGCAAGGAGGCAAGCACATAATCCATGTCCTGAGTAGTACTTATATCACTCCCAAAACCACCTCCCAAGAAGGCTGTATCCACACAAAGTTCCTGCACAGAAGACTTGCAGCACATCTAAGCTAATGTCAATAAAAAATCTAAAAGGTCCCAGCTCTGTAGGAGATGTCACATTATTATTTATTCATTGATAAGGTCCTGCAGCAGAACAGCTATGAGAACCAGTGAGAATTGCACAAGGCCAAGGGTCCAGCTTCCTAAAGATGATCCGATTCCTTTGGACACTGCTCCAGGCTGCTCTTCACAATGACCCACTGACAGAGGAGTGCCTTGGAGCTGCTCCATCTCCGAGCCTGGTATTCATTCCAGCTACAATCGAGCCTGCAGATACGGCAAAGAAATCTGACTTAATTAGAAATGCCTACTCTTTTAACCCACCGGCACAGTACCATGAAAACAAAACAAACAAAACAGGCCTGGTAAATAAAACCAGGGTGCATCTGGTGGTCTCTGTGTGGCTGCTACGGGGGGTGAGCGGTGTGACTCTGTAGCTGCCAGGAGGCCCCGGCTGCAGATGAGCACCACAGCCCACCTCAAGCTGCTCCACATCTTCTGCAGGGGCACTGAGAACTGGCAAGGCTGAAGTGGCCAGAGCAAGGTCCCTGTTATTCTTTGACACTAATTAAGTGCCAAGTTAATTAAGTGATTGTAGGATTAGCGAACAGTGTATTTAATTTGGCAAGATCTTTGTCACACTGCCTAATCAAAATTAGCCCCAGGACTTTCTTCTGCTCTTGGAAATCATCTGGATTGTGTAAGAGGCTTTCCTGCCTGGCATGGTTCAGAAAATTTATAACTTGATCTATCTACAGTAATTCAGTGTGATTGTGTATTGCTTCATCTGCTGTATTTGTTCACTTCGACGACTACCCCTCCCCACGCACGCACTGCTATTAATTACCTATCTCTTTGATTTTTACTCGTTATGGAGTAAAATATATAAAAGCTTTAGAACATGCTTTAGGTGTGATGTTTTCATCCATCTTTTTACAAAGAGAGAAGGAAATAAAGAAGGAAAGATGGAAAGAATGAATGAAAGAAGGAAAGAAAGAAGGAAAGAAGGTAACTAAATCTACAGGAAAGGCCATAGAAAACCAACTGCATTAAAAAATGATTTGTAAATTTACATTTGCGGGGCGGGGGGCTTTAGGGGTGGGCTAAATATCCAGAGATTTAGAACTTTTTTTGACATGGAGCCAGATCCACACAGATAAGTTTGGTATATGTCGGTTTTTATATTTTTTTTCGGTAAATTCTAAAGTTCCCAATTCGCCATTCAAGTCAGTTATTGCAACTCAAGACCGGAATTTATAGAGCGCTATCAAAATGTCTTGGTTATGTTGGATCTTGATTGCAGCTGGATTTGCCTTTATTTTTATATTATTTTTATAGGAGGTGGAAGAAATGTGGCTGTGCATCCCAGCACGTGAGCGAGTTTATCAAATACGAGGCAGCAGCCGGAACAACAGGAAATCGCATTAGAGAGTCCAACTTCTGGTTGGCAGAAGCACGTTAACCTCTCATTCATGTCACTGGGTTTAATACTCTAACTTTGTAGTAAAAGCGTCTTCCCCGAGCCCGGGTTCATAAAAGTGTTAGTGGTCCTTGATGTTCCCAGCAGAGGATAGTAAGGAAAACACAGCCCTGAATAGCTCACATTGATTGCAGCGAATACAGAGCAGGAGGGTCAGCACCATTTCCCAGCCCAGAGCCAGGGCTGCAGAACTGAGCAGCTATTCATAGCCACTGGACCCTCTCCAAGCCGTGAGTGTAAATTTACTTGTATCATCTTTGCAGAGAGGAACTGTAGTCCCCAGTGCCTCCTGCTTGATTCGGATGGACTGTTTATTTGTTTAGTCCTGTAATGATATTATCCACAGGGCTAGAGCCACACAGGGAGGATTAGGAATTCCTGGAGGAGAAGCTGTGTGTTTATTACCATGACAGCCCCGTGTGACACAAGCCAACAGTTACTTGTATTTGTTCTTACCCCCTCTGAAAAAGTGGAGCCTGCAGCCGAGGGGCAGGGGTGTAGGATCGATCTGCAAAACCTGCAAGCGAAGAGGCTGTTAGAGGGAAAGTGGTGGGATCAGTGTGCTGAAAACCCCTTCCCTGGCTATCTGCAAACAGCTCTATCGCAGGCTGCTTTCAAATGTAAATGTCCGGGAAGGAGGGCGATTGAAGACGACGACACGATACATCAGCGACTGAAGTCTTTCCAGCAACTCTCACACTCCCAAACTTGTGCTTTTAACCTGCCTTTCAATAACATTTAACAAGCAATCTAACTGAGATTTTAACCTTTTCAAAATAAGCCCTGTGTTCCTAAATAAAAGCCCTTGCACCAAATGCTCTTGCAGGTATGTGCACAAGCCCAGCCAAAGAGGAAGAGGGTGTAAGAAGGAAGAAGTTTTTTCCTTCTTTTTCCTTTCTTTTTTCTTTCTCTCTTTTTCTCTTTCTTTTATTTCCTATTTTAATAAATATTTAGTCATGTAAAGGGAGCGAAAGGCCAAAAGTAACAAAGAACTTTAGGTTGTTTAGATTGCTTGGGAACTCCCTCTTTGCAGCTGACCATTGCTACATATAGGTTAATTTCCACATGGAGCTGGAGAAACTCTATCCCCGGTTTGTGAAGCATGGGTCAGCCGAAGCATGTTAATCTGTTTAGCATGTGTGCTTCGTGGAGGTGCCAGACCACCACCGTGCAAGAGCAGAAGCAGCAGCAGCCATGGTCCTTGGGGGTAGTTAATAAAGACTTTAAGGGAAATAAGTTTATAAAGGTTTCAGTTTGTGCACCGTGCCAGCTTTGGGACATTTAAGGCTTCCAGCCCTGCGAACCAGAAAGCCGAGAGGTCTCCGGGTAGTTTATAGCAGCCCTGGAAGGCAGAGCGCCGGTGGGGGCAGCCCGGGAGCCCCTTCTCCTGGGTGCAGGGAGGGCGGCAGCGGCTGAGCCCCCAGCACCACCCCGGGACACCCCGAGAGCCCGCACATAAAGGCACCTTCACCTCCTCGGGCACCCCGAGGTGTTTTCAGGGCCCTGGTTTTAATCCGCGCCCTTCCCGATGCGCTGCCTGACACCCAGCTTGGGGCTTGCACATCGTGCGAGCCGCTAAACGAGGTAACAGCGAATAAAGCTCTGTGGGTCTGCTCCTGGAGCTCACAAAATGCAGGGTAATAACGTCCCTTCTCTATACCGGGGATGAGATGCGACGCATGTGGCGCTCGGGCTGTTCCTCCGCTTCTTTCTCATCGGTTTGTTGTTTTTTTTATTTTATTTTATTTCTTATTTTCTTTTGAAATGCTAGACACTTATTAAAACATTTTTAAATAATCAAAATATTTGATGATGAGTATTTATTTTGACAAGGGTTTTGGTTTGGCTTTCGACTTCCCGTTCAACTCTATAGACTGCAGTATTAATTTGCTATAAAACCAAATGTGGTTGAGATTACTCTGCCCGGGCTCTGGAGATCAGTCATTCGGGAGAAGTTTCCCTGGTAGATGAAATGAACAGTCACAAGCACATCTCTCTGCATTTTCCGGCATGCTTCACCATATGTTCCTCGGAGCCAAAGGAAGCTGAGTAATGCCTGGGAGAAAAAAAAAAAAAAACAAAAAAAAAACCAGATACACCCACCGGCTGTACCAAGCCACCATCCCGAAAAGAAGCACATCCACGCAGCCCGATCCCCGGGTCCTCGCCGTGCTCGAAGATTTAGGACCAGAAAGCACGCCTGGAAAAAGGGGGAGGAGGTCCCGCCGCAGGTCTGGGCGGCACACCGGGCTGCCGGAGAAGCCGGCGCTGATGCCCTGGCCTTGGGAACCACCGGGCGAGCTGGAAATGGTCCCCGAGCACGGCTTCTGCAGGCCGGGGAGCCCTTTTTCTCCCTGGAACACTTTCTGGGTGTTGAGGGTCGCTAAGAAGAGGCCAGCGCCGAGAGAAACCGCAGCTCACCGGGGAAGCTGCTGGTGGCCGTGCTTCCAGTAATAAGGACGTTGCATATTTGCCTTCTTCCCCTGGGTGTTTCTTCTCTGGTGTCGGTCTCTTTTCGGCCATGACCTGCTCCAGATCCCCCAGAACAAAAGAGCTCAGCATTTGTCCCCCTCGAAATCCACCACTTTTACGTCTCCTTTTAGGCCTCCTGCCCTTTCGTGACACCTCCAGTAGGCTACTTTCCTCTGCAAAGTTTTTTTGGCCTTTTTTTTAAATTTAGGGGGTTGGAGTGACTTTACAGCCTTACACGTATGTTAATGAAGCTGGAAGTGGGCGGCATCCAAAACGGGCGCTATGGTGCATGCCGGCACTCCTCGCCACTCGTTCTCGCCTGCCCTGGGAGGCGATATGCAGCATGGTGACAAGGGCTGTGACACACCGTAAAGCTGTTGCCGGGAGCAGTCTGAGAGCCCAATGAAGCAGCCAGACACGGAACACCGAGAGCCTCTAGGCCGGGCTGTGAGGGGAGAAGCTGTCACCCACTCCAGGGCAGAATTTCCTTCCCGGTGTGCTCATGCGGGGCTAACACATGCACACATGCACAAAGACTTCACTGGGAAAAAGAAACGTGTGCAGGAGGAACAAAGCTTCCTGTACCCAACTTTGCATCTCTCTACTTGTCCCGTTAAAAAGCACATAAAGTGTGATTTTCTTGAGGAGCGCCGAGGGTGCTGTACCCCTGGCTAAGCATCGCCCCGAAGCGTGAGAAGCACTTTTCCATCGAGGGTGTTTAGCCCTTGGAAAGCCGTCCTGTCCCCTCCCTGCCCGAAAGAGCGGCGAAGACCTCCCCTCCACAGGGGAGCCCCTCTCCGTCCCTGCCAGCCGGGCACAGCTCCCGGCCAGCTCAGGCCATCAAAACCCTCTTTATTGCTGTGATGACCTACAGCCTGTTTTCTTTTCCTGCAGGATGCAGTCGGAGCTATTCCATTTGGAAGAGTCTCCGCACGGCCTGGCCGCACGCGAAGCGGGAGCCATGCGAAAGGAAGCTGAACAAGGAGTTTCGGGGAAATGGGTATTCTTCGCTTGATTTCCGACAGCCTGGTCTTTCCGGGGACCTGAGGGCTGGCAGGGCTGCGAGAAGATGCGGGGCTGAATTTCCAGCGCTGCCGACGAGGGGAGCTGGGCTGCCCTGCAGCATCCCGGGGGGTCCCCGTCTCACAAACTCCGGGAAGGACACGGCTTCGGGAGTCGGGTGGGAGCGATCCCCGGGAAGCGATGCCGGAACGCGGGAAAAAAATAAATAAATTACAAAAGCGAGGTGCAAAATTAGGACGCCGGCACGAGGCAGAGGCTGCGAGCCCACGCACCGAGTGCTGGGCAGGGGGGTCCTGCCGTCCTCACCTCTGCCTTTAGCAGAGGAGAGCCTCAGGGGTCGTGGAAGAGAGCCGTGGGGCATCCCCTGGGTGTGGGTGGGTGCGGGTGGGCACGCGTGGGGCCGGGCGCCAAGGCCAAAAGCACTTGCCGCGGTTTCTGCAAGGCTCCGAGTGCAAGCGGCGTTAGAAAAGAAAACACCCCGGGCCGATAAACTCCCCCAGAGCAACGCGGAGCAGAGCAGGCTTCCCGCTTTAGAAGTTCTCCCTGTGTAAAAAGGTATTTCGGTTGTCTCCAAAATAATAAATCCCAACAGCAGACAATAAAATTTACTATCACAGGAGTAACAGAAGCCTAAAATATTCCGAACATGTTCCTTGAACAAATAACATAATCCCTGGCACACTGGAACACATGGTTTGCTTCAAACATGTTTCATTTTGTCATCGCATTGAGTGTACAGTATTTCTCTTTGGGTGCAAGAGTGATTGATATCTTTGGAAGAATTGTTTGTAAGAACATGAAAGTTGCCAAAGCAAACACGTTGGAGGGAAGTGTGCAGAAGGGGGAGCAGAAGTATTTGGAGTAGATCTGAGTTTGGGGAGTTCACACAGAGGTGAGGCAGCTAGATGTAGAACAAATAAAAACATTTTGCACACTTCATCTAAATAAATTATATACAAAAACTGCCCTTTTGTAGACGGCAACAGCACAGTTACCACGCTTCTTCTCTCATGCCCGTATAGAATGTGGGCTGGAAGCCAACTTTCTTCAGCTAATGATTTGTAACTTTTGCTCCACTTGAATGAATCTATTAATATTTAGATCTCCCCAATTCTGCTCCATAAGAGCTGTCAGCATTGTTAAACAAAATAATCTATTTACCTTCTGTGGTACGTGTCTAGCAGTGGCGTGCGTGGCTCGATGATGTACGCTAATAGGTTTTTCTTACGCTCCACTGCATCGGCCAAAGGCAAAACTTCATGTATTTTGATCCTTCTTTTTAAAAAATAATGTTTGACAAAACTCATTAGAACGCGCAAACTTTCGGGTGTTAATTTAATAACTTCCATTCCTGGAGGACAAATATTTATTTTAATTCCCCTTTTATCTCTTACTGCCATCAACATCTGGGGAGAGTTCCTGCTCTTGCTGCTGAGATACAGCCGGACGACACGCGTGCTTTCCGGGCAGGTCGCGAGGGGTGCCGCCGCTTCGGGCTCGCTTTTCCGAGGCGGGACCCATCCCCGGGGCAGATCCTCCTGGCCCCTCTTTTCGGAGAAGACGGGATTTCAGAGAGGCAACAGGACACCCCCACAGCTCTCTGCTTTCCTCCACGACCGCGCAAGGGACGCGTGGGTTCGGGGCTCGCAGGAGTTCAGGGGCAGATCAGCGCCGGGTGCAGGTTTCAGCTAAACCTCTTGGCCCAGAGCTTTGACCCTATGTTCATGCTACTTGCAAGAATTTCCCATTCGGATATAAAAAAATGTTCCCAGTGCTAGTAAGGAAACTTGTCGTATAACGCCCACGAGGAAAACAATGTGAAACATGTAAAATGTAGACAAACAGCTCAGCCACCTGCTGATTGAGACGACTACCAGGCACACAGCTGCAGCTGCCCCTGGGTCTGGACAGGGAGCATCCTCCATCCTCATCTACTTGTTTTCAGAAAGAGAGAGGTCACCGGCACCAGGGCTTCCCCTGGGGCTCCAGAAATGCAGATACTGGCCCTGGGAAGATCCTGTGCTCTCTAAAACTAAATAAACTCTATGAAATTGAGTACAACTCATCAAACTCTCAATTACCCCTCACGTCGTCCCGTGGTCCTGCTGGCCGGACACCCTCTCTTGACGGGCTCTGGGCACCCCGGAGCAGCTTTCCGTGGTGCGGGGCCCCAGGAGCTGCCCGTGGTGGACGTGTGCGGGCAGGAGAGCACTCCGTGAGCAGAGAAGGGGGGCTGTATCACCGAGTTAGGTCAGTGATAAGGGTGGTGAGATACTCTCGGAGTGTTAATTGAAGGGGAGATCTCGCTCAGAGATCCTCCTTCTGCAGATGAGCAGATCTGTCCTTTGAGCTGGGAATAGAAATAAAATAAAATAAAATAAAATAAAATAAAATAAAATAAAATAAAATAAAATAAAATAAAATAAAATAAAATAAAATAAAATAAAATAAAATAAAATAAAATAAAATAAAATAAAATAAAATAAAATAAAATAAAATAAAATAAAATAAAATAAAATAAAATAAAATAAAATAAAATAAAATAATACATTGTAGGCTATATACCCCTAAGGGAAATACTTGGTCGGTTTTGTCCTTTGGACTCGTCCTGTCGAGTATCAGAGGCGACACGCTCTGTCCGGGATACCTCGGGGGCTGCCCCCGCCTCCCACCTGCCTGCCCCTCCCCGGCTCAGAGCCTGTCCTTTCCCTGTCTGTTTCCCCTGCCGTCTGCTTGCAGGGACGAAGAAGGGGACACCGACTCGGCCCTCCAATTCTCGTCCCCTCCCACGACATCCCACTCGTGGGATGTGGAGCCTTTCCAGAGGAAAAACAAGGAAAACGGGACACCGGGACAAAAATACCTTTTTTTTTCCCCCTTGGCCGATACGAGTGTGTTTGCGGAGGTGGGGAGGGGACCAGACCGTTCCTTAAAAATGTATCCCGCTATAAAAAAGAAACGGCACTAACCCTACCCCAGCGTTACCCATCCCTGCTGACACGGGGTGCGATGCGAACACCAAACCTGAGCCCCGGGGTCGCCGCTCCGGGACGGCTCCGGCCTCGCACCGGGCCCCGACGGCGGCGGCACCGACGGGGCCACAGACAAAGGCCCCCGTGCCATTGTGTGCGGGCACAATGGGGATGCGGCTGCCCCGGGCCGTCTCCGGCAAGGGTTTTCGGAGGCTGGCCGCTTTGCCAAGTCGTGAGTGCGAGCTCTTTTCAGGCACTTTGGTCGTATCTAGCCTGTAAATTAAAACATCTGAGCGTAGCAGACCGGTGTTAATGAAGAAGAACATTCTTATCCTCCCTTCCCCCGTCAGCACCAGTCCTTCATTCCCGGTTATGAGTACGAAATCGCTATATCCCCCGAATATCACACGGGGAAGAAGCGGTGCCGCAGATCTACGAGGACTGCCGATGCTGCCCGCGCATCTCCCGGCTCTGCGCTGCTCGACGGAGCCCTGGCCAGCTTAGCGGCACGTTTCCCCGGGGCCCTTCGTCCCCTTTTCTCTCCCGACGGAGCTCCCCGAGCCAGGCTGGAGCGGCAGAGCCGGGAGGGCAGCAGGGCAAGGCGGCGAGCTGCTCCGCACCTGCACGGCCTCTCAGCGCCCCGCCAATCTCCCTCCCAGAGCTCAGAAATCAGGCAGAAACCCCCAGGGGAGAGAGAGACCAGGGCCTGCGAGAAGGAAAGCCGGAGGAAAACATAACGCCTAGGAGGGAAGACTTCGCCCCCACGCCATTTTCCTCTCCTCCGCTTTTGTAGCTAATATCTCTTTATCTCTTTTTTTTTTTTTTTCTCTTTTCAAGGTGGGGGCAGGGTGGTGGTGGAGAGAAGTAATTCTGCTGAACAGAAAACCCAGGCCCGGGAAGGAGTTTCTTTTGACTGATCAGGGTGATCTATCCAGGCCCTCTAATTAGAGAGGGATCCAGGGTGGCATTAGTTTCCAAACATTTTAATCGAGCTTTAAGCAGAGCTCTTTTCAATGGCAGGAGATAAATGTAGCAACTGTTACCGTCCCCCCTGAATGGCCACCTCCCATGGCGGGCATTCAGTCTTCCTTTCACAAGCCCTAAGCAGTTTAGTCTATGGGCCCAGCAACACTCCACATATCTTCTAATTAGTCTAATTAGAAAGGTGGATTGATAGATGCAAGGAAGACAGAGTTAAGTTAGGAAGATGCTCAATGCTGCCAATCTGCGCCGGGGAGGGGCTTATTCTCTGTGGGAGGAAAAAAGAAATAAAGGAAAGGAAAAATAAAGGAAAAGAAAAGAACAAAATAAAGAAAATAAAAAGGAAAAAGAAAGAAAGAAAACCTCGGAGCCTGACACGAAGGACAAATCCCGAGGAATCCGAGGGACAGAAGCTGCTCTTAATTTGGGGGGTGGGGGGGATACAAAACTTGGAGGCGGAATCGCCTTTTTCTGTCCGGGCTCTGCCTCAGTGGGTTTGGCAGCCCCCAGGGTGGAGGATCCGGGCCCCGCAGCACCGCACAGCACCGCACTGCACCGCGCCGGGCCGGGACGCGCCGTCGGGGCCACCCCTGTGGGGCGGCCGGCTTGTGGCTCGGACACCGGGCCCCAAAATCACCCACGCGTGGAGGGAAAGGAGGGGAAGGGGGAGGCGGGGAGAGGCGTCTCGCTTCCCGGGTCTTCACCTGCTCGGCTCCGAGGGGGGCAGAGAAGTCAGGGACCCGCGGAGGGCCGCGGGAGCTGCGTGTGTTTTGGGCTGAGTGGCGGGGGTTGTTCGGGGTGCGGGGCAAGGAGATGCCCAGATGCAGGGAGAAGGTGCGGGGGGATGCAGCGCGGGTGGCTTGAGGGACGCTGAACCTTTAATTGGGCAATAAATCTGGGAAAGGAGCAACGGGGCAGCGCGCGCAGGTGTCAAAACATAGGGGAAAGTCCGGCGGCCACCGGAGAGAAAGGCCACCACCTCTCCTTTCGGCACCCCCCCGTCCACTGAGCCCCTTCCCCACCCGCTCTCTGGCTCCTGCCTCCCCCTACCTGCCCGCCCCCCTTGGCAGGCAGACCAAGCGGTGAGCCATTTCCAACTCAATACTCCGTTCGGGGAAGGAGTGGGGAGAAAATCAGACCCACCCTGTCAAAGTCCCTAATCAAACTGCCGGCGAAAGGGGATTCGCAGACAAAAGGAAACAATGGAAGTCTAGTTAGATCATTTTTCTGGACATTGTTTATGGTCTGGAAGGGATCAATCGTTTCAAAATGTTACCAGTAAAAATGATCCTGTGTGGAATGCAGCTAATCCTTTTAGGTTCCTGTCAACTGTTTCCACTCAAGGAACCCGATTTTTCAAATCAAAGGTGCATAACTCAATTGCCGAGGGATTTATACCGCCGGGACCGGGCTCCCCGCCCCTCCCTCCCACCCCTAGCCCCCTCAACCCCCCTCCCCGGTTGCCCAAGGGCTGGTTTGGTCTCCCACCGCCCTCACCAGGGCTGCCTCGGGAAGAGGGGCACCCGCTCACCCTGGCCCGGCCCCTGGGTTTCGCCCCACGCCCCGAGCGGCGAAGGCGAGGAGAAGGGGCAGTCCCGGCCCTCACTCGCTCCGCTGCCGAGGTGGCCATCGCCGGCCGCGGCACGGCACAGCCACGGCGAGAGCGAACCCCGACGGGGGCCCCGGGCTCGTCCCCGCCGTCGGGGCCCGGCTGGGCCCTCACCCCGCACCCCGTACCCCGCACCCCGTACCCCGCACCCCGCACCCCGCATCCCGCATCCCGCATCGCTCCCCCTCTCGCAGGAGAACCCCTGTCTGTGTTCGGACGGGCTGTGCGCCCAGTCCCGCTCCCTCGACGGCAGCTCAAGTCTGCTCTGCCGGCGGTGCGGCGGCGTAACCCAGGCCGGGGACAGGCACCGGGCAGCCGGCCGCCTCCACCCGGAGCTCCCCGCGGATCCCCGGCTCCTCTCCTGCTGCCTCGACGGGGCCGCGGAGGTTTGTGCAAGGAGCAGGAGCAGTATCTCCGGGGCTGGGTTGGAAACCTCTTGTGGGAGCGCTGGGTTTGACTGCCCGCGTGTCAGCAAGTTGTTGTGGACTTCCTCTGGGTGGGGACGAAGGGGGACTTCCCCGGAGGGGAAAGGAGTCGGTTCAAAAGCAGGCAGACAAGTACCCCACGCCGCGCCGGTGTGTGGGCCGGAGCTGTGCCGCGCGGCGGCCCGGGGGTCCGGCCGTGCCGGGACCCCCCTAAAAACTCGTCCGGACAGATGTCCCGGAACCCAGGGAAGAGCCATCGCAGGGGAGTCGGGCTGAAAGCGACCTAAAGAGGGCAATTTCCAGAGGGCCGCCCTTCGGCTCCTCGCAGACGAGTCGGAGGCAGCGGGGAGGAGGTCTGCGGTTTGGTTTTCCCGGCTTCGCTGGCTGCCGAGCGCTTGCGGGACAGTAAAAGGACACACTCTCGTGTGCGGTCCCCCACATGCAGGGCCGTCTGCTCGGAGAAGACGTGAGGAACTTGCAGGGAGGCGGAGGGGAGCTTGACAGAACCCACCGAGCTGCCCCCGACGGGACTTTGTGAAACCAGGGGCAGGCTGGATTGCATAAAATGAATTATTTTTCTCGGCCCGTAATTTTTGATCTCATCCAGTTTCAGGCAAACCAGTCACCTGTCCCCTCTCACTTTGCCCTGTACTATTATTTTTATTTTTTCACCGTGGTTCCTTTAAACGTGAACTATTGATCCGAAGAGACTGCCTGTCTTCACACGCACACACGTCTTGCAGACAACAGGTGGAATTTCCCTCTAAACACGAATATTAGAAAGCTATCAGTTTCCTCTGGTGGTTGCTGAATAAGCAGACGTGACAGCGTTTATTTTAAGAAAAGAAAACCTGAGGAAGACACCTCATTTATCTTGATTGTGTGTATCTAATGGGTTTAATGTATTCTGGGCGTACAGGTGTGCATGTGCCCTCCCGTCCCGAGCGCAGGGGAGCAGACCGCGGTGGGGAGGCCGTGTCCCCAGGCACTGCAGGCGCTTTCCACGCTGCACACACTTGCCGCAGTGGCTTCCGCAGCGCTGCGGATGTGCGGGAGCGGGTCCCGGTAGCCGCACCGGGTCTCGGGTACACAAGCCTGAACGTACACGCGCATTTCGATATACACAGCTGCTTTTCTAGCGCTCGAAGGGGAGAGAAATACCTTCGGATTAAGCGTGGATAAGGCCTTCCCAGTTTCGGACAACGAATTAATGCAACAACCGAAATCTCTATTTATCCTTTTGCTTCCAACGTAAATTGTATAATTTATCATCTAAATATGGGGCCCCGCAGACTTCTGCATGCCGTTTTGCTCCATCAACGAGAGGGAAACTTAGAATCAATTCAACAGGTCTCTTGTGGTTTAGAGAAAGGGCAAGTTTAATTATTTTGAATTAAAAAAAAAACAAAACACTTTCCGTCTAAATTCACTTCAGCAATATCATTTCTGAAATTGGCAACACCTTGCATTAAATAATAATAATAATAATAATAATAATAATAATAATAAATCCTGAGTACGGCCCACTCTAGCTCTACTTTCTTGGCTGTCCGCGGCCCCACGTCCGCCGGGTCCCCGCCGTAGCTCCCGGGGGGCGGCCCCGGTGAGCCCCCGCTCCTGGGCGGCCGCGCAGTGCCCGAGGTGCCGCACCGGCTTTTGCCGTCGGGTTGCCTGCCCCGGGCTGCGCGGCTCCAAGCCCCTTGGTTCTTCGCCTCTTCTCTCTTTTTGGGGTCGAATCCGGATCTCCGCGGCAAGCCGTGCCGGGCGGCGGTTTTTCTCTCCTACAAAAGCAAAAAAAAAAAAAAAAAAAAAAAGAGGACAGGCGGTTTATCGAGCAGGTCTCCGCCTCCCCCCAAGTCGATGGACGGCCATCTGTGCAGGGCAAATACGAAGCCGTTTGCTGCCGCGGCAGTGATCCGAGAGCAGCTAGTTAGCATCGGGAGTGCCATTTTCCTGCACACCCGTCCACACACGCGCGCGTGTGGGCATATATGCGCGGAGAGCAGCTGCTCGGCGTGGCTTTCGCGGTGGGGTGGCGGAGGGGAAAGGACGTGCAGAGAAGGGAGAAGGAGCGCTGCGGAGCGTGCGGGTGAGCGGAGAGGTGAGTGAGGGGTGCCGGAGGGCGAGCGGACACCTACCTGCTGGGAGCCGCCCGCAGCGGGCACAAGCGGCGGGCAGCGGGCACTGGGCACCGGGATCCCGCCGGTGCGTGCGGCCCGTCCCGGCTCCGCGCCGAAGGGGAAGCGGGAGAAACTTCGCAGAGGAAGGGGGAGCCGCTGGTCACAAGCTGGAAAACGGATCTGCTTTGGTTAGCAAGTTCCCGTGCAGGGAGCATTTGGCCATGATCATAATTTCCATGATTTCTGTCAAATACAATATTATCAGAGACTACTGAAGTACTTACTGTAAGTAATGAAGGAAAGTATTACATACAGAGCGGAGTCTCCGGGCCGTGCCAAGGGGCCATTAAACCAGAACCACTTTCCAACAGATCCCCCGCACAGGCCCCAGCAGCGGCGGGGGCAGCCGTGCGCCCTCCCTCTCCACCAGCACAGCAAGAAAGGCAGCAGCGGAGAGCAGGTGAGGCCCTCGCCTCCCCTCCTGCCCTCCGGGACCCAGGACGGGGCTGACCCTGGGTGCTTGAAACCAGCCTGCGGGGATGCGGGGGGCAGCAGCCGCCTCGGAGAACCCCCCGGCTGCCTGGGGTTGCCCCTCGCTGCAGCAGAAAAATGACCAGGAGCGAATGGCCCAAAGGATCTGCTGCTGGGGATGCTGCAGGGCCGGGGAGCATTGCACGGGAGCCCCGCGGCTCGTCCAGGCTCCCGGTGCCGGCGGAGCCGTAGGGATGTCGGCCCCCTCTGCGCCCCGCGGGGGGAGCGCTCCGCCGGGAAGGGCGCAGCGTGCGGACGTGCAAAGTAATCAGCTCCGAAACGGGGGAGGGAAGGGGAAATTTCTTTCATAGAGGATGTGGGAAGGGACCTAACGCAGTCCCGCTTGAGAGAAACGTTATACAAGATGGCTGAGAAGAAATAATTAAAGAAAAACTAATTAAAAATATATAAATCACCCAACAGAAACAAAGAAATATGTAGAAGGAAACGTTTCTGGATAGAGACACTGTGTGTGGCATAAAAAGCGATTGAATACATAAGGGCTTCATTAAATTCCCAATAGATAACATTTGGCTAAATCTATCCCTAGATTAAAACTCTGCATAATAGCTCCATAAACTAAAAAGTTTCTTTTTGTGTGGTCCTTCTGGAGGAACTGATTGAAACATTAGCCCCCATATAGAGCAATCCCCTCCCGATTCAGCTCCAGTAATTCGTCTCTCAGCCCTACGGGGATATGATGAGAAAAGGAGACGGGTTAATGAATCCACACTTTGTAGCTGGAAGGAGGAGGAGGAGAAGGAGGAGGAGGAGGAGGCGACACCATCATGTTTGTCCCACCAGAGTGTTTATTAGGGCTCAGCCTATTTTCGAAGAATTGTTCCACCGGGATCCGTTCCTGCTAGGACCGCACGTCCCCTCTGTCCCCCTGGAAAGCCCTGGACACCGCGGGTGCCAGGGGGTGTCCGCGGCCCGGCACACCGGAGAGCTGCGGCACCTGCTCCGGCGCAGCACCGGCACCGCCGGGCAGGGCGGCCGAGGCCGGGCGGCTTCCCGGAGAACCGGGCGAAAGCAAGCGCTGGGGGCTGCCCCCGTCGCCACAGCCCAATCCCCCGACCCCTTTCCTCGGCGCTCGAGAAATGAAGCCGCGGCACTTTTTGCAAGCCCTTCTGCCGGGAAGGCTCCCGCTTCGCTCTCAGCTCCCAGGCGAAGGCCCTGTGCGCGCACGGCATAAAATAAGGAAGGAACGAGGGGCCTAGCGGTCTCGTTGCCACATATATATATATGTATATATATATATATATATATATATATATACACCTTTGGAATCGGCCTGCCGACCCCGGGGAAGGACGGCCGCAATCCCATCGCCTGAGCTATTTAGCCAGGGCTGGGGCCGGGGCCGGATGCGACCTGGGCGCACGGGGCATCATACCCCGCTCGCCGGGGTTCGTGAGGAAGCCAGCGAGGAGATCCGGAGCCTGTTTTCTCCATGTGCCTCCTTTCGCCAGGGCTCGCACGGCCTCTTTGCCCCGAGCCGCGGCGGGAGCGGCCAGAAAGCAGACCGACCGCGGGCAGTCCCCGCTGCCGGCAGCCCCCCGCCGCTGCCTTTTCCCTCTCCAGACTCCCCCCTCTCAGTTTTAGCCACAAGCCCGAGGGACGCCCGAGCGGGGCTCGGCACCCCCAGAGCCCCCTCGGCCAGCCCCGGCGGGGGTGTGGGCCCGGGGATGGGGAGTTAGTGGTTCCCTGGAGAATAACGCTGGTTTCTCCCCAGGGTGCAGGTACGCGGAGCCTCGGGGTTCTCTTCCCTTCTGTTCTAAAAACTAAACAGGACGGTACGTACTTGTCCTCTAAGGGACCTGGGACACCCAAAGAGGCCCTCCAGCTACATATTGCAAATAGAGCCCAGCAGAGATCATACGTCCAGTCTTTCCGCTTCTGAAAACCACTGTTTTAACCGTGCATTGCTACCAACAAAACTGAAAACCATCATTTTTCTGTCCACAAGAATACTGAAAACTAAGGCGACGAGGTACTTCGAGACATAAAAGTGTATAACCGTATAGACTTTCCTTCCCCACACCAATGAGCACTAAAAGACTTCTCTCCCCCCCCCCCCTTTTTTTTTTGTATTGTTTTAGGAAAATTCACATGATTTATCCCACGATTTACTAAATTCTGTAAATACAGTCTTACTGGAAGAACGCCCTCCTGATCTGGAAAGCTGGTGTTCCAAGCCCACATAAGCCTCCACATGCCTACTCTGAAAACGTTCGATTCTCTTTTCACGCCTAAGCTCGAAATATTTGAGGCGGACTTTTTAGGTTAAAAAATAATTTTAGTCTACAACATAAATATCTGTTGATCTTATGCGTGAGAAAATGAGAGTTCAAAACCGAAAAAGCTTCCTTACACGGTTGGTTTCGTACACCTACGTCTCCTGACTTCTATAGCTCTCGCGTTTAATCAGCTCATCAATAAAGTATATTCCAATACTCATTTTATACTATGTGTAAAAGTAGAAACACATGTCCGTACTATCGTCATAGAAATTTAAGAGGTTAGGACAAATCTCTGAAGTTCCGTACATGTCCCTTATTACTATTTTCCGTTGGGCCTATATGATGCCAAACCGTGGTGCAGTTATGATTTAGAATTCACCCAGAAGTATAAAAATGGCTTAAAACAGTGTTTATAATCAATCCTCTGACTGGTACTTTGCAGGACTAGGCTTTAATCCCACTAGAAAGACCTATTACTATTTATTCCCTCTTTTGTTCTTGCTCGAGCTTTCTTTCTTTTTTTCTTTCTTTCTTTCTTTCTTTCTTTCTTTCTTTCTTTCTTTCTTTCTTTCTTTCTTTCTTTCTTTCTTTCTTTCTTTCTTTCTTTCTTTCTTTCTTTCTTTCTTTCTTTCTTTCTTTCTTTCTTTCTTTCTTTCTTTCCTTCTTTCCTTCTTTCCTTCTTTCCTTCTTTCCTTCTTTCCTTCTTTCCTTCCTTCTTTCCTTCCTTCTTTCTTTCTTTCTTTCTTTCTTTCTTTCTTTCTTTCTGTATTTCTGTCTTTCTGTCTTTCTGTCTTTCTGTCTTTCTGTCTTTCTGTCTTCTTCTTTTTGTTTTCTTTCACTCTCTGCTAGGACTAGCGATGGCTTGACTGTGAAGATCTTATTTAGATCTTCATCGTGGTCAAGTCCAGTCATAATACATTTCAAACTGTAAATTTCCTTGACTGTTGTGCTATGAATCCCGAGGAAAAATATATCGATGCCCTAGAGAAGGGAGAAGTATTAAGGACGAAAGGGTCCGAAGCCAACTGTGTGGCAGAGCTCCTTTTGTATTTTGGTTTGGTTCTTTTTTTTTTTTTTTGAAAATTAAAAATTTTATTTTTGAAAATGTGTAAAAATTTTACATTAAAATGGTACAATAATACTTGCCAGTAATTTTTTAACAATATTCCTTGTAAAGAATACGCATAAAGTACAAAATAAAAACTCCGTAAGTCTATTATAATACAAAACACAGGTTAAAATAAGAAATGATAATCTTGACTTTCTTCTGTGTAAACATGTTAATCTTTTCTTTTCTCTTATAAAAGTACATGAGACAAGTGTACTAAAATGAAAAAGTATTGCTTTGCTGTCCTCCCTCAAGCCTTTTCCTTTTCCTGTAAGTTACTGTTTGTAAGCTCCTAGACCTGAGAATCTCTGAACTTTGACGGTTTAGAGACGTTATTTATTATTATTTCTTTTCTTATTTTTTAAGGAGTAGCGAGTAACTTCCCAACAGCACGACCGTCCGCCCATGCAGCATATCGACCTGGCTGTGCATTAGGGCAGGTCCCGGGCGGCCCACCGGCCGCGGAGGACGACCCTCGATCCCCATCGCTCATAAACCCGCGCAAAAACCCGCGCAAAAACCCGCGCAAAACCCCGCGGCTCCGCTCCTCGCCGCGTCCGCCGGGCGTCCGAGAGGCGAAGAAAAGAGATAACCCCGGATCCTACCTTCGGAAAGACTCCGAAACCCTTAACAGTTAGAGATGCGGCCCGCGAAGCCGGGGGCGGCGGGCAGGGGGGCGGCGGGGGACAGGCCTCCGCCGGCGCTCCCCAGCGGGCGGGACAGCCCCGGTGCTGCGGCCGACTGCGAGGCGCAGCTGCTGCCGGGGCCGGGACCGGAGCCGGAGCCGGGTCCGGGGCCCGGTCCGGGGCCGGGGCCGGGGCCGGGTCCGCCCCCGATGATGCTCTCGATGGAGAAGGGCGAGCGGGCCACGGCCGCGCCGCTGCCGGGCTTGGCGGCGTGCAGCGAGGCCGCCAGCGCCGGGCCCAGCGGGTGCGCGTAGCCGAAGGGCGTCCGTGCCAGCTCCGCCGCCGGCAGCAAGGGGCCCGGCGGCGCGGCGGCGGCGGCGGCGGCGGCGGGGGGCTGCCGGGGCGGCGGGGAGGGGTGGTGGAAGGCGAAGAGGGCGGAGTGCGGGTGGTAGGGCTGGAGCTGGAGGCCGTAGCCGCAGCCGTAGGGTCCGTAGGCGCAGGGCGGCTGCTGCGGGGGCTGGGGAGGGGGCTGCGGGAGGAAGGCGGCGGGGTCCACGGCGCGCAGCAGCAGCTCGGGGGCCGGGAGCTGCTGCCGCTTGAAGCGCTTTCGGCGGCGCAGGAAGCTCCCGTTGTCGAACATGTCGGCGGACTCGGGGTCCAGCGTCCAGTAGTTGCCCTTGCCCGGGTTGCCGGGCTCGCGGGGGATCTTGACGAAGCAGTCGTTGAGGGAGAGGTTGTGGCGGATGCTGTTCTGCCAGGCGGGGAACTTCTCCCGGTAGTAGGGGAAGCGGCCGCTGATGAACTCGCAGATCTCGCTCAGCGTCAGCCGCTTCTTGGGGCTCTGCAGGATGGCCATGGTGATGAGGGCGATGTACGAGTAGGGCGGCTTCACCAGGCTGTTCTTGCCGCCGCCGCCGCCGCCCGCCCCGCCGCCGCCGCCGCCTCCGCCGCCCGCCCCGCCGCCGCCCGCCGCCGCCGCCTTCTGCGGGCCGCCCCGGGAGGGGGGCCGCGATCCGCCGGGGCCGTCCCCGCCGCCCGCCCCGCCGCCGCCGCCGCCGCCGCCGCCGCCTCCTCCTCCTCCTCCTCCTCCTCCTCCGCCGCCGCCGCGCACGGGCGACCGCGGCAGCAGGGCATCGTCGTGGAGGTCGCCCACATCCTCCTCGTCCTCTTCCTCCTCCTCCTCCTCCTCGTCCTCGGCGTAAGAGCGGCGGCGGCGGCGGCGGCGGCGGTGGCGGCGGCGGCGGGGCTGCGGCTCGTCGTCGTCCTCCTCGTCGTCCTCCTCGCCCACCACATCGATGTCGGTCTCCTCAGCCAGCGCCGACGCCTCGGACATCTCCGAGCTCAGGGTCATGGCGCGGCCGCGGGGCACCGCATCGGCGGCGGCCGGCGAGGCGCGGCGGGCGGGCGGCCGCGCTCCCCACCGCTGCCGCTGCCGCCGCCGCCGCCGCCGCCGCCGCCAGGCCCCCGCTCCGCTCCGCCGAGAGCCGCCCCGCCGCCGCCGCCGCCGCCGCCTCCCGGTGCGGGCGGGCCGCTCCGAGCCGCGCCGGCCCCCAGCGCCGCCGCCGCCGCCGCGCCGCGAGAGCGCTGCCGCCGCCCGCTCGGTGGCGGCGGTGGCGGCGGCGGGCGGTTCGGGTTTTGTTGCGGGGTATTTTGGGGCTGCTTTGGGGATTTCTGCCCCCTCCCCTGCCCTCCCCTCTTCGGGGGGCTGTTGGTTTTGTTTGGGGATGGGGTTTGGGGGGCGGGGGGGGCCGTGCCGCCGCGCCTGCAAGCCGGGTCCCCCCTTCTTTCTGCTCACCTCAGCCCCCAGACATTAATGGATGTGGGGCAGGAGGGAGCGCGCCTAGTCCTGGGAGGAGGAGAGGGGAGCGGGGAGGAGGGAGGGAGGGAGGAGGCTGGCGAGGAGGGAGGGAAGAAGGGAGGGAGGGAGGGAGGCAAGGAGGGAGGGCGGAGGGGGGCGGCTTGCCGGGCCCGAGGAAAGACGGTGAGGAGGCTGGGGCCGAGTCCCAAAGAGGGCGGCCTTCCTCCCCGCCTTATGGCAAGGGGGCCCTCACATGGCTCCCGGCGTCAGTGCGGACCCGGGCCCCCCTCGGGGCGCCTCGCCGCTTTGCCCCGGCCGGGAGGGGCTGAGCCGGCCCGCGGGCGGTCTGCAGTGGAAAAAGGGGGAAATACAGACATCTACCCCCTCCAAAAAAAGAAAAATTAGTTTAAGTTTGTCCCAAACTGCTGGAGCATCTTTGCAGGATCCGTACCGGGAGCTCAGCACCTTCCTGCACTGCCCCCGGGGAGCGGGTCCTGTTCCCGTGGGAAGGAGGAAAAACGCCTTTTCGCCCAGATTTCAGCACCGCTGTGGGGAGGCGGCGTGGGGCCGACCTGAGGAGGGGGCTGCGGGAGAGCCCCGCTGCCGGTGAGGCTGCCTCTGGGGAGCTGAGGTGTGCAGTGCCTTGGCGAGAAGGGGCGTCGGGCGGCACTTGTCTCCAAGTCCTCTAAAATAAAGTTTTCTACCCAAATCAATGTCCCCGTGTCCCCCACACCAAATGAAGGAGGTGGTGAACTAACAAACTCCAGGTGAAAACTTCTGCCCACGGGATGGTTTTCGAAACTTCTCTGCCCGCTCCTTCCTTTTCCTCCTCCAGAGCTCAATTTATTTAAGAATTGAATCAAATATCTCTAGATGTCGACCTCGCAAACTCTCGGAAAACCGTCTCCAAAGCACACCACTAATCTCATAGTTTATTTGTAAAGCCATTGTTTTTAAGGGGAGAGAAGCAGATCCCTCCATTATGGGAAACATTAACAGAGAATTAGTTTTACATCTTTCTTATGCGAAGGAAAACAATCCACCGGCCTTTAAATTGCCAATTCTGCTTTGAGCGCGAGGGCAACAACTCAAAGAAAGTGACACAAAGGATTGCTTCCCAATTAAGTCCCACTGTTCCCAGTTTCAGGTGATATATGATGCGAGGGCAGCAGAAGAGAGGAGAGACCCTTTCCTCGAGGGCTCGCAGGAGAAAATAAATAAATAAATAAAAATATTGGTTATAAATGTAATCAGCGGGGTCTTAGAAAGAAACACCTTGAAAATTCACACCAGTCCTAGGTCTGTCAGAGAAACCCACAACTGAAATCCGATTAGAACTGGAGCAGCGCTAAAGTATTTCGTGCTCCGAAATAAATCGTCGGACCGGTGTCTAGCCTCCTCACATCTCCAATCTCACTTCTCAAAAAACTGAAACACACCATTTTCTTGAAATGCGTTGTCTACATATTGTGCTAATTCAAAGCTTCAAGTCACCCTGTTTCAAACCCAGTTTCATGGATTTAAAGCATAATCCTTTCTACTATTTCCAAATAATCCTATTCACATTTTGTTCGCTAGTAAGACGCCGGCAGGAGAATGCCACCAGAAGTTTTAAAAGAGAGGAAAAAAAAAAAGACGAAAGGGGGGGAGGGGGGAGCAGAAAAAGAACCACCAAAGCCGGTAGTGTAGTATTGACTATTATTTTTTTTTCCCTTTGGGAAGACTGATAATATCACTCGAGATAAACAGATAATTGAAAGCAAAATGACATTCTGGATTAGCTTTAGGGTCCTAGGGCAAGTTACTGGAAAGAATGCAGAAAGAGAACTTTTCGTCCCTGAGAGAGGTTTTTCCTCTTTACAGAGAGTTACCATTTTTACTTTTCGCTCTTTTTTTTTTTTCTTTTTCTTTTTATTCTTGCTCATCTCCTGGTGTCTGGGTAGAAAGAAGAAAGAAAGAGAAAGAGAGAAGGAAAGAAAGACAGAAGGAAAGAAGGAAAGAAAGGGAGAAAGGGAGAAAGGGAGAGAGAGAGAGAGAGAAAGAAAGAAAGAAAGAAAGAAAGAGAGAGAGAAGGAAGAGAAGAGAAGAGAAGAGAAGAGAAGAGAAGAGAAGAGAAGAGAAGAGAAGAGAAGAGAAGAGAAGAGAAGAGAAGAGAAGAGAAGAGAAGAGAAGAGAAGAGAAGAGAAGAGAAGAGAAGAGAAGAGAAGAGAAGAGAAGAGAAGAGAAGAGAAGAGAAGAGAAGAGAAGAGAAGAGAAGAGAAGAGAAGAGAAGAGAAGAGAAGAGAAGAGAAGAGAAGAGAAGAGAAGAGAAGAGAGGGAAGAAGAAGAAAGAAAGAAAGAAAGAAAGAAAGAAAGAAAGAAAGAAAGAAAGAAAGAAAGAAAGAAAGAAAGAAAGAAAGAAAGAAAGAAAGAAAGAAAGAGAAAGAAAGAAAAGAAAGAAAGAAAGAAAGAAAGAAAGAAAGAAAGAAAGAAAGAAAGAAAGAAAGAAAGAAAGAAAGAAAGAAAGAAAGAAGAAAGAAAGAAAGAAAGAAAAAAGAAAGAAAAGAAGAAAGAAAGAAAGAAAGAAAGAAAGAAAGAAAGAAAGAAAGAAAGAAAGAAAGAAAGAAAGAAAGAAAGAAAGAAAGAAAGAAAGAAAGAAAGAAAGAAAGAAAGAAAAAAAGAAAGAAAAAAAAGAAAGAGAAAGAAAGAAAGAAAGAAAGAAAGAAAGAAAGAAAGAAGGAAAGAAAAAGAAAGAAAGAGAAAGAAAGAAAGAAAGAAAGAAAGAAGAAAGAAAGAAAGAAAGAAAGAAAGAAAGAAAGAAAGAAAGAAAGAAAGAAAGAAAGAAAGAAAGAAAGAAAGAAAGAAAGAAAGAAAGAAAGAAAAAGAAAGAAAGAAAGGAGGGAAAGCGATCCCCCAACCTGTAAATGGGAAGAACGGAGTGAAAGGATGCATAGGGAGGACCGCTGCAGAAACAACGCCGAAGCAGGAGCCGGACCTGCCTGCCATCTCCTGCTGGAGCCGGTGTCGCCGGGCGGGTGACACGGACGGCTGTGGCAGCACGGATTTCCCGCAGCACCGTGGGCACTCCGGGTCCTCCCGGACGTGTCCTGCGGGAGCGGCGGGGCCCTCGGGGGGCTTGGGGACCCCCTGGCAGGCTGGGGCAGTGCTGTCAGCGCTCTCCCGTCCCCGCGGGGGAGCCGCGGGGTGGCTGTCGGCCCCCGGGGCGGACAGCTAAGACCAGGTGTCCCCGCGGTCCCCGCACGTCGCGACTGTCTCATGGTGCTGCCGGAACGGCTTCTCCCACTTGCTCCCCACCTAACCTAGCAGGTGCCTTCGGACAAGGGAAAGAAAGGACAGAGGAAGGCAGGCGAACAGCGGCGGCTCCTCGACGGGCGGCGGCGGACGCCTTTCCCCACCGGAGCTCTCCGCCCGCTGTCCCCGCTCCCTGTCCTGTCCCCTGCCCCATCGCCGGAGACAGGAGCGGCTCCGGCTCCGCTCCGCTGCGGGCGGTGCTCTCCGCGGGCGGGGGGAGCCACCTACCGGCGGGGAGCGACGGGCAGAGGCTGCTCCGGGATGCGGGGGGCCCCGGTGCAAGACGCCCCGACCGGGGACTGCCGAGACCCTAAGGAACAGCAGCGTTTTGGGGCGACCTGAACCCCTTCCCTCCGGAGAGGGGCCCTGAGATCCGCTCCCGCAAAGGCTGCCCGGAGCCCTGCAGCCCGCCCCGGTGGTCCCGGGACGGCGGCGGCTGCCTGCCGTGCTTCCTGCCGGTTGTGAACGAGGCAACACGAAACGCACCTAAAACTGCAGGGCTACGGAGCCGGGATGTGAGCGACGGGCGTGCGTGTGTTTGTTGTTACTTCGGTTAATTGATATTCGTTTTAATCAAAAAAGTAAGCAAAATAGCTATTTTATTTAACGAATAAAAATAAATAAATAAATAAATAAAACATACACACAATTCCTACATGCCTATACGGAGCACCCCGCATTTTATCAGTGCGTTTTATCATGTACAGAATCAAACCGCTCTGGTAATCTCCACAAGCAGTCCGGGTGGCTCCTGCTCTTTACCTGAACCGGTGCCTGCCCCTGTTCCCCAGGTTCCCCAGCACCAGGGCTCCTGCAGGGCAGCGAGGACAGGAGCTTCAGCGATCCCCCTGGGCATGGTTCCCCCCGCGATCCCCCTGTGCATGCCCAGCACCTTCATGCAGCCAGGTTGGCAGGCTGGCTGGACCATTCTGGGTTTTCTGGAGCTGCCCCTGATGGTGCAGCAGGGTGTCAGAGCCTTGTAGAGTGCCATGTGGGCAGTGCACATCCCTGGGTGGTTTGCTGAGCATTTGGATATGTGCAGGCGAGCCCACGCAGCTTGGAGAAAGAGAGGTAGAGCCTGGCCACCCACTACTCCACCTGGCTGAAGAGCCTGCCCTGGGCCTGCTGCACCTTGAGAAACTGCAGCCCCAAACGTGAAGATTTTCTGGCATATCCTTGTACCTCTCCAAACCCAGATCTAAGTCTTCCCTGCAGAAATGACCTTTCCATTATTTAAATAAAATAATTTCCTGGAAAAAAAAGTACAGTTTCTATTGACGTTAGTGCCCTGGCCAAAGATCAGACTGAATTCTGCCTGGCTTGCATTCCGGAAAAAAAATGTCTTCCACCATTGATGCTACAACAGGACGGTGTGTCTGACAGGGACCTTTGCAGCAATAGCTATGGCTTCCGTTGCCCACGGTGACCAGCAGCTTAGCCCCACAATTCTTTTGCACATTTATCTCCCTCCTCCCATGCTGTCTTAGTGCTGTGTGGTTCTGGGGGAAGACAACTTTACCCTTAAGCATCCTGCAAAGGTCAGGATTATAAACTGGGTCTGTGTGATCAGGCCACAAAACAATGCATTGCACCTGAAAAGCTGAAGAAGGCTGAAGTAAAATGTGGGGATTCCTGCCACACTGACTGCTGAAAAAGAGTTTGTCACCCTTGGAGGGGACCCTACCACCACTGACATTTTTCTTATTTATTTTCTTTTTCCTTTGCTCTGTAATTCTTGCATGGCAAGTACTTCTGCGGTGATTTATGATATTCAGTTCCTGTAAGGCTCTTTTGGGCCTTCACTTCCTGCAAAATTTGACTACAATTTCTCAGGACACATCTGCACTTCTGTTTTAGCAGAACACAAAAAGAGTTTATAGGTTTATACTAGTTAGATATATTATATTATTTATATTAGTTAGTTATAAGTTTATATTAGTTAGATATAGCACCCGTCTAGCACCAGAAGTTGTCCTCAACACCAGCCAGTATCAGATGTTTATGGAAAAGTACAGAAGCAAGACAAGTGTGTAAAATTGTTTCATAGCTGCCAGAAATCTAGGCATCAGGATCTCTTTTAAGCCAAAGATAACATTTGAATGTAATAGACTTTGATGGATTTTTCTACTGTGTATAGTACAAACACTTTCTGAAATCATGTACATTTACACCACTGAACATGTTCTGCAGTGAAACGTTCCCTAGCTTTAACCACAAGTGGTATGAAGTGTCTCTTTTTGTTTACTTTAAGTCAGTTACCTGCTCTTTTAATCCAATGCTTTCTCATTTTCTTACTACAAGAGGCAACAAACATTTGTTTTTAACTGTTCTCTGACATTCTCTACATAATCAGTGAATTCTTTGTTGTAAACGTGTTCTGGCAAATTAAGAGGAAGATCTGATAATTAATGCATCAGATATTTCACATATTTTCCATTTAATTCTGTAGCAATGCAAGTAAGCCCTGAAGGAGTATGGACCCATTTGTAAGAGCAGTGAATACTGGTAGGTATGCTCTGGTTCCACTTATAAGTCCTTGAGGATTATCTATACTGTGGTCAAAGATAGAGGAGATTGATTTTTCACATAAAGTAAGGGGGTGGTGTGTTCCTGCCAGAGCCTGAGCAGAATTAACAGCTAGCTGCTGCAGAAGGAGGAAGGTCTTTGCCCCCCTCCAGCCTCTCCTCCTCTGGCCACCTGCGTCCATCACTTACGTCCTGCCGAGCACCAAGCTGACCCAAGAGGCCAGGAAAGCCAAAAGCAAAATCCAGAATGAGTCTCAGCCATGCAGCTGCCAAGACATTAGCGAGATGGTCACGTCAAAGGCGGTATGTTGATTATCCTGTATCTGAAAGTGCTGCAAATTTAGTCCTGATTCATCATGGGTTAAATGTGCCACCCTTGGGTGGAGCCACTCTGGTTTTGGGTCAGGCCTTACCAACCTCTCTTTTTATCTGTTCTCCAGCAAGATCTTCATTGTGACTGTACCTACCACAAAATCCTAACATGAAGCCTTTTCTAGGCAAGCTTTTGCCAGTCGGATTAACACCAACTTCAATTATTCAGTAGCACCTGTTTGAACCATGCACAGTGAAGGCAGGAATTCTTTATGTTGCACTTCTCTGACTACTCTCTAGACTACCTCTGCTGGGTGTTATACACAGGGAGATGGTCTGAGGCTCACAAAAGGCTTGTGATGTGGCTTGAAGGCCAGGTATTTGGGGTTGCTGATTTTGAGTTGCAGGCATGGTGAGAAAAGGACACTGCCTGATGAGGAGCTCTATCTCTTCTTTGATATTGAAGTCTTTTATGGCTTTCTACATACATTCAACAGCACTTGATACAACATTGTAATATCTGAGATGGAAACAACACTCTACTTATGTTCAGTCTTCCTGGGCAGACATTTGATGTATATATCTTTGGTATCTCTTAACCATTTATGAATTTCTAATTTATGAATTACATCAAGACTTTCTGAGACATTTTCTTTTCCATTCATATCACTTTTAACATTGTTGTTATGCCATGTACTTTGGCTTTCTTGAGTGCTAAGTACAACTTTCTTTTGAACAAACATTTTCCAAGAGACTTTGAATATCAGGCAGATTTCTTTCTGCCTGAAAATACATTGAATACATGCTCTTTATGTCCACAGACAGTCAGGACAAATATTACCTCATTTTAGCTTGATCACTTCTGTTTGTGACTTCTGATTCATTTCCTGAATATAATACTAAATTAACATCTCAATATACCCTGTTATTACTAACACAGGACTGTCCATGTCTTTCAGGACAGCTTTTCCTCTGTTACCTTGACAGCAACTTTTGCCTTTCTTTTGCCTTTAGTCTTTTGCATAATTCAAGAGACAACTTTCATGAGCAACCATTTCACTCTCTTTTCCCATTCCTATGCTTCTGTGCAGCTAATGAACTTTTATTCAGTAACTGATGCTCTCTGCTGATTTTGAGATCCTAAGTTTCAACCCTTTTTCAGGTCTCATAACATGCTCCCAGAGCTCAGGCTCTGTTTCAGTACTATGGGCTTTGGATCTCTTTGACTTCTCAACAGAAGTTGTTCAGCTACAAGTAAATCCAGGTTTAAGTTTATGTTTCTCATTATGCAATTACACAAAAAGGAATGGAGAAAACAAGCCAACGCTATTTTAGCATTCTAAAATACTTTTTCTCTGATGCAAAGTTTATTTTCTGAAGGTCTGGTGTTTGTTCCAGGAAATGTAACCAAATCTAACAGAATTTCTTGAACTGCAGTTCTTGAACTGCTTCAGTTGATTCCTGATATAACTCAGTGATGTGGTTTTCAGCATAATTTGTCTTTGAAATCTCACATGAGGGAATATGAGATCATACCTCCAACCCAGTTAATCCTAGGCTGACAGCTGGAACCACACTTTCTACATCTTCTATCTTGGAATAATCTTTCTGTGATTCATTTTCACTTCAGTCTTTTAGCCTATTAATACATTTCACATGTTTGTAATCACCAATTGGCCTGGAAATTCTGAAAACTTTCTTGTATGTTGATGGCAGACTGTGATAAATCTGAAGCTGTAGTATTGAAGTATTTATTGCTTTTACTTTCAATAGCCTGCAGTGACTCTTTTTTTTTTTCCCCTTTTCTTATTTTTATCTTGGGTATATTCCTATTTGTTGCAGGTACATTGCCAATTTAATCTTGCAATAAATTAATGAATTTATAAGCTGTAATATGGGCTTTTTCTCATTCATCTTCAAGCAAACTTGTTCACTGTTCCAATGTGTAGATATGTTGGACCAGATTTCAGCATTGCTTCCCCACAGCTGTTTGATCGTCATCTAATTTTCAGAGGCTACATAAATTTGCTGGGAGGCACAGCTTGCATATAGCAGAACCTTCTCATTCAGCACTGTTTTGTGACCATTTATCGCCACTAGATGGAGTCGACCCGTGTTTATTATTTATTCTCACTAATTACAAGAGTAATTGGTTTGCTCTTTAACAGCGAGCAAAGTCTTCTGTGCTAGGCAACTTGTTTACAAATTAATAGCTCTGGTGTAGTGAAGAGATATCATTAGAGCAAAACAAAGCCAAAGCACAGCCTGGACAAAACCGTGATGCTGGAGCTTACTTACACGGGAGCCTTAGTATTAACGAATACAGAAGGATAAATTTATTAACACAGTCTTATGGAAACAAGAGCAAGGGGAGTAGTTTCCTGAGGATATTCCAAAACAGAACTGATTTAAAAGTCATTAAAACACATGGTGAAATTGCGTGATCAGTGATATCTCTGCTGATGCCAGGAGGCCCACGAGGTATGGTTGCAGTGATGACAGGGGCAGGCCTGCAGTGTCTTCTCTCTTGCATTGCTCCTCCATATGGCTGGACCTGCACCCTAGGGTGCAGCACAGGACTGAGCCCCCTGCATGCTGCAGAGCCTGGGTAGACCATGAGGAGCCCAGGGAGAGGTGTGGTGGGCAGGTTGGATGTGGAGCTTAGGGACACGGCTTAGTGGGTGACATTGGTGGTAGGGTGATGGTTGGACCAGGTGATTTCGGAGGTCTTTTCCAACCTTAAAGATTCTATGGGGAAACAGGGTCATGGGAGAAGAAGGAGGAATGAAAGTATGACATGTGCATGTTTGGGTGGTTGGTTTTATTGACGAAAAAATTAATACTCTAAGAAGTGGGAAGGATTTGTGGGGAGGGGAGGGGAGGGGACGGGAGGGGAGGGGAGGGAAGGACAGCACTGACCAGGCCCCGCCTGCTGCCCCCCCCCGCCTCCCCTTAGGGCGCCCCCCGGCGGCCCGGAGGCAGCGGCGGTTGCGCATGCGCGGCCCTCCCGCCCGCCTCCTTTCCGGCCGCCATCTCGCTCCCCGCCGCGTGCTGTGCCCGGCCCCGCCCGCCGCCCGCTCTGTGCCCTGCGCCCGGCTCCGGCAGCGCCGTGCCCGCCCCGGGAAGGTGACGGGGGGGACGGGGGGGACGGGGGTCGGGACGGGGGTGGTTGGTGGGGGGGGGGGGCGGCGGCGTCCTGGGCCGCGCTGCGGGGCTGGGGCGGCTGCGGGGGTACCCCGTGCCTGACGGGCGGTGCCGTTGGTTCCGCAGATGAAAGAAACGATCATGAACCAGGAGAAGCTCGCCAAGCTGCAGGCCCAAGTGCGCATCGGAGGCAAGGTAGGTGCCGCCGCCCCGCGGGGCGGTGAGGGGGCGCGGTGGCGGCAGGGCGCGGTGGCCGAGCGGCTGCTCTGCAGGCCGTGTTGTTGTACGGGCTGCGGCAGGAGCAAGCAGGCCTTGCAGAGGGAGAGCCCAGGTGAACTTCCCCAGCAGGGTGTAGGTGGCGGTGTGCTGGGTCACAGAGCTTTGAAGTTGGCCGTGGCCGTACTCGTACGTTTTGGGGCAACGTTGGAATTTCTGTGTGTGTGGCATCCTCGTACCACAATAGAAGTGGAAGGTATAAAGTGCTCGGAAGGGGCTTTTATGTTGCCGTGACATCTGACAATGCGTACCTGTGTGGTTAGTTATAATCTGAAAATTTTAAAAAAACTTTATTGACCATAGTCACGTGCTGGCAAACATTTTAATACAGGTCATGTTTTTAAGGCAGTGATTTGTTAGTAACTTTATTCCTGAGGAAATATGTTCATCTTGGATGAGCGTATTTTGAAATAAGAGAGGTATCTTGGAATAAGAACTATACAGCAGAACTCTTATTGACAGAGTTTCCAGTGAATTTCATTGACGTTTTTCCCTTTGACTGGGGATTAAAACGGTCTTAAATCAGGGTGAAATCGGCATTAACTGGCTTGGTGATCTTGCATGTTGTTTATGTGGACTACTAGTTAAGCAGAGAACTGCTGAATTGGTGGTTGTGTGTGTACTGCCAATGTGTGTGTATTGACTACAGATGTATCCAACACTGGTCATTTAAGAACAAGCATTCACATTGCAGCTCTTACAGCTGTAGTCAATATAGGTGTTTTACAGGTTTTTTACCTTTTAGAAGACTGGCAGATGGATGCGTAGTATATTACCAGTTGCCTACTGCATCTATTCTTTCCAGTACAAAGGTAGAGGGACGTGAACAGCATGTCTCAGCATGAGTAGGGCAGAATTGCTTACTAAAAACATGTAATCTTTAGAAGCTTAAATCTATGGAGATTAAAGCAGCAGATGTTCATTGAAATTCAGACTGTGTGAAGTTTGATATCTGTACTTAATACTGGTAAATGTTGAGGTGGGGGGGTGTCACGTGTTCCTACATAACCTTTAATTCAAGACGTAATTTTTCAAAGTCGACTGAGAGGGCTTTTGTCCAGAGAGACTAATTTGTGTGGCTCAGTTACTCTAGAAATCTTTGAATTGCTGTGTGCAGCAGAGCAGATCACTAACTTGACAGTAGCAGGAAAGGAACGTCACACTTCCTAGGCAAAAGGCTAAACTTCTGAGCTGTAATCCTCCAAGATTTAGTTTCATGTGAATTTGTCTGTTGGCGTTTTTGTAAAGATGTTAGTGTCCAGCCAGTTTTCTAACTTCAGCCTCTTTGCACTCAAAAGGTATTGCAACCATTTATTTATGCAGCAAGGCAGCAACACGTTTTCATATTGTTACTATATAGAAGATGCGAAGCTGAAGTAGGAAGACTTAGTTTCACATGTAGTTAGCCATTTCTACCTTGGATTTTACTGAAGCCTTATGATTGTTCCAGCAAGTATTAGAATGACGCTTTCTTCTTTTTCTTAGTTGTAGATGTCTTCTAATATGGGACAGTTATTTCCCTGGAGAAACCTACAACTCTGTTTGTTGGGGAACTAAACCTTTGTTTTTCTTTCTGAATAGAGGTGGTCTGAAATACTATGTGCAAGTATTTTTAAAAACATGTATTTATAAATGTTTTGGCAAAATGAAAGTGTTCTTCAAATACACATGTGTAGGTCCATCAGATGAAGATGTGTATCTGGAATAAAAATTGAATGATTGGCTTTTTGTCATTCATACTCTCCTATGAGTGAGAAAATAATATATTGATAACTGGGTGTTCTCTGACTTCATGAAATTCTGGCTACAACTTGAGAACAGTGATCTAAAGAGACCTTAAAAACGACTGAAGTCTGTACTCAGCCTTCAGTTTTAGGCCAGTGACAACAGATAATGATAAACGTGCAGTTCTTCTTTTCTAAGTAGGATGCTGCAGAATCCCCATCAGAATTGTAAAGTTTCTCTGGTGATTTGCATCCTAAAACCTCACACTTCTCTCAAGCATTTAGAGGTTGCATTATAGCGAGGGAAGGATTGCAGCAGTACAGTTGGAGGGGTGGAGTTCTGGGCTGCAACACAGAAGTGGAACTTGATGTATGAAATTTGATTTGTAGATGGCTACAGAGCAGTTATGTGGCCCTGAGGATTACAGTTTATGAAGAACTGTTTCAATATTAATTTATATTTTTTTTTGCAAAGGGTACTGCCCGCAGAAAGAAGAAGGTTGTCCACAGAACAGCCACAGCAGATGATAAGAAACTTCAGTTTTCTTTGAAGAAATTGGGAGTGAACAATATTTCTGGTATTGAAGAGGTACTTCCTTCAAATGAAAAAGTGCTTTTCGGTATAGAAATATAAAATGTCACTTGCCAATTTAATTTTGATGCGTTTTAAACTTGTCTGTAAATAATCAGTAAGTCTTCACTGAGCTTTAGAAAAATCAGCTAGTTTCTAGTTAAATTGAAAAAAACACACTGAACTTCTTGAAATAATGTTTGTTTGTTTGTTTTCTTGCAGGTAAATATGTTTACCAACCAAGGAACAGTCATTCACTTCAATAACCCTAAAGTTCAGGCATCTCTGGCTGCTAACACTTTCACCATCACCGGCCATGCTGAGACAAAGCAGCTGACAGAAATGCTTCCTAGCATCTTAAATCAGCTCGGAGCCGACAGTCTGACCAGCCTGAGGAGATTGGCAGAAGCCTTGCCCAAGCAACGTAAGTTGAAACTTGAATGCATTCCATGTTTGCACCTGACACGGACTTATTTATACAGCTGCAGTGAATTTCAGTGCACTCTTATTGTCTGCAAGCATATTATGACATAAAGAAGTAGAGCTCTTAGATCTTATTTATAGCTCAATTCCAGCAAAGAGCGTAACCAAATAAAGCAGAGGCATTTGTTTCTCAGTGTATCTTGCAGCTGGTCTAAGACTAGAAAGCTGCAGCGAGACTTGATTTTTGTGGTTTCCTTCTTGATGTGGATACCATATTTTGACATATGTATCTCTTTAAAGCTAGACAGATCAATTATCATGGAAGGCTTCAAAAAGATAAACTTCAGATGTTTGTTTTGATGCATTGAATGGAAATATAAGCGGAGTGGAGGGACCTAAGTACAGACATCTTGCTTCTGCTTTGTACCTTCACAGGTGTGGTGAAGGTATTTCTTTTTTCGTGGGGTTTTTGATAGCTAAGAGGGAATTACACAATACTCAAAAGAAAATACGTTGTTATTTGTGTGTGTAGAGTAGGGTAGGACTGACATGAGCATTAAGCTACATATACCAACTTCCTATTCCAGCCTTAAATTAGTAAAACAACCTGAACATCTGTTCTCTCGGGCTGTCTGGGAAAAGTAGAAGAAGGACTGAAGTGTGGTATTTGAAAAAGGTGGTGCTGTCAGAGCTTGCGAATTGGTAGTGTAAGACAGGCTTGTTGACCCTGTGTCCATATAGGGTCTTTCTGTGTCTTCTCAAACATATTAATTCTGTTGCTTATAAAATGTGGAACATCCTAAACAGAAAATGCAAGAAGCTTATGATGTCCAGTTGCTGATATTAATGAACTTGATTGTTGCATTTATTTCTGTGCTTTGCTGCCAGCAAAGACAGCCTCTCTTTCCATTCCTCAAGTTGATACTGCTTCCCTCCAGTCTGTTTCCCAGAAAAAAAAAAATCGTGCCACATGTAGTCTTCAGGAGGAAGTAAACCACTTCTTTGGCCATAAAGCTCAGTTTCCTTCTTCCTAACGTTCTTTCTGTGGCTTCTGTGTGATAGTAGTAGGACTCAAAAGAAGGAGAATCTGAAGGTCTTAAACTGATCCACTGAAGCCTTGCTTCTCATAACAAGATGGGTATATTCTGCAGAAGCTAAATTGGACAGTTTTAATAGTGGATAAGCTTGTTTAAAGTGCTTGCTTTGTATTATCTGGTAAATGGCAGTTTATTTCTGCTTTGGGTGGATGCCAGGGTAGTTGCACAAAACTTTCCATTCAGTATTGTCTACTAGGCTTGGAAACCTGACATCAAAGAGTAAAGCGTGTGCAGTGATCGCATTTGCAGGTGTTGAAGTGAACTTGGTTTGGTCTTGGGGATGAAAAGAAAATGCAGACAGTTCAGGAGGAAATAAAACGGTTTGCTTTTGAAATGTCTTACTTAACACTAAGGATGTAGTCAAGCTATAACAGCTTTCTGCTGTTAAAAACAAAAGGATGATTAGCGGTGACTTTGTCACAAGCCCTTCCCGAGTAAATTTCACGCATTCATCTACTTCTCTAGAAATCAGAGTACAGTGATTTTGGTCATCTGGTATAAACTTGTCTTTTTCTTCATTCTTTTCTTGAAATCGGAGGGGTTAATTAGGAAAAACTGAGGTAGTGGAGAGTTTAATACAGCTTAGCCTAGGTAGTACAGCTAAGAATAGCAGTAAAGGCAGTGGCACAAGCACCCAGGGACCTGAGATGCCTATTCTTAGCGTTCTGCTACTGCAGTTTGAGAGATACTCATTGGTCTGCTCCAGTAGGCATGGTGAAGTCTCAGTAGCTCTGGCAAATATAATGGGAGTAGTAAAGATACTGAATCATCATCATCACAGAAGTGGACCAGAGCATGTGGTTACCTCAAACAAGTAAGTGTAAAATGGTGCATCCGGTTCCATATCCCTCTAATTTTTCCAGGGAACAGTAGTATCTTTGTGTCTCTAGTCATCTGCATCTACCTGCAGCTTCATAATTACACTGTTTTTCTTGAGTGTCTGAGATCATAAGGACTCAGATCTGTCCTTTTCCTTGTAAGTTGCTGATGTCGTGAAATAGGTAAACTTGGAGAACTACTGAGTAGTCGGTAAATGAAGATACTTTCAAGAGAAATTGGTAGAATAAGTCTTTGTCCATGTAGCTGAAAATGACTACCATGCAAGGCACTCAATACCTTTAGATAAAAGATGGTGACTAGTAAACTATCATCTCTTTGAGCATGATCAGTAACAAAGGGAACGATAACTTCTTAGGCTAGTTGTAGTTTTTTTATTCAACAAGGAAACTGTATAGAGCATTGCAGCTTAGCTTAGACTCTTTTTTAATGTTTAAAAAGAAATCAGCAGAAAGCAGAACAACATTGTAACTATGGTGCTTATGGTGAGCTAGAATAACACTTTTTGAACTGCTTTCTGCAGCTGTGGATGGAAAAGCACCACTTGCTACTGGTGAAGATGATGATGATGAAGTTCCAGGTAAGAACAAACATGAAACTGAGAAAAAGGAAATGAGTTTTGCTGAGAGACGACTTACGTACCATAACATTAGGCCAAGGACAGTAGAGTATTGACTGGTCACTCACTGTTGCATAATTTTTGTGGACAGGTTATTTCATTATTTTCAGATATTACGCTAGACTAGATGAATAATTGGTTTGGGATAGCATTTTTGTCCTGTGTAGGAGTAATAGCTATGGTTAAGATAATTATTTAATCTTCAGTAAAAAGTCTGGGACAGAACTACCTTTCCAATATCACTTTGTTTAGTTGTGCGTACAAGTGACGTTAAATGATTTTATAATTATGCTTTTTAATGAACCACCTAAAACTTAGTTCTTAAGCAAGAAAATGAAGTCTAAAAAGTTCTTACGTTATTTGACCTGTGTTCTGTAAGCTGTTTTTTTTTTATTATTATGATTTTAACTTCATAAGCACTTGATATGAAGTAGAACTTTAGAAAAAATTTGGCAAAGCAGAAGTGGGTCAGACTCTAATTTTGGTGTTTTTCCTTCTCCAGATCTTGTTGAAAACTTTGATGAAGCATCAAAGAACGAGGCAAACTGAACTAACTGTCACTTTCTGAATAAAGTTAAAACTTGAAGCTACATGGAGCTGCTATTTTATATTTTGACTGCTTTTGTTTGACTTCATTTTCTGATGATCTCAAGATCTGTAATATTTGGAAACTCCTTGAACCTGCAGCTCCTTCTAGTTATTGCTTGTACACAATATTACTTTTGTGGCCTGGTTGAACAAACCTATGCTTTGAAATAAGATTGCTAATGAATCTCTGCCTAGACACATTTTTGAGTAACTTGTATACAAGCAAAACCTCATCTTTAATGAACTTTGGCATACAATAAAAAAATACGTAATAAACTTTCTGGTCTGGCTTCTTGTCAGAAAAGCAGGAAAAGAATTGTCTGTAAGTATTAAACTATTATAAGAGGTCTTGCTTTTCTGCAGAGCATCTTCTTTTTGTGGTGTTAGAAAACTAGCTTCTAAAAATTTCTTTGCTTAAGTTAACATTTTAGACTTAAACAGGGGTTCTTAAATAATGCTTCTCTGGGTTCCAGAGAATGAGAGAGTTTGTTTCTTGGTTATAAGGAAAAATTCTTAAATTCCAGTATAACCTTTGCATAGCTATTGCCCCCAGGGGTGAGGGCTCAACTTTACATTTAGGAGTGTTTGATGTTAATGATAGATCAGGTAACTTCTCTAACAAAAACTAAGCTTTGGATAGAGGTTAGTAGTTGAGTGCTGTAAGATTGTCTCTTTAGAGCAAATACTGCTGGAGGAGAAATTTATCCTGTCTTGTGCAGGATAAAATGCAGGACAAATTTTTTCATAAGGGGATAGCCATAGCATCAAGTTTGCGTTCTGCCTGGGAAAGGGTGGGGATGTCTCTGACTTGCTAAGCATGTTTGGCGTGGTGTAAGTCAGCTATTGGGAAAGAGTGGAGGAACTTGTTCAAGTCATGCCGCTCGTATGGTTTGAACTAAGACAGCGGTCGGATATGAGCATGACACAGCCGGGTTAACAACAAAACACTTTCAGTTTACTTGTCTCAGTTTGCAAATACTTTATCAGTAAATTACACTTTGTTTTGAATTAATCCAAATGAGAAAATACATTAATTTAATTGTAGCAATAAGGTGAAAAAAAGCTAAACAGCAGATTAGTGTTTACATGGGTGTGGTGGCCCTTACCTAACAACCTCATGAAAGATGATAAACTATACCTCCTGAGAGCTGTTGAGTCAATAAATGTGTGCTTTTTTTTTTGAGAAATCAGTAAATGTGCCTTTTCTGTGACTCAGATAAGTTTTCTGAAGACCTGCATACTCTAAGCTACTGTAGCTCATGCTTCTGAAATGTCATTCTGGTTTCTGTCTCATGAAGGAACTTACTGCCTTTCTTAGATGATCTAGACAGTTAACCTTTTCCCCACTATCTGACATACACTTGGTTTTTGAAAAATACTGAAACAACTGTTGCTGAAAGAACTTTGACTAACAAAATGATGCTACTCAAATGATAGGCAGCCACGTGACATCTGTGGAAGTATGGGTGGTAGGTACACTTCCAATCAGGAAATACTGGTGTATCTTACACATTCCTAAATTGTGACTAAGGATCAAGACTTGGTCAAAATGTGTTCTTGATTATAACAGACTCTAAATGGAATTAGTTTTCTTGTTAATACTAATTTTCACGTCTCACACTTAAATACTCAGCCCTGGACTGAATGTTGTCATTATTTCCTCTCAGTTAGGAGTTTAGTTATAGTCTCCCTAGTCTGTCATTAACTGCCAGAATCTGAAAATAGCTCTGTTAGTGTTTCTCATTAGCTTGAACTTCTATGTAACCATATTGTAATTGTGGCATTAGGGACTGGTGTGGAGACTCATGTATATTCTTGCTCAAGGAAAACAGCTTTTTATCTCCATTCCACGTATCTTGGACAATAGAAATGCAGGCATTTCTCCTTGGTTTTCTCTTAAAACAAAGGGCTCCCATATCTTTTTCAGATGAAAACTCATTCTAGTTCTGTCATATTAAGCTTTGTAACAGCTAGATTCCAATACAGTAGTGGGCACTACTGAAATTCTTCAATTTAGCAATGAATGTTTAGAAATGTCTTCGTAATATATTCATAATATTGTCTTAAACTTATGCCTTAAAGGCTCTCCTGTAGTCTTAAAAATTAGTATCTTCCAATAGAAAATTCATTTTAGAAGATGGTAAAACTATATATTAAGCTGCGTGTGTGCATATGTAAAAAGAAACTCCCTATAATGGTTTTTAAAAGCACTATTTTTAGAGGTTTAGAGGATGGCACTTGAGTTATTACAGGTTGCATTTTTTTTAAGTTTTGTGAAGTTGAAGTGGTGTCTCCTAGGAAGTATTCCAGTGAGAATTTCTCATAGTCAATAGCGCATGTTTAACAAATGTGACCAAGAAAAATCTCTTGAGCTGTTTTAAAATGTTCACGGCTTAAGTCAGACACTGAAATCAATACCTGAGTACTGTATTATGTTGCTTGCTGGTGGTGCAAGGAGTTGTTGCAGTTCACACTTACTTCTGTGAAGTTTTGTGATGAGTGCTTTGTGTGTGGAAAACAACATAAATATTTCACCTCTTCTAAAATGGTTTCTTTGTACCTCTGCTTCATCAGTGTCAAATTCAGTATGAAAGTAAAAACAACAACAAAACTTTTTGCCTATGACTTGGCCTTTTGTTGTAGCTCCTGAGGATTGTACATCACACAGCTGTACAGCACGAATAGAACAAGCAGACCTTACCCATGCTGAAAACTGAAATGGCACATTATGATATAGAGTACTGAGCACCGTGGGACAGAAAGTTTTAAAGAAGAATTTGATTAAGCCTACTAAGCTTTGCAGTTGTTCCCAAGTTGTCCACAGTGTGGGAGAAGAAACTTTGAAAAACCTAAGCGTATGTTGAAGCCTATTAATATGTGCCCGTAGTACTCAGTCAAGAAAAACAATGTAATCAAACAAGGGATTAGTGAAAAATAAGTGTCTGTTAGGTGTTATATGTTTGAGGTAAGGTGGGGAAAGTTAATGTTTTTCAAGGCTGGGGGAAAAATAATTGTGCTTGAGAAACCACAATGTGGAAGCCGATCACCCTATTTGTGAGAATGGATTCAAAGATGTGAAATTAATTAATACTTGGTGCAGATCGAAGAGCCACAGGTAGAGACAGAGGGAAGTCCATATTGATGTTGGTTAGGTTACAGCCTTAAATGATTGGCAAGATGGTGTCATCTGTCAAGAAGAGATTTTTAAGCTTGGTGTTTTACAACCCTGACGAGTACTCTAGCAAGTCTTGGGCTTACAGAAATGCACGAAATATGGCTCCTTGTTTTCCGAACTCAGTCTTCATCCCTCCTCAGATCCATGGTTTTTGTTGCATCCAGCAATTTGTGAGAGCTGCTGAAAATGTTTTCCTTTTGATCTGATTGTTGAAATATCCTAACCTAGACCAGACCAGGTGCTAGAATGAAGTATTTTTACAGAAATGGATCTGTCAGTGCAGCTGAATCAAGCTTACTTTACAGAGCTGAGCAGTGCATAGCATGACGGAGTATCATGATTAGTTTGACTGTGAGTCAACCTCGAGAACTTTAAAGTGGGTGTATGTGGAAGCTTTCAGAGGCAGGAGTATAATTATTTCTGTGTATTCCAATTGACTTTACGTTGTGGTTTCATGGTAGTAAAAGCTACTTGCATTCTCATCATGAAAGTCTTCAACTGCCCTCTTAATATTCTGCCTTCTGTCACTTCATGCATAGATTATTTTTATAGAGAAATGTTAACAGAAGGAAGAGAGTTTATGTAATGCTGTACCATCTTGCTATATTTTTTTGTTTCCTTGTTTTCTTGAAAGAAATCAATTTAACAGGTGAAGCTTGTATATTGTCTTTATGTTGCAGTAAAAGTATTCTGGCAATGAAAAAGCCATCCTAGCAAAGTTTGTGTAGTGCAAGTAATACTATATATATGTGTATATATATATATTTATTTTTTTCAATAATACTTTTACAGGAGAGTCACTGCCCGGTCTTTTGGGTTACTAATGGATCTGAACAAATCGCTGGTTAATTAGTGGTGTAAGCACTAATCACTGATCATGCAACACACAGTTCTTTTGCTCCTGATATCCAATAACCAAAAAAGTGTTATAACTCTTTTCTTAGTCAGGGACTTGATGTGATGTGCAGGATGCTGGGAGATACTAATGGAAATACCTGCTGCACTTGAAATCCCGATGCTGCATTTCTATTGAATTAAGTGAGTAATATTGTACTTTGTTTTTTAGGTACTGAAAAATGTTGATGTGGGTTGTGTTCTGCTCTCCCACTTAGAAGACAACTGAAGTTGAGTTTGACAGGTTTTATTTTCTCTGGTTAGAGATGTATATAACTGTTTATGGTGTTGCACCTGAGCTAATAACATCTAGTGGGCTTAAGCAGGAATCTAAAAAGAAAAATCAGCCATGTCTAACTTAAGAGTCTTCTGCTGAAAAAACAGCATGTAACTTGTGCCAAATGTTTGCACCTCCTCAGTGCAGTGGCGCGGTTTTAAAATGATGCAATGATACAGAGCTTTTAAATGCAAGATTTGAAGGTGTTTGAAGCACCTACTGAAACATAGGGACCTCTGAGTTTAAGCCACAGCCCCAGGAACTGCAGCAAGTCCTGTTATGCTTCTTTCCTGTTACTTAGAGTAACTGCATTAGACAATTGTAAAGGTAGATGTGTATGGCTTCAGGGTCAGATATTCTCTTAGTGTTTTGTGGGCTGCTGGTAGGATTCATACCTAAACTAATAATGAGTTGAAGTGGAAAAAAAAACTGAACAAATGTCACAGCAGGGAGGCAGGCACATTGGTTTGAAGTATCTTTTACAAATGTTTATCCTGGGACAGGTGTCATCCAAAGCAGTGGCAAGGAATTAGTGGGATGTTTCACTTACTGCCCTTCTGTCTGCTTTGCAGTGCTTTGTGTTAGGAGATGGTGCAGTTCTTCATGGTTTGGGGAAGTTCCTGGGCAGAGTGTAACCATACAGTGGAATTTAGCAAGCTGATTATGCAGCTGGGTTTTGCCTTTAGCATACGTTGGGCGCAGCATCTAGATAAACAATACCCATGCACATCCGTGGCATTTCATGCTCCAGTAACTTATACCCAGGGGGATGATCTTCAAGGATTTTTATTATTTTTACTGTTGGTAGAAGTCAGAGTAGCCTAGAGGTTTTAGGATTCACTGAGTCATCTTCTTCCACCAGCATACAAAATTGAGACTTGTTTAGGTGTGACCTTGTGCGTATCTACACTGATGTCTAGACTGACCTCTGTCAGGAGCTGTAGGCTAGGTGAATTGTCATTCTGTCTTAAGTGTGTCAGCCCTCTCATGTTCATAGAATAGACACTGCACCCATTATATATGCTTCTCACGTTTTAGCATAGTCCTATTTTAATTATTTACACTTTGAAAATAAAGTGCTATTATTTGTTTCAAAACATGGGCTTTAGCTTTGTTTTTCAGCTTTACGCCATCTCTGTGTCTTTTTTGTCTCATTAGGAAATACAGTATACTTGACAGACAACTGTATCAGCAAGAATAAGTTAAACTCCAAGGGGGACTTGAAACTTCAAAATATAGTTACTGAGGTAGAAAAATGCAACAGTGTACTTTCTAGAAGGCTGTAGATGCTCTTGATACCTTCACGTTTCATCTGTGAGAAACAAAGCTGTGTTTTTGCAATAGAAGCTGTTTTTGCAGTGGAAAACTCCACTAACCTTGCATATTCAAAAGTGACTGTGCAGGCATGACAGTAGCACAGCAGTGGGGAGTACGTTAAGCAGATAAGGAGAAGGCCCCACTGTTCCAAAAAAAGGAGGATAGCTAAGAAAAACAGGACGAGCAGTGTGAAATCAAGTAAAAACGAAAATCACGGGTCCTCTGGTCACGAAAGAAGGAGAAAAAAAAATGGAAAAGGTGAAATTAACGGTTGGTCAAATAAAATTGTACATCTATGGTGTAGAAAGGTGTCAAGTAGCTTGTGAACCTGTAGTACTCAGCCAAAGAGGAAAGAGGGGAGAAATCAGGTGTCGGGTAATGTGGAATATAAGGTTATGATATATTTTCTACTGTGTGCTCCTGCTTGCAGGATGCCCACCACTGCAATTGTGAATAAAGTAACTTCAGGGAAGATGCTGTCTGAAAAATTGAGATATTTCTCCCAGTGTCCCCTGGCTGGTGCCCGCAGGGTGCTGGGGTGGCCTGGCCCTGCTCAGGCCTGGGCTCTGTGCTGCCGGCGGCGCGATACGAGCGGGCTCTGGGAAGAGGGGGGAGCCCAGGCTGCTCCCTCTCCAACCTCACAGTGCTCTGGGAGCTCCTGGACAGCCACTCTCAGCACTGCTGTCACAGGAGAGGAGAGGACAGGCCCCAGCGCCAACCTCCTGCCACCATCTTCCTTGGCTTCTGAAGAAGGGCCTTCATCACAAGGCCAGGATAGAAATCTTCCTCAGAGCTAGAGACCTCCCTCTGCACGGCCCAAAGCCTTGTGCAAGAACGGCCTGATGCCATTTCTGACGCCCCCTGTATGCCCCCAAGCTTGGGATGCCTGAGGGTATGGGTAGCTCTTTGTGGGGAGTTGAGCAAAGCTCTGGGCACAGGAATCAGGTTATGATATACTTTCTACTGTGCCCTCCTCCTTGCAGGATGCCTGCCCTTGCAATCATGAATAAAATAGCTTCACAGAAGATTCTATCTGAAAAAAAAAAAAATTGAGATTTTTCTCATACATGTAAGCAGGCAAGCATTATACTTATAAACAAAAGCCTTTTTAGAAACAATGGCAATGTTGTTAGACCTATGATCTTACCCAATATTTCTGATAAACCTCATACCACTGGTAGGTAATAGCTAGGCAACCTGCTCTTAGGATGTTTTTCAAAGCAACTGTTTTTTGAGCCTGTAGGTTACAAATTCTTCACTGAGAGTATGATAAGGCCCTGGAACAGGTTGTCCAGTGAGGTTGTGGATGCCTCATCCCTGGAGGTGTTCAAGACCAGGTTGGACAAGGCCCTGGGCGACCTGGTCTAGTGGGTGGCATCCCCTGCTCATGGCAGGGGGGTTGGAACTGGATGGTCTTTAAGGTCCCTTCCAACCCAAGCCATTCTATGAATCTATGAAAATGCTTAAGACAGCCTAGGTCCATCCCAATGATAAACGTAATGGTGATTTAGGAAGGCTGAGTCAAGCCATCAGATGGTATAATAGGTTTGCTGAAATACTTTTGAGACAAATGCTGGGATCTGCATGAAAATGGTACTAGCCTGTAAGCTGCATTTTCCATTTATGAAATAGAAATGCTGATGTACTAGAAATACTTGAGGGCTATGAAAAGCATGTAATGTTTCTGTATTTGCCATGTTTTGATATAAATGATAAAAAAAAAAAGAGCATGCAGTTGGTCTATGTGAAGAATTGAAACAATATTCCCAATGATGCAGGTCAGGATTTATTTATTTATTTATTCTTAGGGGATTATTTGGAGATTACTTAGGCTGCTTCTTGCAGGAAAAGAATGAAGTATATGATGCAGTCCCATAGCTATAATCCCCCTTGTTGCCATACCCAGTTTACATCTCACTTTCTGTTGGGCTCTGAAACCTCCCCTGATCTGCCAGTTTTTGTGTGTATGGTTGACTCCATCTGTGTTCATCTGCTGAAGACTGACATGCTCTACAGTCCTATATGCATAAAGAACTGCTGGCTTAATTTGGTGACAAATCAACCTCAACAGAAAGATCTATTCAGACGTCATTCCTAAGGACTAGCCCCTAACAATATCTTTGATCTTCAAAGCACCCAGTGACTGGATTTCTTATTCACCCGGTTGTACATTCATTGCCAGACAGAGCAGTGTACTTCCTGAAAGCATATGTGCTGCACAGCAGGAGGTGCATGCAAGCGGAACTGTTATAACAATACTAATGATGATCAGTCTAGTGACAGGCTATGTCTGCACTCTGGTGATTTATACCATTGTTGTAAGAGAAAAAACCAATCTGGTCCACAATGATCAGGGCAAACTGCTGGAATGCCCCTAACAATCAGCTCCCTCATGAAAAATACACAATAGAGTTTAGTCCATCACAGTAAATACAAATGGTCTTTCCCTCTCTCTTTCTTTTCTCCCTTTTCTGTCTGTTTCTCTTGGTCTCTGCCTCCCTTTCTCTCTCATCCCTTAGTCTTTTCATGAGAATATGCAGTTCTCATGCTAGGGATTATATACGGCAGTGAATGTGAGTTTCTTAGAGTTAGGATAAACTTTCGTGGTTGCCCTACTTCTGGCCTTTTTGTTCCAAGAAATCATAAACCAGTTGAAGAAGCAGTAATTTTGGCCTCTGTTATGGCTGTGAGTTAAGTAGCATCACCAGGAGTTAAAGTTTGCCGCACAGGTGGAGTTTGACTCTGGAGCCACTGTGGGGAGCTGAGCACACCCATCGTGGATCTTGGAAAAGGTGGAGGATTCTGTCCTGTCCTTGACTTTGCACTGGGGGCATCAGCTCTCTGGGTGGTATGAGGAGGGAGTGTAAGATCCTGATATTTTTTTAAACCAAGGAAAAACTCACAGGGTGAAGGGAGATGAGGCGCTACCCTGAGAAGATCTTGCAGGAGGTTGCCGCTCTCTGCTATCACAGAAACTCAAGTAGGGAATTCAAAGTACAAGATGGACGAACAAAGAAAGCAACAGAGTGGAACTAGTAACTGGCCCTGGAGAAAACTGGAACAGACAGGGGAGTGTTTTACAAAATTCTCATCACATTTACATGCAAATAGTAATGCTAGATTTGTACTTAATTAACTCTTCACTTGAATGAATCCTGTCTGGGTGGAGATGTGTAGCTGTAAAGTTATGTTACTTTAGGAATCACCTTAAAGACAACGTATTAACTTCCTTTAATCATTTATTAACAATCTGTTTATGGTTGTTCTTCACTGTCTGTCCTTGGTAGTTGTTCAAATGCAGATTTTTTTTTTCTGAGCTTTTGAAAACTTATGTGTAAAGTTCTGTTTTATTTATTTTTCCTTGGTAGGATTAATTCTCATCTATACTATTAATCTTTAGGAACAGAACTGCTTTCTTCTTCAGCTTTCATCTACCTCCCTGCTAGACAGATAAAGGCTGCCTTCACTGTAAGGCTTCCAATCTACTGCAGCCAGCAGCAGCTGTAAATGAATGTTAATTCTGATAAGTGTCCTACCCAGTGCACTGCAGACTGGAGTTCATCTGTTGTGCAGTCTCTGTGTTAAATAGACCAGAATACTTTGCAAAGTCAAATGTGAATGAATGAGACAAAGACTTTGTACAGCTCTGAACTATTCTTTCTACTACTGCTATATCAAGCTGTGCAAGGCAATCTGCTTTGTGAGGCATTGTTCATGACATCTAAGATTACATGCTGCACATTTAATTTGGCAAAAAAAATAATTTCTTTATTCAGAAAAGACTTGTTTGCTAACACTTTCAAGTGCAGTATGTATCATTGACCTTCAAATGTAAAATAGTTTAATGCTCCCATAAAAGAATTACTTTGGCAAGTGATTTTTACAAAATCAACATGGAGTTAGATTTTGATCTCAGAATTTTCAAATGCCTCAGATCTTGTGGCATGCTGTGGCAAGGAAAAACAATGACACGTCCAGACTAAAGTATGTCGTTCAAAGGTAATTCCTAGTGTCTTCTCCCTGCCATCAGTGGTTGCAGAAATCCTTCACTCAAAATCAGCAGGCTGATATTTCAAAACATGGCTTGTGAAATACTGCTGTTTTTATCCCCCACAGCAGCCTCACAAGAGCCATAGAAAATTTCAAGTCCAAGATCATTGCTTTAGCAGCATAAAGTTTCACTATAGAAAGGGCTCTTAATGCAGGAAAAGTTTCTCAAGGACGATCATCTTCACCCTTTTACTCAGTTTTGTGGGATGCTTAGTGGTTATCTGACAGTTGTTTGAAATTCTACAGCAAAAAGAAGAAAAATTACATTTTACTGTCTTAATTCACATCTTTCCATCTTATCTGAAAAACCCCAACATTTTTTAGGATACATTTTCAGGTAATAGATAATCATTAGTCAATTAATTTTTTATAAGCTCAGTATTGTCTGAAGTTTAAGAAAAAATACAAAGCAGGTACTGAATGTTCATGATTTAGAAAAAATTACTTTCCTGTAACATAAAGAAAAAAAATTCTTTTTTTTGCTTATGCATACTGAAACAGCATGTTTTTATAGAGGACGCCTTAGAAATCAATCAGAGATGGCTCAGGTTATGTTATTGCAAGAAAACTTTGCATTATATATTTTCAATAAACATGGAAGGCCATTTGTTTTTACACAGGCTTTTGAATCTCAGTATTTCCACCACATAACTTTACAGTAATTGCCACTTCATATTGTTTTAAAATTACTTATAGTACATTTTTTCTAAAAAAAATAAATACCTACATAAAAAAGGTAGATAATAGTTAAACATAGCAAGGATTTCACCAACACCTGCAAGTTGTTACAAGTTCTTGCTTCAAGTGTCTCCTTTAAGTTTCATTACACTCAAGATTTCAGCTTTCAGAAAGAAATGGGTATTCTGTTCTCTCACAAACAAAACAAAACAAAAACAAACACATTGCAGAGGTTAATTCTGACCTGATTTACATCTTTTACAGATCACACATTTCATTACGGAGAAAAACTTGGCCACAAATTCAGGTTTAATCTATCTTGTGTTGTTGTTCTTTCTCCCTGCACATCTTCCTACTGTATAGTCAGTCACTTTGAAATAAAGCTACTATTTTGAATCCATAATTTCTCTGTCTCTGACCCAAAGAACTAGGCTGGATTACCCCAGCCATCTAGTTGGGAGCTTTGGATGGGACTGCAGTACCAATACTGTAAACAGTATTGATTTCTGTATGGAATGATTTTTCAAATTGAAAAACACATCGGAGATACTAGCTGTATTTTTACTATTGTAACTTACCTGGGTTCGTTCACATCTTCTGAGCTGCTGGTGGAGAGCAATTTGGAGATTGCATTCACTACACATAGACTACGAAAGGAGGGGCTCAGAGGTGTATTTTTGTGTACAGATGCCAGACCTCTAGTGGACACAAGGGCTAAATGCTTAGGTAAACATACGTGAACAATGCATGGGGGATGCATATGCATTGTCAGGGGGGAAAACTTCTGAAAAGTCTGTTGCAAAAGCTTTTCCATTATTTAAAATATCATATCCTATTTCGTTGTAGTTTTAAGTGCATGAGTCCCAGGAAATCAGTTAACATTGCCTGCTTTTTCAGCCATTTGCAAAAATCAGTTGTTGCAGCTACACTGGGACATGCAACAGAGCACACATCAGCTGAAGAAGGCTGGAATGCAGCACTTTCTGGCTTCTGTTCCCACACTGTCTGCTGTTCAGCCACTGCAGGGAGGATATTTAGGAGCTAGGTATTCTATACTTGGATTTCCTTATATCAGCTAAGTTTCTACCTAGACCACTCTGGTCCAGTTGTTTCAGGAATACAACAGGAAGGCAGAGGGATGTGGAAACAAATCTAACAGGAATCAAACTACCATCAAAGTCTTTCAATTTATTAATAACTTCTTAAAAATCATACAAAGACAAAAGCTGACACAATAATACTAACTGAGGATCTTGAAAACCATCACAAGCGGGTACCACTAACAGTAAAGAGATCTATATTCTATGGTGATATATCTCAGTATCTAAATTATTGTCTTCTCGTGAATACATATCAATGACAAGATCAGGTAGTACTCTTGGCACAGCACCACCCAATGCACTCCATATGAACATTTACACAATGTCAAACTTGTTTTTTTTTTTTTTCATGCAAGACAAACAATCTTTTCTTTCAAAGTTATATAAAATATTTTCAAGAAAAAGGATGACACCAAACATTTCTATGAAAGAGGAAGCATATTTAAAAGCTTAACTAAAAACAGCACATAGTTTTACTGAGGTAAATTTACAAAACAAACAACCCTTGTCACTCATGACAGGGCTAAAAAGAAATCCAAATCTCCAAGACGAGAATTGACAGCCACAGAAGAGCCAGCTCTTATTCCTTGATACTCTGAAGTAGCCTTAATAAATGTGACTCAATAACCTGTTGAACTAAAGCAGAGAAAGAGTCTGGTTAATCAGTGTTCAGTGTTTTTTCCAAGTCTTTAGGTATGTACTATTTTGTTTTAGGAGATGCTGACTTGTCCTCTACAAACATTTAATAAAAACAGACAGGAATAAATTCATTCTGAGAAGGGAGTTTGCAGCCCTTCAGAAAATAAAAGCCTCATATAATTAGAAAACAATACACTCAGTAAGGCAGACAGTTTTGGAGGATGATGATCTGTTCTCTGGTTTGAATAGGCAGACAGCTATGGAAAGCAAATTTTAAAGCCTCTACATGGAGAGTGGAAAAGAATGTTTACTTATTTGAAACTACTTCTGTGGAACATTTTGAGACTGAACTCTGGCATGAGTCCTACACCCAGATGTGTAGGACTGTGAAGTTGCTGGTTTGTCCATAAGCACACGGCTCTGCTTGGAGAAACTACATGTGCATCAGTATGCTCATTTTTGGGTTCAGTTCCAGATTCTGTAACAACAGACATTTCACAGCTTTCAAAATGAAGGCAGCATGAGGGAAAAACAAGAGTCCTTTCTCTGCCTCTTTGTTTTCCAGAGCCAAATAAGGTAGACTAATTCACTGACCCTCACGCTATTACTGTCTGCCTCCATGACGAACTAGATGAACTAGAGCTAGTATGACCAGCACAGAAGGTTTTGCAAACTACATCACATCATACCAATCACACAGAGCACTGGGGTGAGTGGTTCAGGATGGCTGTAAGTTCTATTAGCATTGTCCTGTGCTGCTCTGATTCCTTGTGCAGAGCTGGGGAGCAGCTTCGTTCCCCATGCCTGGATCATGGTTGCATCAGCCCTATACACTGCTGTCTGTGCCCACAGATGCAGATCCACGCCAGTGACATATTCACAGTAGGAACCTGGTTTTCTGAACAAGGAAGAAAAACTGCTCGTTTTGTGCTGGTACATTTAGGTATATTAAGACTTTTAGGACAGTGATCTTCATACAGCTGCATAAGGAATAAAACTCTATTAGGCTATTGCAGCAGCTGCATAAACAAGGAGTAGCAAAAAAAAATAAAAAATCAAGGAATATACGTTTCCAATACTCACCACTGCGATAGCCCAAGGCTACAGCCAAATCCATGGAATTATAACCAGCATCTGTTTCAATAGTTGGATCAGCACCACTTTCTATGTGAAATATGAAAAGAAAGTCAGATTTGTAACCATGCTAACTGATAGCACATCACTACTGATAATTCAGTTTGGACAGGCTGCTTACCAAGAAGAATTTTTACACATTTCACATGATTCCCATGCACTGCATATAGCAGAGGTGTTCCTCCATTCTGCAAAAGCAGAAAAAAGCCTTAGACACTTAGCAACCAAACATTCTGCAACTGTAATTCCTTAGCACACTAGCATACTTCCATTTATCAGAAAGTTTTGGTCCTTTAAAACTTCCATCTTCTTTCATCTACTGGTTAGACTGTAAGCTCACTCTTCTACAAGGGTTCAGAATTAGCCTCATTCTCTTTTTATCAAGAAGTCATAACTAGCAGGGCTAATTTCTCTTTTGTTATCAAAAAGCATCCCATGTAAGTTTGGGGAATGTCAGATACTTCAGAAGAGGTATAACAATTTTCAAACCCAAGCCAATGCTGTGCCCTGCTTCAAGCGTCTGACTTAGGTGCACGCAGATGTAAATCCAGTCTAGAGACTTACCCAGTCATATTCATTGACATCAACTCCACAGTCAAGCAGCATTTTCACAATATCTGTGTATCCTTTACTGCAAGCCAGTGAGAGGGCACTTTCTCGCCCTTTCCCCAAAATCTGAGGATCTGCACCCTAAAATTGTAATAAAAAGAAAAGCAAATGAACCAAATTTTTGAAGTGACATTTTTACAGAGAACTTCATTTTAAAAGTTCTAAGCATATAGCAGCATTGACAAACTTAGAAAGGCAAAATAAAATACAAAGTAAATTAAGATATGTAAGTGTGCTCTTTTCCTTACGTTCTGGAGGAGAAATTCCACTACTGCTATCTGCCCATGAGCTGCGGCCCACATCAGAGGGGTAAATCCTTCTTCATCCTTATGATTGATTACGTTTTCTGTTTAAATAAAAACATGCAATTTATGAATCCCTTTCACTAATGCACTGTAGAGCTGGTAGAATGAACGTGTTGACATATTCATTGTGAATGGACTGGTGTAGCAGTGTGCCCTGGAAATTGTTCTCATCTTAAATTTTAAAACAAATTGCTATCCCAGAGATGGTGCAAATATCCTTGTTGAAGGTAAAAAAAAAAACCAACTGACTGAAGTAAAACCTAAGATTTTTTTTTAAGTTCTACGAATCAAGCTGTTTTTACTTAAAAATATTACAAGTTGTCTGTAATCTGGGAGAAAAGTACTGCTTGAAAAAACAAATAAATACATTCTGTACTACACTGTAGAAAGCACTCTTTCAAGAGTTTTGTAAAGAATTAGCTTGTAAAGTAATACAGACAGTATAACCCCATTGCTCCCAAAGTTCAATTAATCAATTGGCTGTTTTATAGAAGGTCTACTTATTAAGGTATATTAAGGTCTACTTATACAGCTGATGTAAGAAAAAAAGAATATACGTGTATATATATATATATTTAACAAGTAGGTGACTTATTTTTTTTAATATCTAAATACTTTAAAAATCCCATGTTTATCATAGCACCATAATTTTAACCATTACCAACATTGCAGAATCAGTTTGCTTTCAATACAGATGACTCATTAACAAAAGTATGTGGATTGAGTTACTTAATACCTGCTTTCTATGAATGTTTCAAGAGAGATGGACTAAAAGAAAGGCTGGTTAGTAATATCAGAATAAGAATATACTATGAACAGTTTAATATATCATGAAGAGTTGAAATTTTGTAAATGTATTACGGACACACAATTGCAGATGCTGAAGAATACAGTACAACTTGGAATGAGTAGTGCTACTATACTGCAGGTGTGGTCCATAGTTTAAATTACCTAACACACAGCTCTCTATGTTGATCAATAAAATAGAATCAGAAAGCCTTGATTAATAGAATGTGTTTTAAATGATTTTAAAAAAAGTTTACCTCTTTTGATAGAACCAACAGATTCTAATCCCTCATCTCCATAGATCGCCTATACAGTGGGAGAGCGGGGGGAGGAAGGGTTTCCTCAACTACTATTAATATTAATGTTTCATTTTAAACCCAAATCATAGCAGTGAGTAAATAGAAGACTCAATGTAAAACAACAGTCCACACCTACAAAGAATAGATACCTAAAAAATCCTTCAATTTGTACCATATTCGGAGGTATCTTTAATGCAGCTTTGGGGAAAAAAGTGTGCAGCAGGTTATAAATGCGCTGAAGATAAAGAGGATGTTATTTAACCTTCCTTAGACTCACCTTGTTCAATACGTGTGGCCAGATACAGCATTTCTCCCTGAGCAGCCAGCTGGTGAACTGACAAAGCTACAAAAAGGGAAGCAAAAACAGGTGATGTGCACACCAGTTTTCATTCTGCTGTTTGGAGTTGGGCCTAATACCTCCATTGACTTGAGCTGTACATAATCTAGATTTAAGAGCGTGGATAGATTTCATCTTATACTCTGAACTAGAATCACTATGTCAAAAACTGAGATGTTTCTTAAATGTCTCAAAGGTTTTGGTAATTTTTAGTTAATGTATAAATTACACGAGAAAACAGAGATACTTCCTACACTGACTCCTCTGAAGGCAACATACTACCCTCTTCTGCTGTTTGGTCAGCAACCCAAGATCACGTTAAGAACATTTATCAAATGAAAATAAGCATCTTTTGATAAATTAAGGCTGTGCAGTTTAAAAGTGACATTTCTAACATCATTAATTATTATAAGAGTTCACAAGCTACCAGGAAACCTGTCATGCTGCTAGCTGATGCCCCTAACACGACCCTTATTCACTACAATGTCGAACGGATCAGACATTACAGAACTATGCACAAAATGACATCTACAGCTTTTTTTTAAAAAACAAAACAAAACAAAAACAAAACAAAACGAAAACAAACAAAACAAACAAGTACCAAGCATTAAAGGCAGCAGAATTCTTAAGGAGTTACAAAGAAAAACTCTCTGATCCCACAGCAAATGCTGCACAGATGCATGGTTCTGACAATTACAAATAGGGGCAGGTCTGAAAAGTGCTCAGGAGAAAATATATGCAATTTATCTGACTTATATAGCAAGAAAACTAGCTGGTGGTTACACAATACACAAATATTCAGTGTCCTCTTTCTATTCACTGCATAAAAGTTTGACTTATTTCAGAAAGACTATTTTAGTCAGGCTGAGGCACATGATACAGTCCCAGATACATTTTTCCCATGCAAACAGGCTTTTTTTTTCTTTACACATTGGTCTTGCTTAGTTTAAGAAAGATGCACAGTCAAGACTTAAAAATGATTTTATAAGAAAGCCGTTGATAGGAGATTAAGTAGATTATGAGTGTAGTTTATAAAGAAAATGCTTGAAAGTCATGAATAAAAAAATCATAAATAATAGCTTGAAGCTCTAAAAGGATCAGAAAAATCTGTCTCTATACTTTTCAAATCAAGAATTGGATCCTTTCTGGAAAATACACCTCAGTCATGAGCTCAGTACAGCACATGCATTATTTTATGGTTGGAACCCTGTAACATTAAACAAGATTATTTCAATGTTTTCTTCCTATATTAAAAACAACAACAACACACACACAAAGGAAAAATGGAAAAAATCTGGCAAGCATCTAACTTGCAGTTCACAAAATACTATTAACAGTTAGGCAGAAGGATACTTACAGTTTACAAGCAGAGGTGTTGTAGAGACTTCATTTCCCCTATGTTTGTTAGTTAGGGTAGTTGATTGTTTTATTGGTGAGAAATGCTTAGTAGTTGATGGAGTATAAACGTGCCTTACTTGGATACCAGGGGAAGGAGAAGTATGGATGTTGCATTCAGCTACATTGAACAGAGAAAACAGACATAGTTTTAATGCTAGAAAGGAAGTAAAAAGAAAGCCACAGATTCTAAGTTAAAGTAGAAAACAGTGCTACCACAAGAACTTTCAAACCTACGCTAAGTAAGCTTTGTGGCATGTGCTTTTTCCACCGTGTATCATGCAAGTTGATCAAAGGGCTGTTTTCATTTCTGGCATAAAGCAATACTGATAACCCATATATTAAATATGGCGTAACTTCACCCAGAAACAGTTTGTTGTCTAAGTGAGGTAATTCTTTGCCTAGGTTCCCAACACATCCAGCACGGATTTACCAGGTAGGATGGCTCCATTTCACATTCAATATTCTTACTAGCACTCTCCAGTGCAACGAAAACATGAGTTAGCCTCATTCAGTCCTGCAGTCACGAGGCACTCAGCTCAATACTCTACCTACTATTTGACCATTGGATTCAACCTTCATTGGTTGGGTGAAGGTCACTTCATGGATGGACCTTCACTGTGTTTCTTCACTAAGACCTTTTCAACTCCTGTTGAATAAAATTGTGACTACATTATGGATGTCTTATTTATCCAGTAGGAACAAAGATCTTCCAAACTAGCTAAAAGAAAATGCAGAAGCAGGTCACCACTTAGAATTCAGAAGTCACACAACGCTACTGTTTTTATCAGTACTGACTTTTCTAACTTTGTATCAGAATCCAATAGCAAGGTATTACAGAATAGATAGAGCATCTTGGCTTCCAATTCTCAAAACAATAGCTTTTGAGAAGTAGCTGAAAAGCCAAATAATTTTTAGGAAGCTAGCTGACTGAATACTGGAGAGACCTACTTAAGGATTAAATTCCAGTATTCGTTAAACTGATCTGAAACCAGTGTGCACCAGTAATCAGTGATTGAAAGCTAATTAACACACACACTGAATTCACACTATAGTGAACCTCTTGGTCATAAACCCAAGTGCAAATTTCCAAACAGAACCAATTAGAAGTACAGGATAAAAGGATGAAAATAAAATTACACTCTGTTTGCCAATCAGCTATAGCTGAGGTTATCAAATTAAGAGACCTACCAGGGATTTTTGACCTGCGGTCTCTGGATCCGCAGGACTACTTCTAAGGGGTTCACAAATGTTACCTAAGAAAAAACAACCCTATTGCTGATGGGTCTAAATTTGCCGTTCAGGTCTGCAGCTCCACTAGAAAGCATTTAGGGCCTGCAAATCAAAAAAGTTTGAAAATTACAATGGCTGAACTGCAGCCAAACAACACAAATCAGAGAAATCATGAAAATCCACAACAGGTCTGTGTTTGTATTTGTTATAGGAAATGGGTCAAATTCAATATTATGAAAAAAACAAACTACTAAGTGTCTGAAATATTAAAGCAAGAACTGCAAAAACATAATTACTACTAAGGAATAGAAAGAAACCCTAACTCCCTTCTCTATCAACACGCTCAGCTATTAAAAGGTATGGATCAACTCTTATGAAGCTGGACAGCAATGGTTAAATATTAGCTGCAGAGAACAATTTACAGATTTACAGCACTGTTCACCTTCAAATAGTGTGAAACTGAATCAGCAAGACACTTGCTACAATGAAGACGGGCTTTGTCTATCCATATTCATAGGACAAAGTAAACTGCAAGACCTATTATTTGGACATCATACCAGTGAAAAGACAAAACATGATCCAGAACACTACTGCAGTTGAAATGACCATATAGTACTTTTAGTAATGTTTTGTAAAAACACATATTCAACAATGTGTAGCATATCGTATGACTTTATAATAGGGCTTGCTACCAGAAGAAGCAAGCTTGTTTTCATAATCTGCATCAGGTCTTAATAAATTAAAGGTTTTCTGTGCCATCATTTTTTAAATTAAAAAAAAGTGCAATAAAATAAACTTGGGAAAAATTAGTTTTATAGTAATAACCAGTAAGACATATATAAAAAATGCTAGCAGAACAAATTTTAGAAACGATTACACATATATGGCAGATACTTTTTTTTAAATGCAGCATCTTAACAGGATGAAACAGTCTAGACACAACAATTTGTACCATAAAGTTCAACCTTTAAATAAGACAGACGCCACTTCCAGGTCGGAGTTAACTTGATCTTGAATATTTTTACTGTCCTCCTCATTCAGAGACTTCACAAACCGCGAGCAGACGTTCATATCAAATCTATTGGGCAAAATGAACTTCATGCCCATGGTGACGCTCTGCGTTTGGCCTTCCTCCGTGCTGGAGTCCAGCTGACGCTCCACCTTGATGTCCGGCATGGGGGGGAGGCTGTAGCTAGCGGTGCATTCCTCCACTATCAGCTGCGCCCCAGCGTCTAAGCTCGCCGAGGACGCCATGGCTTCAGTCAGGCGCAGGTTTTCACGCCGCTGGTCTCTCCATGGTACCTGCCCGGTGCGGGTGCAGCCAGCCAAGCCGCATGCAGAGAGATGCGGGCGTCTGCGCGACCTGCGGCGAACACGGGCAACAACGTTTAGCCACACGGCGTTAGCTTTAGCTGGTTAAAGCCTCGGAGGACGCAACGCTGCCAGGCGCTACGGGCCCAGCCTCTGCCTGAGGCTACCAGACGGTTACTCTGCCCCCCTCCCCCCCAGCCACCTGAGGCGCCATTTCACGACAGCGAACACCGACCCCCCCCCCGCCCACCCAACCCCCCTCACACACAGACCCCCAAGCAAAAGTTACCGCGGCTGCGCGCCCCTGGGCGCCGCGGGAGGCTGTGCGAGCCGGGCAGCGCCCCACGACCCACGACAGCCCCCCCCTCAGTCACGACGACAGGGAGGCGTGTCGCGACAACCGCTCCGGGGGGGGCGGGGGGAGGGAAGGAAGGGAGGGAAGTGGCGCCTCACTCGCGCGCCGCGCCGCGATTGGCCCGCAGGCGGCGCCCGCCGATGACGCGCGCGTGCGCAGAGCGCAGCGCCTCTCCGCGAGGTCCGAGCGGGGACCGGCATGGCGGCGGCCGCGCGGCGCGGCGGGAAACGCGGTCTCTGAGGCGGCCCCGAGCCTCCCCTCCTCTCCCCTCGCCGAACCTCCCGCAGCGCCTCCCGCAGCGCCTCGCCCCGCCATGGCGTCCTACAAGCCCGTGGTGGTGCAGGCGGTGCCCAAGCTCGGGGAGAAGGTGACGCAGGACACGCTCTACTGGCGGGGGTACAAGGTACGGCACGGCCGCCCTCCGGGGGGTCTCCAGCGGCGCCCCGAAACCCGCCGGGGGGGATCCCGGGAGAGCCAGGGTAACGCGAGCCCTGGGCTGATGAAATTAACATCCCCGAGTCATGCTTACTGCGCACCCGGGGGCAATTAAACTATTCATAACCTTCCCTGACTGAACTTTTTTTTTTTTTTTCCAAATAAAAGTCATAATTAGTGGGTCTGTTATAGTGCCCAAAGTGGGAAATAGTGTTAAAAGTAGCCCAGAAGAAGAGACGCCTCATGGGATAGCACTCACAGATAACTTGGTTCTAAATATCATTCTGAGCTCTGTAATAAGAATAGATTTCTTTAATTTCATTTTTGATACTTACGTGTGTTTAATCATCCTAATTACAACTCTTTCAGACGCCTGTTCAGATAAAGGAATTTGGTGCAGTAAATAAAATCGACTTCTCCCCAGTTCCTCCATATAACTATGCTGTTACAGCCTCCTCAAGGGTAAGTAGCTTTTTTTTTATGTTTTCATATTGCTGTTCTTCAACTGCTGTCATGTGAGTGAACTTACTGTCTTTTCCTTTTGCCAGATCCATATTTATGGTCGTTATTCTCAGGAACCGATCAAAACGTTTTCTCGCTTCAAAGATGCTGCCTATTGTGCCACATACAGGGATGATGGCAAACTGCTTGTTGCTGGCAGCGAGGAAGGTAGCATTCGTCTCTTTGATATTAGTGGAAAAGCACCCCTGAGGCAATTTGATGGTCATACTAAGTAAGACAGTGTTTTGTTCTTTGTGTGCATAAGCTTGTCTGGTGTATTTACGTATGTCTGCTTAGCATGTTGTTGAAAATCTGAGTAGTATTCATCTGTGCTGCTTGCAACTTCTGCACGTCTTACTGAAAAGTAGATTTTAAAATTGAATTCCAGATTAGAGTAATGATACTGTTTTTAACTCTAAATGTGAATTGGGCACATGGAAGAATAAATACATATTCTAATTAAGACAGATGTTTGCTGATATATTGTGTAAACACAGTCTTGTGACTGCACGATGTTGGTAAGCAAATTTTATTTGATGCTGGGAGGAGCAGTTGTAAAAAGTGGTTAGAAAAGCTGTGAAGAAATATGTTAGGAAGAGCAGGAATCACTTTAAAAAACAATTAAAAAAAGAAAAAAAGGAAAGTCTGTGCCCCTGGGTGTGGAAGAAGTTGGAGGAGGAATCCTGATCTTTGAGTGAGACGATGACAATGGTAATAATTAGATTAAACAGATTGCTGTGCTCTGGAAGATCTAAAGCTGTTTTATCTTTCTAGAATAATAACAGCAACAACCCTCTTTTATAGGAAAGCACCCATGCAGAACTTGAGATTGTGTTTCTACCTGTCTGAGCTCTCTGGCTGCAGATAGGGTATTATTTGAAGTCTTAATCCCCAGGTTGATTTAGTAAGATCTAAAGTAGCTATGTTTCCTGTCAAAGTCATTCTCTGTTGGGATGTTAAAATGATAATACTGATTTTGGTAGTGATTCCTAAAGGACAAGGAGAGTGTCCAACACAGTCTTACTTAAGGCTTACTATTTTAAATAGCTTAAAGGTTATTATTTCAAAAGGACTGGGCTAGTACACAGACCTCCAAGTAATAAATGCAGAATTTACAGCTCTTGAATGAGCATCCAGTAGATCTGTAAAACTCTTAATGCAGAGCATAGCAGTGCTTGGATTAGCATCTTGTGTGCAAGATCCTTTTCTGACTGGAACTATACAAGATGAACTATTTTTAACTTCTGAAGTGAGGCTCGCTAATTTCCAGTAGTAAATACTTTGCACTTTCAGACTAGAGAGAATCCTTCCCTTCAGCAAGCTCTTTATTTGTGGAAATAAGAATATATTTTAACAATGGCTATTGTGCACTTTGGTTTCTAGAGCTGTTCATGTGGTGGGCTTCCTCTCTGATAAATACCGAATATTTTCTGGTGGTGATGATTATTCATCAAATTTGTGGGATATTCCAAGTGCTACAGAAATTGTGTCATACACTGAACATACAGACTATGTGAGATGTGGCTGTGCAAGTAAATTGAATGGAGATGTCTTTATAACAGGTTTGATTTTATTTTTTATGCATGGTGTTTGTTTTTTTTATAGAACTGAAGAAAAAATACAGTAAATTTTTAATACAGTAGCATCTTGTGTATTTTATTTTAAACATCAACAATCTTCCTGTTCAGAGCCAATCTCGTTTCCTTTTTACTTGCTTTTCACAGCTAATGCTGGTGTTTGTAGGGAAACAAAGTGTTTAACATATTTTTGCTTTAGCCTGTTAATGTTAATGGGGCTATTCTGACTTGCCTTTGAAAGTTGAAGATGCTGTGAATGCATCCTTTAACTGGGATTGATGGAAGTGTTTTATCAGGGCTCTGGAGGAGAGCAGTAGTTCCGCCGCAATTTGTACAGTCTAAAACTTGCAGACTCAGAAATGAAATGTCTTATGAGAAGTTTTTAAGATCAGTTGCCTTTTTTTTTTCTACCAGCAACATTCTATTAATCTGTTGTAAATTTATAAATTAAAATGCTGTGAAAAATCAAGAGTTCTTTGATTTAGGGGGCAAAAGACAGTAGGTTTCATCATGTTTTCTGGTATTTGTTGTTACTAATACACTTGATTAATAGAAGAGAAATAAAGTTAAGAATTAAATTACTTTTAAGACCTGACACGTGGCTAGGACTAGAATTGGAAGCCTTATGCTGCCAGAAGGTTATAAATTAAGTAAACCACTAGGCATTTTAAATGTATGGTGTAAGACTGACCGTTTCCATTTGTCAGGAGCTCCTTTAGATTGTAACACGTGGCCGTTTTACTTCCTGAAATACTTGAATTACGCAACTGAAGCTATTTATGGTGTGTTGTTTGCAGGTTCCTATGATCACACTGTGAAAGTGTTTGATGCAAGAACAAAAAGTAGTGTCATGACAATAGAACATGGCCACCCAGTGGAGAGTGTGCTTCTTTTCCCTTCAGGAGGGCTGCTAGTGTCTGCAGGTACTTAAATAAAATCAATTTTGTTTTCTGCTGGGCCCAATTTGAGAAATCTTTCAGCAGCCGTCTTCCCTGTGTGATGCTTTAATTTGGCCAGGAAGTGGTAAGTATGTAAAAACTAGATTTCTCAAGGATCTTCCTTGGGAACTGGTGTTGATCTGAAGGTTGAAGGTAGGGGTCTTATCTCTGATTTGCTTCTCTTGTAATTAGTTAAAAACTAGTAGTACACTTTTAATGATGAAATGCACTTTATCGGCTCAGTGCTGGCCTGAAGGAACGTAATTAAGAAGTGTTTTGAAAGGTGTGGCTGTACATTTCTCTAAATTATGTTTAGCAATGTTTTTTAGTCTCTTACTATTGCATGAGAAGTCTTGCGATCCAGTAGTGTTTAAATCCTTTTTGTAAGGAATATGTTGAACCAATCAGCTGTGCCTGCAAAACCACCTGAAAAAGAACAGGCTTGTAAGGTGTCTTGTCCCATGGGATAGCCGTAATGGATGGAGAGCACAAGCAGGTGCAGAAAACTCTGTTACAAAGGATGCACTGTGTCACTTGTGTGAAAACTTCTTCAGAGAAGCATAAACGTGTACATGTCCAACTGTTTTGTGCGCTTCTTTCTCATAGGAGGACGTTATGTCAAAGTCTGGGATGTATTGAAAGGCGGACAATTACTAGTTTCACTTAAAAATCATCATAAAACTGTAACTTGTTTGTGCCTGAACAGCTCTGGACAAAGGTTATTATCAGGATCCCTGGACAGGTTGGTATATTTTGGAACTTTGTTTTGCCTTTTTCTCTTATTAACATGAGCATCAGTGAGAGTTGCATGTGCCATTTGGTAATGCATGGGGGGGAACTTCTGAATAAGCATTCGTTTTTTTGAACCTCTGAACTGACCCTTGCTGTCTCAATAAGAAAACTATTCTTATTTTACTTCAATGCAGTTCAATACTGGTTAGCATTTACCTTTAAAAGAGCCCATTTTTGGTGTATCTGTGCTGTTGCTTTTTGTCCCCCGTAAAGTGACCCTGTCAATGGAAGGAATGCACCCAAGGCGCAGAGGTGAAGTAAGTCCTTTGCAAGGGTGCTTTTTGTAATTTTTTATGTTGCTTAGTTCAGTTATACAATCTGTTGTCTCTAAGACATTAGAAGTATGAACTGGTCTGAAGTGACCGTGGTCTATTCTCTTACTCCCTGCCTTCCCTCCGTGCTGTACTTCCTAGGCTCCCTCAAGCTATGTGGTCACAAAGCATAAGCTGTGAAGGGTTGCATTAACTATGTAGCTATGGGTTGTTCAATGCTTATAACACTAAAGTTCATACTTGTAAGATAGTGTTTAGTTTTTTCCTTTGTTAAGGATTTTCCACCTTCAAACGAATCATTAAAGGGCAGCTGGATGCAAAAATACCCATGGATTTAATTCCAGAAATTATCAGTAAATCTTCCATTTAAAATTAAGAACAAGTTAGGAGAAACACTGTCTTAGCGTTTCCTAATAAGTGTTGCTGAAGTCAAGTTGTCTTTACATCTGTCTTTGGTTTCCTTTTCTGCCCTTTCACTGTTTTCATCTTTTTAGTGTAAGGGTAAGTAATCCTTTCTTTTTCTTTTCTGAATCTTTTGCTAGAACCTTCCTGTTATTACAGGAGAGGTAATAACAAAGAAGCTCGCTAGTAGTCTGAAGAAAGCTTTGCTTAAATATTCAGTTTCTTTAAATGATCTCCTAGAAGCTGAGAATGATAAAGTTTCTGTGAAGGCATTAGTAACAAGGTTTTAATCGTCACTGTTCCTATACAGGCACGTGAAGATTTACAGTACGACTTCCTACAAAGTAGTCCACAGCTTTAACTATGCAACATCTATCCTCAGTCTTGCATTGTCAGTAAGTACTTTAAAAGTTTTTATAGGCAGGGTAATTGTAATAAGCTTTAAGTCTCTGAAGTAATTGATTTTTGCTTTCATTGCTATTAGATGTTTCACGGGAATGCTGAACATGTGAACTAGAATCACTGACTGTATTTCTCCTGGGTAAAAATTGCATTTAGAGGTTTAAAACATAATAGATTAAAATAGGTAACCAGATTTTACCCGAATAGATCTATACAAAATTGTGTGTTTATCAGGCACCGTATATAGCGTTGGGGAAGTACGCAGCTTAGAAGGGAAGTCCTTTAAGATGAGTATACACATCTTTTGCTTTTCAGGAACCTTCCAAGTCTTCTTGTATGGCAGTGATAAAAGGAAAAAGTGTTTTATTTCTTTCTTTGGAAGATTTAGAATAGGATGAACCTGTCTTAGAAGTTGTTGATGTTAGAATGATCTGAGGAAAAGAAGAGGAGAGGGCCTGGGGTATGAGCATAAATGAAGGTCTGCCAAACCAGCTGTCTTACTGTCTTGGGAACAGAAAACAAAAATCCTTACTTCTCCAAAGTGTTCCAATGGATAACTGGCTGTTTGGGCAAAAATTTGAAGGCCAGCACCTCTTTTTTTTAAAGCAGAACTGTCATGATGCAGTCACTCCGCCATATAACCAGTAAAGGATATGTAAAAGGGACTGCGAAGGTCTTTGCTACTTTACTATTGTCATGATCTTCTGGAACCAAGGAGGAAGGGCGAGAGCTAAGGGCGACAGAAAATATTCCTGCATGGCATACCTTGTTCCCCAGAGAACTAGAGCTATAGGTCTTGAATGAATTTGGATTAGGTGAAGACTATAGTGGGGCATATCTTTCACAGAACCACAGAAAACATGCTTCAAGCCTCTGCTTCAAGTGCAAAACACATGCCATACCTGCATATCCGATGTTCTTCCAAACTCGTTTGGTGATGATACCAATTTCTGTGTAACTCAAAGAATTTCTCTAGTATAAACCTGTTCAGTCTCTCCATTAGCTTGTACAAAATTTTAACCTTCACTAAATGCCTTGACGAAGAGTTCCATGTCTCTTGACACAACAGTTAGTAAGGGTGCCTCCTTTTGTTCCATTTGAACCTTCACTAGTGTCACTTGATACCCTTAAGGAACACTGAGCAACTGATCTCCATCCATGCCTGTCATGATTCTGTAGGCTTCTATAATATGCTTCCTCAGCTGTCATTTTCCCATGCTAGGGAGTTCTGTCTCAAATCAAGCCAACTTTTTATTCTCCTTATTTTTTTTTTGATTTTTTTCCTACTCTGATTCTGCTTCTGATTTTTGAGAATATAACTTGCATAGGACGTAGGATGTGGACAAATTATGGATTTATTTAATGGCATAACGACCTTCTATTTTTTATTTCTTATGGCATAACGACCTTCTATTTTTTATTTCTTATGTAGTAATTTCTCTCATTTGCTGTTTTTCTTAAAAGCTGTTGAGCATTCAGCTAATATTTAAAATTTTCATATACTTATCTATTAGTACTAATGGGTCAGAACCCACTTTTTAATATGTAAAGTCAGTATTTTTTCTGTAATGCATTATTTAAAATTACAACCTTTATCATCAAATAAATTTACCTTTTTATGTAGATAGAACATATAGCACTGGCTGATGTTTTGAACAACTTTCACTTGTTTCTGAAAATGCTGCTGATCCATATTAGCTCTTTCATAGGTAGCGTTTATGTCTGCTGTATAGCATGTAATATCCAAAGGCAGTTGTACACCGTTTGGAAAAAAAAACACAAACATCCTAGATTATACTTGCTTGTGTATTTGTGAGGAGGATGTTAATGTGTATTTGAATCTTGCTGAGCTAGTCATACTGTATACTTCTAGGTGTTTATTAAAGGCTTGTTAAATAGATAATGTTGCTTAGGATCATAGCTTTGAAGATGGTCCTTCAGGTACAGGGAATTTGACAACAGAACCCCATAGAAGTGTCTTCTAGCTTAAATTTTTCTATGATAATGTGATTTGAATTTTATTATTACACATAAAAGTTGAAAAATATGCACAGTAGTAATGCATGTGTTGTCAAATAAAACACTAGGTTCCTAACTCTGTGGTTTTTGCATTTTAGCCTGAAGATGAAACTATAGTTGTAGGCATGACCAATGGGGTGCTAAATGTTAAACACAGAAAACCTGAAGAAAGCAAAGAAAAGTCTCAAAAGAAGAGACAACCAGCATATAGAACCTATGTGAAAGGAAGAAATTACATGCCAAAACAGGTAAGGTGAAGTGAGAAAATGTGTCTCGAAGCACTCAAGATTTCTTTTTTTTTGTGTGCACTAAGTTGAAGGGAGGCAAGACACAAAGACATACAAGCTTGTCCATAGTAGTAGGTTTACATTTTATATCTACACAAATTCATTGTGTTTGTCTTGCTCTGAACTTATATTTCAATTCTAGGAGGATTTCTTTGTCAGTAAGCCTGGAAAGTGTGTTTTGAGGAAATACGACAAGCTACTGAAGGGCTTTCAGTCATCCAAGGCCCTTGATGCAGTATTGGAGGTAAGGCTTTGCTTCTGTTTCATCAAAGTTGTGTGCTGTCATTCAAAGTGGATTTTTCTGTATCTTGAACTAGTTTTCTTTCGGTGTATAAACAGAAAGTAGTCAAACTGTGTGGGTTCCTTGTGCGTCCTTTGTTCATTTTATTTTTTGCAAACTGATACCATCCCTGTTTTCTGTATCAAGATGTTGCTTTGATACTAAATTCTTCTATGTGTTCAGCCACACATCAGGCTTTATACCCCTGAAGTTACGGTTGCAGTTATGCAGGAACTAAACCGCAGAGGAACACTAAGGAGCGCACTTGCAGGCCGAGACGAGAAGCAAATTAGTCTCCTCCTTACCTTTGTGACAAGGTATTATTTTACCTTACTTACTCTGACAACTTATTTTGAGACCCATATTTCTTACTAGCTTTTGCCACAGGGGCTCAGGAGATCATGTTTGTAGCACTGGTTGAAATTTCATGTGCCTTTTGCTTTCTGATGCCAAGGTCTCGGATTTTGGCTGTAGTACTGAGACAGTTTACATGTTAGCACAAAATGATTTTGTTGATATTATGAAAGCCACCGAAAGAGACCGTTTTGCCCCTTTGCCCCACATTTTACCCTTAGTCTGTTATTTTTTGTCTTTTCAATGCAACCCATGTCTTAACATACCTGAGGCTTTTGCCAGTCCTCCAGTCCCTGCTGTCTTTGTGAAAAGAGGAGGGTAAATAACACATGGAGCTTTTTTGACTCATAACGCTGAGTGCTGTTCTGTGAGGTCTCTTTCCTAAGAAAAATGTTATCTGTATGCCAGTATGACAGAGCTGCTTGTAACTTTCATTTTTCAACACATTACAATGGCGATGTGTTCTAATTTTGCAGGCGTGTAATTGAACCTAGATTTACTCCAATACTGGTAACTGTCGCAGATATGATCACTGGTAAGTGCCACACAAGGAAGACTTTCAAAGCCCAGCAGCTAATTTGAAAATAAGGTGAAAAATGCTACCCTTTTAAGAAACTATGCCTACGTAGTTTAGTTTATAAACTCAATGGCGATAAAATGATCCAAAAAGAAATTTTGCTAGACAGCATTGATCCTGCAGACAGTATAAATCAGATACTGTCTGTGAGGTTCCTCATGGTTTCTTAATTTTTTTTTTTTTTGGTTCTTCATGTTTCTGTACTTCTGTAGTACAAGTGACTTCAGTTTCTCCAATGAGGTAAAATAGTATTCGATATAGTAAAAACTTCTTTTTCTGTTAGTTTGACTTATATATTACTGTGGGTATGTACCAATAATTAACACTGTTTTTCAGAACACTAGCAAAGTTGTCTTATTTGTCTGCAACGTTGGATTAGTGCCACGTTCTTTAAATGTCTATCTAATTAGCCAATATAATTTCTACATCTTTAATAGGTATGTCTATCTTAAGTGACTCTCTTCTTTACAGATATTTATCAGCCTGTGCTTGGACAGTCAGCAGTTGTAGATAAACAATTCTTGAGGCTTCAGGAAGCCATAGGAAGAGAGATTGACTATCAAGAGGAACTACTAGAAGTTTTAGGAATGATGGATGCACTGTTTGCTACTTTGACTAAGAAAAAAGCTACATATCTAGAAGAGAACACAAGTAATGGTCTTACAAATACTCTGGATCAAGATATGTGTAACTAGCTGATGTCCACCACAACAAAAACTATATGGACTTGAAATAGATGACCTGTTCTCCTGACAACTTTTTATAATAGTGACTTTCAAAATAAGCCCCTCTCTGCATAAGTTCTGTCTTGCAGGATTTGTTTTTGAAGAGGACAAAGCATAGAAGACAGAGGAAGAAGGACTTTTTCAAGATTCTCCATGTAATATTTTTAGAACAACTGAGTTTTAAACTTTTATTCCAAAGCTATTTAACTTTTAATGAGTGTATTGTGCATCCAGTACTAAGTCATGATTTGATTTTGGAAAAACAATCAGTAATTTTTACTTTTTGTTTACTAGAAAATAATTACAAGTTTGTCTGATTTTAACATGTTATCATCCTTATTTAAGTTTAGTGTCCCATCTCAGGTACTTGGACACAGGAGTAAAACCATGTATGTATTTGATATAACTTGACAGTGTTGTGTTTTCTTTCATTGCTTTGTCTGCACTTCAAACTTCCATAAATTCATAGAAAACATCAAAATAAAAAGAACTAGTACATGTAGGTGTTTTTTTGTACGGTAGAAGAAATATGCTTCTATATTACTGGAAAAACTCGTTTCTTTTTTTGAAGAGTGATGTATGTTTATGACTTCCAATTCTCAAGAAAAAAGATAATCCTTGCATCTAAGGGGACATGAATTCAAAATAAATTAACGTAGTAAGTAAATAAATTGTACACCAATGAGGAAATCATCAGGTACATATAATCCAAGAGATTTTTCTTAATTCTATCACTGTTGTTATACAGTAGAGTCTAATTTTTTTATAGAATAAAATCATAGAATCACTCAGGTTGGAGAAGACCCTTTTTCATCAAGTCCAACCATCGCCTAACGCTACCAGTTCCAGTAGTAAAACATGTCCCTAAGTGCTACATTCACACAAATTTTGTATTAGAATGATGGGGTAGTTGGTTTTTGTTTGTTTGTTTGTTTGCTTTTTAAACTTCAAGTGAAGCTGAAGTAAGATCGTATACTTTAGAAAGAAAGGTGTACCAAAGGCCACTCACATTTAGGATGACAGTTTGGTAAAAGTTCATTTGTGGTCTGTTTTTGTGTTTTCACCTGGGGCTGAAACTTACTGGGATACCATAAGAATTTCCCTCAAAAGGAATTTGTACATGTCTGGCAGTTGGCAGTGAATGATGTTTATCAGTATAACTTGGAAATTTTTTCCAAGTTTTAAGTACATTCAGGTAACATTTTCTGAGTTTTACCTAAAATCTTACTGTCTTTGACTTGAAAAATGTGGAATAGTACCTGCTCTGCTGTGAAATCAATATGTGACCAATATATCTTCCTGGCTACTGGGATTTGCTAGTTATACTTTGAAGACTTAAGATAATAATGGGTAATCGTGAGGAACATGTTCTTGCAAACTTCAAACATTTCTCAATGCTTTTTCATTTTCTCAGTGCTTACTTTACTATTTTTTATCCTATTGCTGCTAATAGAGTTGAACTTTCTTTTGTCTTTTAGGAAATCTTACTTTTAATTGTGTGACTTAATCAGGTAGTATCTTTTAGAAGACTTAATATAAAGGTTCTGGAGTGAGAAGCTCTTCCTGGAGCCTCCTCCTTCCACAACTCTTCAGTAGTACCTGTTGAAGGTGGATGTTTCTCTCAACAGCCATGTTCCATGACTTGAGGACCACAGCCCTTGACATCATTGTCTAAATTCTTATTGATGATCTTCCTATCTGAATTATGCATTCATTGTACTGCCTTGAAGTTTGATGTGCGGCTTGCAGCAGCATGGGAAGGAGTTGCATTAAAATAGTAGATTAGTTTGATCTTACAGTAATATGATTAATTATGAGGTTTCCCGTTCATGTTATTCTGTCCAATGAGCTTGCCAAGGTATCATTTACACAAAGAGAAATCTGATCAAAAGGTGGAAAAATATGGTATTTTAAGATCTTCATTTCTAAGAAGGCTACTAAAATCAAGTTTTGAAGATTTTTAACAAAAAGGCAAACTGATTTTTGTTCCTTAAGTAGAAGTTGTATCATGAGTTCTGGATTCACTGCCTTTGTGTTGAAGGCTAGTATTTGTTCGGGTGAAAGCTAGTCTGCTTGTCAAACTTGTCTGTTGTTTGTGACCCTGTTTGTTATGAAAAAATACTGATTTTTTTTTCCTCTAATAGTTTTTTTTATCCCATGAAGCTGTATGTTTTTTTTTTTCTCAGTACCTACGCAGTTAAATTACAGAGGAGTCAAAATAAGGCATATTACTACTAATAAGGAACCTGTTGGCATTCTGCAGCAATAGCCCGTAGTAGAAGGGGCTGAATGATGCTCAGCATATTGTCTGTGAAGATCCATTGGTAGTGGTGGTTGCTAAAAGGATGCTATACAATCCATAATGAATTTGACACAGGAAACAGTAAAATGTGAAGGGGGAAGAGTAAAGCTGCAGGAAGTGTAGTATTGAAGTGACTAGTAAAGCAAGCAAATTCTGAATGTTTAATGCTGTAGGCGTGAGGAGCTGGATATAAATGAAGATGAGAATATTCTTGCTCTGTATGTACCAGGTTGCATTCCTCCATGATCAATTGCGTGAGCTGTCATAGAAGGGTTTTTATTTATTTCTGCTACTGTCCCAGGGTACGTGCTTATTCCAGCCCTCCTCAAATTAAATAGGTTGCAGTTTACAGGGAAGTCACTCTTGCTGACTCACTGATGGAATTCTGGAGTTGAGACAATGTAAATCAGACCATGTACGTGCAACTATAAGCAGCAAATTGCACATTTAGATTCTAGGGTTTTGACGCAGAATAGCTTTATCTATACTGTCTAATATTTTAACCTTCAGCCAGAGATTTTGAAATCTAGGTTTGAAATCTCTTGAGTTCACTAAGAGCAGAAAAGACAGGAATGTGTCAGGAAAAATTTTAAGCGCATTAAAGCAGGCTTGAGACGTATCATACTTAAAATAAAACTCACCTCTTCATAGATTCCGAAAATATCTTTTGACCCTGCACAGAGGGAGCAACCTCTTGCAGATTGCAGAAGCACATCTGGATGGTGAATTTGACATTGGTGTTGCCAGCAAATAGCCATCCTTAATCAGACTCTTTCATGTTTCTGCATCTAAAAACAATCAAAAGGTTTAAATGGCTCTAATGATGCTTGTGTAACACTGGCAATTCTTGCCAAATACTTGATTTAGATTTGCATGCCTGCTTGAGCTCAGAGTTTGTGCAGGTTACGGTTGCAATGTTTCTGGTTGCCCTGGATAATCATCGTCTACCTTTCAATGGCATTCCTTGGTTGGAGCCTGTAATGCACTCCAGTGAAATAATGCAAAACAAGTAAAAGTTTTAACAGAAAAAAACGACATCGGATTTTATAGGATATTGCATTTCAGTATTTAAAACACAAATTTTGTACCTGCAGAGCAAATTTTCAGGTAAGATCTCACACATTTTACACTTGAGAAAGAGAAGTAACACTAAAGAAACAGAAGCCCCCTATTTAATTTTTGGTTTAAATTTCTCATTTAAAATCCCCTTTAAAAATGAAGGGAGAGATGTATAAGAACACTATGTTGTAAAAGTATTTGAGTGTATGTCTTGGTCTTAATCCTTGCCTAGATAGCTGTTTGTAGTTTCTGTGACATGCTCTGAAGATAGGTCATGTAAAATGAATTATTATTATGATTGTTATTATTTTATTTATTTTTGAGTAGCTTTGCTTTCTGGATCTTACTGTACCACAACTAACACCTCTTCAAGTCTACAGGAGAGGATTATTTCAGCATTCTTCTTATTTCTGTAAGAATTTATTCATACTACAATATCAGAAGTTCACATGGAGAAGTTTCTCCAAGCTATGTTACTTGGGAGGCAGAAGAAGGATATTATTTAGTAGTTGTGGTACAATAAGGTCCAGAAACTGCCTCTCTGACTATGCTTTCCATTTTGTAACATTATTTGTTGCATGTGTGTTAAATTCTAGGCATCATTCATTTAAATATCTCCATTCTTATTAATTAATAAGTAATGGCAAAGATTCTTGGCTTTAAGAAGTTTTTTTTTGCTTTAAGCTCCATATAATAACTGATATGTAGAAATGCTAGCATTAAGAACGTTATTCTATGATGGGATACAGCAAAATGAAAAAGTTCACCTTGAACTTAAATTGCAAAACAGCCAAAAACCCTTGCCCACATTTATTCAAATGTTGCAATGTGCCAGTTTGTTTCCTTTGTCACTGTTCTCAAGCAGGCCGTTGTCTTCAAATACTAATTCTACAAAGTGCAGATAATACTGACCTTTTTTTTTTTTTTTTTTTTCTTTTCCACATTTACTACTGCAGCAGAAATAGGTCTGCACATCAAGAAGAAATGAGTAAATGTTAGTGATGTACATCTCCTGGGCAATGGCTGTCACTCTGACGTCAGGGTGCTCAGTATAATCAAAAGACAGTCTCTGAAGTGTGTGTGTTTTCCTTGCTTTGATATTCGAGTCGGTCAAGAAAAACCTACTTGTCATATTGCATACCTATATATGTACACACGACAAACTTACCTAGATGCTTGTTTGCATGATGGAAATCCACAAGAGGATTCCTCTGGAACTGAGATCTAGGCTGGTATCTTAGCATGAGGCTGTGTTGCAAATTATGTAAAATAAATTACAAGACTTAACTAGTTATTTTTGTAACTTTTTCAATGAGGAAAATTTGAAGTTGAAATCCTAAGGGTCTACAGCTGCTGCAAATGCACTTATTCTCGTCTTCTGTTCTTGGGTAATATACAGGTGGATAGCTTGCTGGATGCTTCCAGTAAAGTATGTTGGGGGCTGGCTGTAGAGAAAAGGTGCTGTGAGTTAGCTGCCAGACACCGCTAACCTGTAGTCAGTGGATGTATCACCTTTACAATTTCAGTAGTGGATTTGTTTTAATAGGTGCATCACAGAAAGCTCCTGCTTCCTTGTACTCTGAGCAGAACTTTGCGTGATAAACTACGTGGAGCAAGGAAATGAAAACTTTCAAGTTTTAAAGATGGAAACAGACTGTGTAAAGCTGTGAAAGTCCCTAAAACACAGGGATGAGCCAGATTTTACTGGCGGCTTTGTCTCTTTCAGGGGGCTATCTTCGCTATCTATGCTCTGTTGCAGCAAATATATTACCTTTTAAAAAATCCTACTGAGACTATCATGCATTTAGATGGGTGAATGAAAGTGAATTACAGAACTAAAATTGCAATGAGGGCATCTGGTAAAATGACAAAAAAAATAATAATGAGAAAGTTGAATTTTTTATTATGAAGTTTGAGTCTAGTGGTGATTTTGTGCTGCTAACTAGGAGCTTTCACGGTATTTACCAGCCTGGGTACATCTTTTCTTTTATTTGAACGTGAAACATGTGAGCCTTCTAACATCAGATTAGGAAGATGTCAGCCTCAATTGTGTTGCTGTTTCCTGTGCATGTTTTTTTGCTTGTTTGTTTTACAGTACCAATCTGTGTTGATAGTTTAATGTGTTTACTATTCTCATTTTAAATGTTTTTTGTTTTAAATGGAAATCAAATTAATGGAAATGTTGATCTGAGATAGACTCCGTGTGTGTGTGTGTGTATGCGCGCACAAGAGAGAGAAAGTAGGTTATTTGCTTCACCCTCTGCAGTGAAGCAAGGAGTAGAACTGCATATCTGACGTCAAACTTTTTCTTTAGACCTCTGAAAGGAGTCCTTACCCTCTATACCCAGTGAATCGTGGGGAACAAACCATCTTCTACTGTTGTCTTTTCTTAGCCTTTACTCCACTCCTTGTTGAAATGCCAGCTTTTATTTATTTATTTTTTCCTTACCTCTGAAGAACAGCAGATCATGACACTTTTTTTTTTTGTTATTGCTGTTTTTTGTTTGTTTGTTTATTGCTTGATTTATATTTGTGCTCATATTGCTGCCTTTGGCCAAGGAGAGTTCAGAAGTCAGGACCTGCAATTATCCCTCTGGGTGTGGAAAAAGAGTACAGGATATAAAACAAGCACGGCAAGAGCACACTTTCATCTTAGGTGATACTCTCGGAGGACTTGTATAACTGATGCTTCACAGCGAAACAATTCCCCGTGCATTACTGACAGCACTTGCATGAACTTTTTTCATCCCCACAGCACCGTGCAACACTGCTGCTGTTGCACGGGCAGTACGCTGTCCCCCTGCGTGAACTAATTATTAAGCTGCACGAGAAAACTGCGATCCGGTCCTGCCCCCAGCCCAAGCCTGGGGTACTCCGCGCCCCATCCTGCCCCTGCCCGGGCTGTGCGAGCAGGCAGCGGGGAGCCAGCGCCGCCGCCCCCTTTCCGAGCACAGCTCAGACCACGAACCCTGGGCGGGAGGCAGGGTCCCACGGGCCGGGCCAGGGCCCCTGGGGGCTCCGAGGCCGGCAGAGGGCAGCGCTGCGCTCCGAGAGCCGCCCAGGGGCCGCCCAGGGGCCGCGCAGGGCTCGTCCCCGACTGGGCGGTGCGCGCGGGGCGCGGCTGGGCACCGGCACCGGCATCGGCATCGGCATCCCTTCCCTGCTCGGAGCTTCCTTCCCTCTCCCCGCGGGCAGGTAAGGCCGAGAAGGGGGGGCAGCAGCCCTGGGACGGGGCCGGCAGCCCCCCTGCGGCACCTGCCGAGCGGCGAACCCCGGCAGCCCCCCGGTGCGACGGCGTTTGGCGGCCGGGACGCGGTGCCGGAGCCGCGGGACGGTGCCGTGGGAAAGGGGGGGCTGCTGAAGTCCCAGGGGGGCAGACGGAGGTGCTTTTATACCCGTAACTATAGCTAACTTTAACTGTATCTGTAGCTCTGCCTGTGTCTGTAACTATATACAAAGCTATATCCGTAACGATATCCATATCTATAACTGTATCTATAACACCTATATTATCCATAGCAATAACTGTATCTGTAACATCTATGTCTATACTATCAATAGCTATAACTGCATCTATAACACCTATATCTATATTTCTGTTTATTCCTTATTTTGCCTGCAGAGCCGCTGTTTTTTCTCAGCTCTTGTCCCTAACGAGGTGTCTTGTTTTAAAGGTGAAAGCCTTAGCCTCTCTGAGCAGGAGCAAAGGAGTTTTTTTAAACTGTTTTAACTAACTAAATAAAAGAATTAAAAGCTATTCTAACAATAACATTCCTAGAAACAGATTTAGAAATGCTTTTATGCAGTCTTTTTTGTTCTATGGCACTGGTGTGTGCAGCTTAGAACTGCATATATTTTCAACCTGAACGGTGGCTCTTATGAAAAAAAAAGAAGTCTCTGAAAACCTTCTGCATTCTTTTGCACTTACTCCTACATCTGCGTTTGGTGGTATACAAAAATGGATGTAGTTTCCACAGATCGTTATAAGACACTCAAACGTGATAAGAAGCCCAGCAGATGACATACTTTATTTCTTTTTCTTTTATAGAAATAGTTTACTCTCTGCTGTGCTTTGCAGAAATAGGACTTCAGGAGGCATTTGATTAAAAGGGACTTTTCCACATCGTTGCAAAACTACTATGTTCTGAAAATTTAGTATAAAAAATGTCAGGACAAAATCTGGTGAAAAGACTCAGTAGTTTAGTGTTTTTCTTTTTTTTCACAGCAATGTCTGAATATTGAATGCAATAAAGTAAGTGATCACGTTAATAATAGCTACCAGGAAACTCATCTGGTCTTCTCAGTTGACGTGTAAATTGGGCATTTCTGCCAACATTTTGTTACGTAATATCATACAGGAGTATTCTTTTTCTCGGTCTGAAGCTGCTGCTGTTATTCAGGAGAAGTTCCTATTGTTTCCCCCCAAGAATAGTTCCTTTGTGTGGCTGCTTCGGAAGGGTATGGTGTGTAAAATGGCTCACCGTTCTTTTGATCTGAATAACATGTTGAACAAGAATTTGTACCAGGATATAGGAAGGACAGCCTATGACTAATATGGTGACTCAGAAGATCCAGTTCCAATTTTTGGCTTTGCCAGCTGAAAGCCAGATCTCTGCATGTCCTTGTGTCAGTCAGTTGGCACCTGAACATCTTAATTTTCAGTTTATAGACTGGGTGGGATAAGGTAATCTTAGAGCAGGTACATACATTCTCTGTGCCTCCTACAACTGTTTCAGATGCTAGCACGCTACCTAGAACAGCAGGCAGAAGTTTTATCACAGTGAAAGTTAGTGCCTGAGTTCTCTTCTGTAGTACCTTGAGTATTACTGCATCAATATACTGTATCTAGAGCATCTTGTCACCTCTTGGGAATGCTTTTTGGATTTTTCCTCAATGCCGTTTGCTGAAATTTTTCAGAAATTACAGCTTTTTAATTGATGTCCTACTGACTAGTTGAACTGTGTGACTTGTATCTCAAAGGCTCTGCATCGTTAAGATGGATGCTGTTAGCAAGTGGGTCCTGCTAAACTACCTCAATGGTTAAAGGAGAGCTGGGAAGTGGGGTAGTCACCCTTCTGAAGGGTGCAGCCACTTCTTTGAATACCAGAATATCTAATGACTGTTGACATCAAAAATTTATTTCTCTCTCCCTCCCTCTCTCTTTTTAATGGCTGTACTTTGTTGTGCTTTGCACAACCTACAGGCAACACATTTAGCCACATAATAATGTGAATAAATTTTGCTAGCAGAATTGTTTGCACACTAGTTATGATATGGACTAAGTAAAGAAAATTGTACCTCGATTGCTGGAGATAAGGCTAATTTAGCAGGGGAAGCAGCTGGAAAGGTCTGTGCAACAATATGCTGACTAAATTTGGCTGGGAAAGAGTCAGTAAACACAGAGCTGTACCATGACAGTTTTATGTCTCATCTCAGCATGTGGCCGTATTCTGGAGAAGTCAGAGAGAAGACTTCCCAGCTAAATCTGTCAGCTTTGGAAATGAAATTGTGTTCTTGGTTTATGTGCAGCTGTTATTGGTAGGAGAGTGGAACTTGTTCGTTTGAGCTTCAGGCTTTCACCTACACACTTTGAAAGATGAAGGAAGAAGTAAGATTTTAGAAGGAAAAATATTTCTGCAGAGCTTGTGAATTTGAATAAACCTATTAAGATTTTCAGGCAATGATCTCTTTCACTTTCAATTTGCAGTTTGGACAAAGGGAAGAGAATTGTATAGTTTCCAGGAAATACATTTAAATAAGCAGTTTGCCAATGTTCAGTGTTACAGAGTGCTCCACATATTTGAAAATGTGAAAATATAGAGGTAAGGTCACCCAGACAACCTTGAATTCTGCTCTGCAGCTGCCCTTGGGATAATCAGAAAGTGGGACTGTCTCGTATCTCCAAAGCAGGCTGAGATGTACTCTGACTGTTCCTGAGTTAAATAAGCAGTGCTCTCAGGGCAGTTAATTCTAGCTGTTCATGAATGTGGATGAGAAATTACAGGAGTATCATTGTACACACAATGTGTCCCCTAACTTTGTTAGTTCTAGCACTTCGGTGGATGGCCAGGAGTGACTGATGATGAAGCATTGCTGATAGTAGCGTTGGGGCACGGATTTGGTGGCATTTGTAAAAACAAACATTTCTGGTCCACTTTTCTGCTACCTTCTAAGTGAACCGTACAAGTATAACTACACTGTGTAAACCCTTTAATGATATAATTAGTATTATGACTTCACAATAGAGAACCTAGGGAGTGATAAACCCTAAAACCATTAAAACAAAATCAGTAGAAAGCAATTTTCTATGTCAAAACTGGCATTAAAGGAGTAAGGGAAGTGAGACAGATGTCTGGCAATGGTATCAAACAGGTTTTATGTTTTTGTATTTTAGGGCCCATTTGTTTTTCTTTTTGTCTTTTGGTAATGTATAACCAAAGTTTTCTAAGGTTTCTAAAATCTAGAACTCTGTTTTGGTTTTAGATGAAATGAAAATGCTACATTAAGAATGTTAATACAGGAATGCATAAAGAATAAACTTTGCCAACTTCAGGAACTAGCTGCTGTCAGAGAGGCACTTTTCTAGAGTAGTTTTTGTTGTAAAATCCAAATCATTCTTAAAAGTGTAAAAGGTTGTGACGTTTTTTGGAGAGTCTTTAAATATTTTCTCTATGAAGGAGTGGAGTACAGTAGCCATAAGTAAGATGAGCTTTGGAAGATTTAATACTCTTTACATCTCCATTGTTGAAAAGAGAGCTATTTAAAAAGGTGTTTAGCTGCATTTCTTCTATTCACATGTTTCAAGAGCAACTAATGTTTGGTGAAGTAATCAACATTAATGCAAGCAGCTTCATTATAAATTTATTAGGCAAGGGTTCATTTTACTTTTCAGTTTGAATAGTGTTCAAAGGAACTAAGAGAGAGTATGCTTGCAAAGTTTTTAGCTGAGGATTTTGCTTCGTCTCCTCTCCACCCTCCTCGTGCTATACATTTTCATGAAAGTCAGGTGTAAGAATGGAAGATCAGTCAAAAAACTTGGCTGCAAAGGTGCAAATATTTGTATTTTGGAATGTAGTGTTACATTTAGCATGGGTACAGTTTGAGCTTTCTACTTTTTTCCTGTCTTTTAATTCTTCCAAGGTCTTTTAACCAGGTTCAGAGCAAGGATCTGTACATAAAATGATGTTCTGTACTAAATTACATCTGATCTCTGTACAGTGCATTTCCTGGTGCTTTAGAAGCAGTGAGTGAGCCTTTACCTGTGTATACATAATGTAACTGATGGAATCCGTAAGTCAAAAAATAGTTTGGTTCAGTTGCCATATTTATTGAGAAGAAGCAGTGGGATGAACATTATTAATGGAAACTAGCTGCTCCATGAGCACCATACTAGAGTAGCACTGTTTTTGAAAAGTATTAAGATATGAAAAGTGCAAACACAGTATGTAAAATAATTCATATCCATCTTAGAGGCTGTTTTTTTGGGTTGATAGAGCACCTACCTCCTATGCACTAATGAATTATGCTTAACAGTAACACAGTGATATAGGTGATGTGTAACACAGCCATGCAGAGGAAGATAGCTAGGTGGAAGCCCTCTTAAAATGCTTGTGCTGCTAGACTTTTTGCACTTTTTACAATTCATGAGGCTTTTTTGCTTAGAAAATTATGATGCATTTTCAAGCACCATGAATGATAATTCTAGGGATTCCTGCTTACTTTCCAGTGGGGTCTGGGTGGGATCCACTCTTACTTTCTTGTTGCTCTACTTGATCAGAAATCAAGGTTTAATGTGCTTGTTTTGATGGTAGTAATAAGACTGTAAGTCTCAGCGTTCATAAACATGGGTTTAAATATGAGCATCACACACACACACACACAGAAAAGGAAACGAAAAAAGAGGAAGAATTGAATTCCAAGCCACCTATGAAGTATTACTGGAGGCTTATTTGACCTGCAGTCACTTACATTGCAATACATGAATTATCAGTAGTGCTCTGTGGCACAGAAATGTGGGATGATGGTCTGAAAGGAGAAAAGAGGGAGAAGTGTCCAAAGACTTTATGTTTTGTTATCTTTGAATAGGCACATGGAAGAGAAATATGAAAGAAATACTGCTGCTTGTACTTCATAGCACTTTGCTATGCTTACACAAACCATGCTACCTACTGAGCCATGGAGCCTTACATGGCAGCAGGAGAGCCCTGAGTTAAGTGAAGTCCACACCAGTGCTGGATCACAGAGAACCTTCAGAGCATGTGTCCTGTTGTCACTTCCTCTGTATCTTTCTCCCAACATTGAATGCTTCATTTGCAGTAAAGAGGAGAAAGTCAAATTCTGAGTTGCAAGCCAGGTTGCAGTAGGATCAGCAGGTGTCATCTACTGTTCAGGAAAATAGTGATGGTACACAGTAGGTGCCAGGACAATCAAATAGCAATAACTGAAGGACTGAAGGGTCACCTTGTCAGCTGGCAGAAATGCCTTTCCACCGAGGTTCAGATAATGCTTTTCCTTATCCGATTTCTTTGGTGTATGTAGAATGAGAAGTTTGATAACTGGAGTCTTTTCCATTAAAATGCAGTTAAGTCAATATACTGATGGAAAATAAAAACTTCAGGTATTTTCTTCTGGCCTTTTTAACATGTTTTGATAGTTGGGGAAACCATGCCTTAAAATGCTGAAATTTGTGATGTTGAAAGAAATAGGATGTAAGAGTCCCATGATTAGCAGTCAATAAATTAGATATTGTGAGAGCAAGAGAAAGGTATAGGAGGGATTATTTATATATCTTGCACTTTGATAAAACCCACAGAACTTGTTGAAGTTCATTTCAATAAAACTTGAGCTTGTCAGGAGACCAGTAATAGCATTTGATAATAGATTTAATGGACAATGTAGATTAAAAAAAAAAAAAAGATAAACCATTTTATTTTCAAGATTTTTTTGTTCTTTCTTGTATACTTACTTCTACTTGGCTGAAATGCTCACCACAACAAATACTTCCAGTACATCTACTACTAAACTGAATCAACCTGGAAGCTAAAAAGGTATTTGTTTGTGTAGATGAATTCTGCTTCCTGCTGAAGTAGGTGTGAGGTTGATGTTTGTGGGCAATGCCTGAAACTGGAGCTGTTTGCCTGTTAGGTGCCCATCCCACCAGTTTCTGTGTCAGAAGCACATATGTTGGAGGAACAGATGAGGTTGTGCTCTGTGGAATGATGTGTATCCATTGTTTCCAGCTTGACATGGAGTCCATGCTTGCTGCTCAGGGTTGGATTCCTCCTCAGTTGTCTATGTGATAGTCCTTGGCTACTGGCGAAAGTGCAGTTTGGGGACCTGAGCTGCACTTGGAGGAGGTATGGATGAGGTGAGTGGCAGGATTCCCTTCAGTCCCTCTCTCTGAAATGGAAATTGCAAACGAGCAGCTCAGTAGCCAGAGCTGAGTATTTCCTCCCTACGTGCATCCTCTTCCTGCCACTCCCAGCTGCTTCCAGCAAGCAAACCAAGTTACAGTAAGCCCCAGATAGAGGAAAGACGTGAGCCATTCGTATGAAACCTTTCTTAAACAACCAGCACTCTGAAGAGTGAGAGAAGAGCAGAACTGTCTGCTCGGTGTTGACAGTTACTCGTTCTTCTGCAGGAGGCAAAAAAGGCATCATTGGGGATGCTTTTGTCTCTAGGAAAAAACATTATAGGCTGGATTGTCAGGGGAGCGCACATTGAAAATACTGAGCATATTTCTATGTGGTTCTAGTCAGAGTTCAGCATCCAATGTTTTCTGAGTGCTGTACAGGAGAACACTGATTGCCTCAAATGACATAAATCTCTGGGCTGTTTATCCACTCAGGATCAATACTGAGCTAGGAGCTTGGTGTTTCAGAATGACTGAGCTCCCAGAGGATCCACAGTGGTCACAGCACCGAGCCTGCCAGAGTTCAAGAAGCGTTTGGACAATGCTGTCAGACACATGGTCTGATTTTTTGGGTGTTCCTTTGGGGACCCAGGAGTTGGACTCAACGATCCTGGTGGATCCCTTCCAGCTTGGGATATTCCGATTCTATGATCCACAGGGTGACATAAATGAAGGGTGAAGGGAACTAAAGTTGGGATGGCATCATATCTCCTGTGAGTTGTGTTTGTATTAGCCAATAAAAAAGTAGTTTATTGCACAGGTGATAATGGTAATTCCTCAAAGGAATGGTGAAATTAAGCCTTTTTCGTGCATGCTTGCAGCACAGTATGGAGACTAGGCTAGATAGATACCTGCTTTCCTCATCCTTTGCAGAGGAGAAGGGTATAACATAGATCTATTGATGCTGTAGAGCTCAAGCTAGTCATATGTCAGAAGTAATCCAGAGTAGGTCAAGTTCTGTTGGCATGGCATAATGATTTGATTGTGTTTATATTTTCTTACAGAGGAGATGGTGGAGTTTAGTTTGGATGTGCTCCTTGAAAGAGGGAGGACCACTGCAGGTGAAGGGATTTTGTATACCATTATAGAGCAATGGTGCAAAAACATCTGGCTGGCATGTCCCTCTCATTTCAGCCTACCATTAAATGATGTATGTGGCAGTAATTGTGAGTTGGTGACAGGTCAGGGACAGAAGTCAATGTGCTTCATCTGTCCTGTAATGTGACACTTGCGAGAAGCTCCACCTTAAATACTCCTTGAAGACTTAATGCTATGGTTTTTTAGTTTCTATTGTAGATCTGTGTTCTTCTGTGCAAACAGAGCTGTGCTTCCAATGCTGCTTTTCCTAAGGCAGCGTTCAGGATGCTGATGCTGGAAACTGCAGAGCTTTGTCTCCGTCTGTTAAAGCGAGACACCTTGGAGTCATCTCCAGGATTCCTTCTCCTGCCTTGGAATATAAGAAACCCTTCTGTCTGTGTCTAGCTGCTGACTAGGTTGGTTGCATTAGGGTTTCCCTGAGACCTTTTTCTTGTGATATGAAAGGTTTTTTTTTTTCTTTTTTCATTTTTTTCTCTGACTAAATGCTTGTGGCCAGTGATTTCTCTTTTGAAATTGTACTGAAGTCAAACTGCAAAAATGTAGGTACTTGTGAGTATAGATGAATTGACAAGCACTCAAGCACTGGGAGATGAGCATTAGCAAACTTCATGGTTTAAATGAAGTGTGTGTGTGTGTGTGTGTGTGATTTTTGTTTTTGATTGAAGCTCTGCATTTAATTTTTGCAGCTTATTGGAGGAGAACTTCTCAAATCCTGTCTGACTCATAGCAGGCTGTACCTATGCATTAACAAGCAAAGTGCTGCACAACCCTGTTGTTTTTGGAAACTGTTCAGCTGTAAAAACAAGGCCACATCTGAGCTGAGGCAGCCTCCTCTTAAGGCAGGCTCTTTTTTTGTGGCCCCTTTCAGTGAGTGGAAGAAGGCTTGTGTGTAGCTGTTGAACCAATCTTGCCGTTTTAAAGTCATGGAGTTGCTTCTGATATGCTTTTCTCATTTGCAAGGAATGCTATTTTTAGGGTATGAATTTTGAGGATGTATTTTGTTTGAAATATAATAATAGAAATCAGTATTGCCATGATGGCTGTAATTATAGTAATTCCAGTGACTTACTGTGGCAGTAATTTGCTGTTCAGGGTATTTAAGGCAACCTGCCTTGGGGATAACTTCTATGAAGTTTCTAAATACCAGCACCAGACATTTGGGATATTGGTGTGGAGTAAAAGGTTGCTACAACTTCATCTCTAGGTCAAATTTAAAATTCCTTTCTCTGCCTCTGGAGATAAGAAGGGCTGAATTCCCAGCACTTCATCTGCTGCCGCTAGGAATGTCTCCGCAGCCGCGATCCGCTGTCTGCTGACCTGTTTTATTTTACTGTGCCCGTTGTGTGAAAAGCACGCAGCGTGTCCATGAAACCAGCCGCCCCTCCTCCGGCATCACTGCACCAGGCTCTCCTCGCACTGGGGGAACTTTGGGCAACTGGGTGTCCGATAAGTTCACTATGCTTTATTTTACTAATTCTGGAAGATGTGAATGGAATAGGGTGATATCGGTACCTTCTGATTCGCTGTGTAATAATTCCACTGGTTTATTCTGTTCCCAGGTGCTGAGACAATGGAGTTGAGCTGCACAGAAGTACCTCTTTATGTAAGTTCTACAACATCGGGCTTCTGCCCTGAGAGTCGCTTTCTTTTGAGTAACAGCTCATTCAAACGCAGAATGAATGAAACCAAAAACCATTCTCTGGCTGTCTGTGACCTTAGGCTGTTGAATGTTGCTGTTGAAAGCAGGCATGTGTGGGGATGATGGTTTTCAATACTGTAGCTCTATTCTCTGAAGTTTAAAATTATTTTCCCTTTAGAATAATTATTTTATTCTTCAGCATTCTCAATCTAAGTTTTCAAAACAGTTATTGCCCATGAAGAAGCAGCACTCACTTTCTAGTTTCTCACAATTTACAGCTACTGTAAATAGCTGTACAATTACACAATTCTAAACTACCATTCTCTCCAGTTCCTCAAAACACAAAATTATACCTTATATATATGTATAAAACTAATAGATTGAAATTGGTAATCAAAGGTATTTTTTCTGCAAAGTGTGAAGTGATTGGATATTATAAGTAGAGCTCAGAAGAGTTCAAAAATGTGTTAAAAGATGTGAGGATAAGCATTAGTTACATTTAATTTGCTGGGATGTAATGATGGGAATTAAAACTCAGGCAACCTAGTAATTATTATTACTTAACCATGGTTTATCTTTTTTGGTTTGTTCTGCCATGGTTTTCAATGAGAGTGGTAGTAGGGCTCCTGAATGGTGAATAGGGGAGTAGTGGGAGGGTACTGAATGGGAATGAAAAGGGTGGTGAAAGATGGAAATAAAACAATTATCTGCTTATTGTGATAAGATAGGATTGGAAATGGAGGCAGGCATTAATAATCTGTACCCTGCAGTACTGAAAGAACATAGGATTTTCTAAAACACCAAGAGTTTTCATCGTCTTTGTCAGCTTGGGAGTGGGAACCTCAGGCTGGAGAAAATTAACTGCAGCATCTGTAAAGGTGGGGTGGAGGTTTGTAAGAACTGCTCATGTTGTGTGCAAGGTCTCAACAATTTTTGACAGGAAGGATAATTAAGAACGTGGTGGTAATTGATAGAATTTAGCATGTTTTTATCAGGGGTAGTTGCATCAGACTAATCTGGTATCTTCCTGTCATAGGATAACGGATGGGCTAGACAAGGGCAATGTGATGGGCTTAATCCCACTAATTGAAATGAAACATTTGATGCCACGTCTCAGAGGAAATTCTTCTGTCAGATGAAGAAAGTGGAGACTAATACTGGTCCTGTAATCCAGATAAGGATGTATGGATACTGCTACGGGTTACATTGCAAGAACACTCACTAGGGTAGAGAGAAAGTTACTATAAGGGATACTCCCTAAGGATCAGATGTAAGGCCAGTTCTGTTTAATATTTTGATTATAAACTCGTGAGCCAGATGGAGGTTTGAGAGATCTGTGCAAATCTGTGGACTTTATAGTATTGTTTAACGCTGAGGAGAATTCAGTTACTACATGGGAAGATTGGATTTTCCTACCTTTTACTTACTCCAATTAATAAGAGCATGGTGCAAAGCCATGCATTTGGATACTAATTGTGATAAATCTGTTATGAAGTAGGGGTTCATCAGGTGGAGGCAGAGGAGGCTGGGCTGTGTTAGTCACTCATTGACAATGAGACTTGTGTGAGAATGTGATTTTACCTGGGAACACTCACTGTAAGCTTTGCACAAGTGAGAGCCTGTCCTGGATCTGAGTGTTGCTTCAGGATTTCTGGTTGTGGTATGCAGCTGCTCTGTTGGGCTAGCATCTGAAAGTGTTGCAGCTTCACAGTCCTACCCCTTACAATATTGTTCCTAATGTGAGTGCTTCTCAGCGCATCCGGGAAGATCAAAGAGGTCTGTCCATCTTGAGAAGTCCCTGAGTCAAGGTATTTCTTTTTTCTTAGTCAGATTCAATTACTTTGTCAGTTCTGGAAACTCCTTCCCACTGCTGCTGCTTTATTTACATGACTTTGCTGGAGAACACAATCAAGTCAGCATTCACATTAAACATGAAAGTCCTTTCTGATTTGAAGTTCCTTAGACAGTTTTCATTAAGCAGTTTTCTGGCCAGCTGAGATTAGCAAAAAATTGTTGAAACTTTCATCCATTATAAAGGACAGAGAAGGCATCTCTTGGGGAGACAGGGAGCACGACAGATATTTGCATTGCAACAAATCCAGTTATTTCTGATGTGTTCCAGTCCCTTTTAAAGGGGATGGTGAAAATAGAAAATACAACATAATGACAATTGCAGACTGTTCACATGCAACTTAAAAAATACTGGCAACATATAGTTATAACATATTTTCTGCAGAAGTAAGGTGAGTTTTAGTAGTAAGTATTTTTTGCTGTCAGAAAAATCTTTCAATGAAAATTATCAAAAGGTAGGAACTAATCACAACCTTCCAGGCTCTACAAAAGCATGGGGTTTTGCTACTGGAGGGAGAGGGAGATCTACTGTATGCTAGGTCCAAAATTAGGATGCTTTTCACTCTGCATTCAAATATGCTTAGTATCTGTCTCAGGTGGATTTTATGCCCTTCCTAATTCTGAAAATGTCTGTCTGAGAGGCTTGCATTTAATGTAAAATTATCTGAGAATAACTATATTTCTGTGTTTATAATACAGTTGTTAATATTTTTAAAGATTACATGTAGGTACTTTTTTGACTATCTGTATTTGAGCAGCTCTTACAAAGCTGGAGGATGCATACAGCACTGTTATTTCAAACTGTCCCACTTTGTCAGTATGGAATTTCTTCGCAAATCTAACATAGTATGTGTAATCTTGTCAGCTGAGTGAGAGCTGTTTATTTTCTTTTGCATAAGAGGGAATGTATTCAGAAAGCTCAAGGACTTTGCTGGGTAATATGATTTTTGTGAAATATAATTTAAAATACTCTATGAAATTACTCCATTTCAAAACTGCATTATTTTGATACACTTCTCCTTATATATAATTTTTGTAGCAGCAATACGATTAAAATCTAATTACAACACACATAAATGTCATGGTTTAAAAAATAAATGGTAATGAAACAGAAAATTAAATATTTCAAGCACATGTTTTTCAGTTAATTTGAGGAGCCTGTTTCCGGCTTCTAGACAGCAAAATCCTGGTAACCACATCATAAAATTAGTCTTTATAAACCCATTTGATTTTTAAGACTAGCCGAGTAGAAACTGATACATCACTTGTGATGTCTCTTCTTTCAGTGCTAATAATTTGTTGCTTCAAGAAGAATCAGAATTGAAATAGCCTTTTCCCTTCTAAATTATGCTTTTTTAACTGATACAAATAAAATCATGTTTATCCAGTTCTTTCTGCACGGATCTCAGCAAGATGAGTCTTTTCATTTTACATCATAGGAAACACAGGATATGGAATAACCCTGTCCTGTTCTTAGGCAGCCATCAGCTTCATCATTTATGGAAAAAATATGTAAAAAGCAAATATTTGCTTTATAACACATTTCAGATATTAAAAAGTTTAAATATGGTAGTTGTTCCTCCTATTGAAAGCTGATACTAGTGTGTAAAAACAATTCTCTCTAATGGAATTTTTTTTTTTTTTTTTTAGAGGGGTATTATTGATCATCAGTGTTGATCTTTGACATTGGCAAAGGAATGTTTTGCTGCCATGGGGCAAGCAGACCGTGGGAGCAGTCAACTCTTGAGAGTAGAATATGAGTGATCTCAGAAGTTTGTAAATTATTCTTTACTGAGAGCCCAGTAAATGTCCCTTTGGGAGTAACAGACAGAAATAAAGAGATGTAGAGTCACAGAGGGTATTCACAGCAGTTCCCTATAGATGACAGAGGGGCCTCATCTTCCAAGGAGATGCTGGAGGCTACGTATCCATTCTTAGAATCTTAGAATATCATAGAAAAATAAGGTTGGAAAAGACCTTCAAGGTCATCTGATCCAACCATCACCCTACTACCAATATCACCCACTAAACCATGTCCCTATGCATCAGGTCCAACCTTTCCTTGAACACCCCCGGGACAGTGACTCCACCACTTCCCTGGGCAACCCGTTCCAATGCCTGACCGCTCTTTCTGAGAACAAATGTCTCCTAATTGCTTTAATTGTTGAAGAGTAGTGCTCTTTGTTCAATTCTTTGTTTTAATTGTTGAAGAGTAGGGGCATGTCGTTTCAATTTTTCCACACACCAGGGACATCACCCGAATGCCAGGACTTTTCAACTGTGACGGAGAGAGGCTTGGCAACTACATCAGCCAGTTTCCTCAGGACCCTGGGATTCATGTCATCAGGTCCTATAGACTTGTGCTTGTTTAGATTCATCAGGTGGTCTGATAAACCTGATAAACCTTGATCAGGTGGTCAGGTAAACCTGCGGGATGTCCATGGTGTTTGGTGGCTCCAAGCTAATGCTTGGGTTGGAGCCTGTGCGATGAGTAGGGAGCTCACCGGGAACTCCTACGACGCTGTTGGTGCGCTCTGCTGGCAGCGAGCGAAGACATGCTGGGGTAGTCGCAGGTCTGATCTGGCTGAGGTGGATCCACGTCCATTGGTTCCTCCACATCTTCTGGTGGAACCTGCTCCATGGGCTCCACGGTGTTTGGCAGAAGGACAAGCCAGTCCTTGCCCGGGACTGCCCAAACGGGATGCCTTCCGTCCAGAACGTTTTCAGGCCAGGGTGCCAAACCAGGGGGTCGTCCAGTTCCATGCCTAGGTCCCATGCTACTGTCTGGTTCATTTCCATGCATGGATTTGATGCTGCTGTCTGTTTTACAGTCATGGCTGAGTCCCCTGTTGTATTCTGGATGATTGGCACACCTCAGCTGCCCATGGCTGTCTGCCTGGCACTCCTGCCTTCGCCCCACGCCACCATTGTGCCAATGGTTAGGCCCAGGCCCCCTGTCACTGTATGGCTGAGGGGGTGGCCTGTTCCCCACGTCGTTGCGGTGCCAGTGGTACCGCTTATACGTGTCTGTGGGATGGGTGCCAGACATCCCTTGGGCACTGGTGTCAATTGTGCCGCAGGCGCTGTCCCTTTGCCCATAACACGTCTCCTTCTTGTTAGGTGCACTCCTTCTCGGTGCTTCCTTGGACTGCATCGCTGTCCTCACACGGAGGAGGCCTGCTGCTCGCCTTGCTGCTTCGGCTCTTCTTCCTGCCACACAAGTTGGCTGTCAGAGTGCCTAGAAGCTCAGCGAATGGTGGGCCAGCTGCAGGGGTCCTGTTTTATAGGGCCCGCAGCAAAGGCAGGGCAGTGGTGGCCACTGTGATCTCAGCAAGCCTCTGTGATGGAGTGGCCCATGCGTGGCCAAAGGTGGCTGTGTTGGGAGCGGCCTGGAAGATGCCCTCACGTGGACAAGGAAGAAGGTTGGGGGGCTGAGGGCCCCTTTTCTGGGGCTGGTTCCCCCAGGCCATTTAGCTTGCCAGAGAGAAAGGCTGTCCCTCAGCCACAGGGACTGCCCTCCACCTCTCATCCTGTGCCCTGGGTTTATTTTTAACACCGTTTTTTAGGTAATTAAAATTAATTTATGGAAAAGAACAGAAGCAAGGTGCATCTTCAGCCCTAATTCCCATGTGTGCTTTGTGCTCTGAGTGAAAAATTTCTTCCTCAAATCACATCTAATCTAAATCTCCCCTCCATTTGTTCAAAGCCATTATTCCTTGTTCCATCATTACACTCCCTGATACAGTCCCTCTCCGCTTTCTTTTAGGCCGCTGTTATGGGTTAGGTTAGGTGGCAAAACTGCAGGACCTTGCAAATTGCAGCCTTATCTACCTTGTTCCACATGTTTCACATGACGTTTTCCAGCTCACGTTCTAGTCTCTTATTAGTCTTAGATCGATCACTCTGAGCCTCCTCCCCTCCAGGCTGAACAGCCCCAGCTCTCTCAGCCTCTCCTCACAGGACAGGTGCTCCAGTCCCCTCATCTAGGTGTCCCTTTGCTGCATTCTGTCCAGTATGCCCATGTCTCTCTTGTACTGGGGGGGACCGGAACTGGACACAGCACTGCAGATGCGTACTGTGGCTTCACCAGTGGCCTCACCAGTGCTGAGTAGAGGGGAAGGATTACCTCCTTTGACCCAATGGCAATAATGAAGCCCTGGATAACATCAGCCTTCTTTGCAGCAAGGGAACCCGTAAATGTCTGTTTGGGTTTGGTTCTCAAACTGTAGCAGCTTCTTTGTTGAACTGTTGGTTGCATGGAGGGAGGCATGGTTATTTACTTATTGATGTATCAGTGCTCTTCCAAAGGTTGAGGGTCAAGTGGGTTTCCCTCTGACTGGATCAGGGATGCCTGAGGTTAGGACATAGTGTCAAGCTGCCTGAAGCTGCAGAGCATATTGGTGCCTTCAGGCTGTCCCACTTTGGAGTGAATCAGTGGTTCTCTTCACCTGGTCTGTGCTGCAGAGTGCCAAGTGTGTGAAGTTTTCCAGTCACCCTCCTCCATCTCTCCCCCCCACTTTTTTTTTTTTCCCCCCCCAGCATTTTTCCTTGTATTAGTCTTTAGAGTTCACATGGTCAAACGTGTTCTTTGCTTGTCCTGCTCTTTGCTTGTTTGGGTTGGTGATTTGCTTTGGGTGGTGTGATGTGGGCTTGATTCCTTCTATTTTCCATTACTGTCATAATGTCAGTGCCTGTGAACTTTTTTCTTTGGAGGTCACAAATATTCTTTGTAGTCAGGAGATGTTTGCTTTGCTTTGACAAGTGAAAACTGCTTCTAATGCAACCTGTTCGTGGCATATCCATGGCTCCAGTGTATCCCATCTTATTTATGGTGCAAAAGTGTGTGTAGCTGCTTTAGATGCAGGCGCATCGAGCGGCTGCTTCAGATGATGGCTGGGCAGAGCTGTGCATTGGCAGCTGAGCATAAATGGGGTCCCCAGCAGCTGTGCCTCAAGCTTTGCTCCCTGGCATGCACTCCCACAGGATAGCAGGAGGTTCTCAGGTAGCAACCTGGTGGCCTTGGCTGGCCTTTCAGCTGGACCTGCTCTGAGCAAGTGGAAATGACCGTGTGGCTTCCTTGCTGCAGGTTGCTGGCAACCTCCCTGCATTAACTGCTGCCCAGGAGCTACAAAACTGGAAATTAGGTGCTGGTTTGGGCAAGACAGAGGCTGGCAGCTCTTTTACTGCATGTGATATACTAGTAGCCTATCCCTACAAAGGTATGCCTGATTACAGCCTACCTCCATTAATTATCCCTTGGATCTCTTCTATTTCCTTCTGTCATTACATAACAATTTTGAAGTTCTTGTGGTCTTGTTGCCTTTTTCATAGGATGTGCCGTCCTTCTATGAGTGTTTGTACAAACACCTGGGCTACAGTCTGGCTTGTTAGCATCTTCACTGTTTTCTTAATCAGTGATATTTTGGTTCCTCCAGGATGTGCAGGCATAATTGTCTGGGACCTGAATGAAAGCACAACTGCTTTTTCACAGGCACCTTGGTAATTGAAGGTATCTGAGTAAGTAATAGGACAAAGTGAAATAACGGAGTTATTTCATACCGTAGGGGCGCAAAGAACAGCAACAGCAAATTCCTGGACTAAATTTTAAGGTTCTTCAAAGCAAAGAGTGCTGTACTTATTGACAATTTAACTGCTTGGGTTTCTGTGTGAAGAAAACATGGTGAGACAGAATTCATTCTAAAAGGTTGTAGCTAACGATCAAGCTAATTTCCAGCCATTGAATAAAGACACAAGCCAGTAGGCATTGGCTAAAGAATGAAGCAAGAGAGCTCTCTCCAGCCAGCTATTAGAGGTCATCCTTCCTTCCACCCTTGTTTCTTGTGGCTTTTGTGCACCCACTGTTATACCATCTGCACAGCAGTGGCACGGAGGAGAAAAACAATTGTGGATTTTCATAGTGTACATTTCACGTAAAATACTTCCAGGCCAGTTTCAGAATATGAATGCTTGATGTACAGCTAAATAAATTAAAGACAAAAGTTTTAGGTTAGGGGTCAAAGTCCTCTTGAAAGAGTACAGAGCAGAGTGGTAGAAAGTCTAGTTTGAAAAAAGTATATCCAGGAAATGATTTAATTTAGTGCTCTGTCAGGAACTTCTGTTTGTGCTGTTTTTAACCTCAGTGGTGAAATTTTTCTGTAGTGCTTGTTGTTGGTTGATGTTGCTCCAGCTGAAGGCAATGGTAAAGTGCACTTTAATATTCACACAACCCTGAATGCTTCTGACATTTTTCAGCTCTGCACTGGGCTCCATGCAAAAGGTGATTAAATAAACACTGTTTTTATTTGTACTCTGGCAGTATGTCCAGGAATAATTTGAGCGTATCTTCTGTTGGAAAATGTTCAGAGGTCTGTAAGCAGAGGGACTTTGAAAACACTTAGTAAGGCAGTTTAAAAGTTGTGAATCATCTTGTTTGTCAGGAAGGAATTCCATATAGCTTTCTAATGTACATCATTTGTGTGCCTGGTTACAGCCAGAAGGACAAATGGGCTGTGATTATTATCTTCTCTACAAATGCATGGGTTTCATCTGTGTGAGAATTGGGACACAGAATTAATATAAATCATTCAACAGTATATTCTGTTTTTGAAATGTGATTGATATGAAGGTCAAACTAGTATGGGATTCCAGTGCGCTTTTGCATGGTGGAAGTGGAAAGTGGCAGTAAGCCTCGTGTATTGCTCCCATAGTGAGCAGTTGATCATCTGCCATGCCAAACTCCATGTCTTCCTTGTCCTTCCCAGCTGAACTAAAAGGAGTTGAGTGGGAAGGAGGTCTGGGAAGGGATAGAGTTTCCCACAGTGGATGGAGTACAGATTTTTTTTATTACTATTATTATTTTTTTTCTGCCCTTGCAATGTGTTCAGTCTCTTCTGGCCAGCAATGTGGGGAAAGAAGCCTGCTTCTGCCCCATCTTGCCATCCTCTGCTTTCAAGTTCCTTGCTATGCGAGGAGAGAGCTTTTCCGTTGCAGTGGTGTTGTCCACATCTGGGCCACTGTCTGCGTGTTCAACCAGGCTGAATTCACTGTCCTGTTAGACGGTGACTTTGAAACGCAACAGAGTAATGTGGTTTAAAATGTAAATGTCTGTCAGGCTTCCAGTGTGTGTTAGCTCACACACAGTGCTGTGTTTGCTGGCCTGGTCCAGCACAGAGTCAGTGGGTGTTTTGTTGCTGACCCCTGTGGGAGCCTGGTCAGGTCGGTTGTGGGCGGCTTGCTTGGGGTGCTCACAAAAGAGACTGCACAGTGGTTGGTCTGTGCTTGGATGCATAGCTGCTGCCACAATGAGACTCAGGAAATAAATGTAAAACAATGAGACCTATTTTAAAATGTATGGAGGAAAAGAGTGGGTATTTCAAAGCAAGTCCATCAGCAGTCAGATCATTTTTGTGCCCATACTGTATTTTTCTCCCTCCATTTTTTTATCCATGGTCAGTCCTTAGATTATGATTTTTCTAATCAGGGACCTGCATGCATTTGTGTATTGTCTGCAAGAGTAGAGCCCTGATGTCACACAGGACATGAGAATAATAACTAATCCAATTTATTTATTTTAAATCGAGTCAAATGAAAAAGGTAACTCCCTTGTTTCAGTTAATGGTTACATGTCAGAGTGGATGTTCATTTTTTATTAATGTGCCTTGTTGTGGAAGGTTTCTGACCTCTGTATGTGAACAGCTCATTCCCAGGGTTCTTAATTCATGTATATGATTTTAAGCACAAACATAAATTGTGTTGCCATTGACATCAACATACGGAATGATATTTTTAACAACTAACCAGCAAGAATGTTAATACATGTTTTGGCACTGTGTACTGTTTGAAAAACTTTTTTTTTTTTACTTTTTTTTTCTTTTCTTTGTGATAAAGGCATCCAACCTATTTTTATCAGCATCCAGCAATTCCAGAATGAGATGATGTGTTCTCTACCCATGTTGTTTACTTTGCTATATGGGAGACTGAAAACTTTTATCCACCTTACCTGTTATCATAGTTTTGATTCAGCACTAAACACAGCCTTAAGGTTGCTAGTGACAGATTCAGAAAATCACAGCCATGCAATGCAGAGTCCTGATCTGATATAAACTTGATCTGCTGGTACAGATTGTTTAAACACATGGGTAGGTTAGCTCTGCACCAGCGGTCAGATCAGGTATTGTCTGTTTTCCTGCTGCTGACATGCAGCAGGCATAAAAAGCACAAAGACGGTGTAACCTGTGTATTGTGTGCACTCACTACTTTGACAAAAGTGAGATTGTATGTCCATGTCTGTTGTGGGTCAGACTGGTGTTGGCTGGGTGTAGCTCATGGCAACTCATAAATGACCAGCCCTGTGTTTAAATGATAGATTAATGTCATTTCAGGCTTGTCTTTAAATAGATTGAAAGAAGCAGTTTATCACTTACTGAGTTACACTGAGGGAAAAATTACTGGATGCTTTCTCTTTTGAATCATTCTATTCAACTTTATGATTTGCAAAGTCATTTGGGGGTTTTCTTGCTTTTGGCTAAATTCTGAGTTTCTGCAGCCAAACCATGGGGGAATCCAGCCACGTATTTGTGATCCTATAAAGTCCTTGAACTTCTGAGCTTGGCACCAGAATATATTCCTGAAACGGCTGATTGTTCAGGTTATACTAGATTTATGTGCCTCTTGATCTTCCTTTATGGGTTAATCACTTCAGTACCCTTATAGGGTAGATCCTTTGCCCTGCAGTCACCCTATATACCGGTACAGCAGTTCAGTGTGGATTTTTTACATCATATCTACATACTAGCCGTGTTCGTTTCTGACTGCCTCCTTGCTGCATGGCATAGTTCATGGTTGTAGCCTAGTATTACGATATACTTCCCTTGCAAGCTCGATGAACTGTAAGCTCCTGCTGTACTTGTCCTTTGCATCTTTTCTGGGACAGAGTTTTGCAGCAGGGATGAAAGCAATGTGAACTGGAGTACCTGACAAAAACTAAGTGAAAAGCAAAGGGCTGAGCAAATGGGGTGCAGTAGTATAAATGGGACTGGGGAGAGCATTTTGTTGTGATGAGATGATGCTATAGAAAACAAAGATCTGGGCAGCACCTGGGTTTATTGTATGTGCACTGAATTCATTGCATCAATATGTATACTACATATTTCTTTTTAATGTGGAAAATGATAGAGGTAACTTGGAAGTACAGAGCAGTGTAGAGACTTGCAGATATATAAATGGCTTTACCTGCTACTGGATTTCTTCTTTGTAGTGGAATTATAGTATTAGTTTTTGGTTGTTTGCTTGCTTGCTTGTTTGTTTTTACCTGCAAACAAAGCACTATTTTAGACCCTTGCTTTAACAAAAAACAAAACAAAACAAAACAAAAAAGGATTCTAATTCCTTTATTCCTTTTCCCAGGGCCCAAGTCTTGCAGTTCCCACCACAAAACTTGTTTTTCTGCCATTGTCTGTGAAGAAGGTCAGTATCTAAGCTAGGGAGGCGGCAGAAGGTGTATCTTAATTTGAGGCACCAGCTGTGGGAAAATACCCATGCATGCAAGTTCAAAGACTCCCACAACAGCCAATGTACTTCAGTTTGTCACTGAGGGAGGAGTATTGCAATAAGCTTGACCGAAAACACACACAATTTAAAGACTGATCATCTGTTAAAGCCTAACGAAATAAAGCATGACCTTTTATCTCCCTTCCTATTCAAAATAAATAAAAAAACATCCAGCTTCAGAGGCATTAACAGGCTAGAACTCAACTTGTGTGTGAAGGCTGGTACTGAAGGCTGCGCTCAATTTAGTGCAGCCTTCTGTTACATTGCTGGCCATTACATTTCACCCAGTTACTATGTACAAAGACCAAAGAGGTGTAAGGCCAAACATCTCAGCTCTTGAAAAAGTTGTCGCATGAGCCAGCTGTCGAACGGGAGAGGCCGAGCATAGCATTGCTTGGGTGGAAGATGTTCCAGGTTAGCACCAACCAGGTGACAGTCTGCAGGGTGCTTTTAGGACGTGAGAAACAAAACCCGTAATTTAGAAGTACCTGCAGTAGAGCTGGTCCTGCCTTGAGGTGCAGTCAATTGACCTTTCAGGATCTCTTCCAGCGCCCCCCCCCCCCCCCCCCCCAAATCCCCATTTATTTATTTATTTTTGCTTGGAGGAGCATACTTCTGTCATCTGTTTGGATATACTAGAATGTTTTATTTTTTTCCATTTTATTTGGATGTGTGACCCCTGGTTGTTAAGCAGCTGATGAGGTGGCAATAGGTGTAGCAAACACTTATCTTCCCTTTTAAAAAGGCACTGCATCTCTACCAAAATGGTGAACCTGCTGATACTCCATATCGAAAGAGGGCAGCAAATGAATCTTCATTAAGGAATTTCTCTGTTAGGTCTTTTCTCCTCAAGATTGTCCTTAGACCTTGCTGGAAGCATCCTTCAGGCTCATTTCAGAGACCCAAGTGGTCACTGAGCCACTTTTTCCCTGCTCTTTTGACAAGAACTGAGAGCTGCCTCGATTGCCAGTTAGTGGGATTCCCTCTTGCTGTCTTGCCCAGAGTGAACCTGGGACAGATATTTCTTAATTGTTCTTGGAGGTTTCTGTGGAAATGCTTTCTCTGCATTTCTCACAAAGCTACCTCATGCTGAAAAGGAGCTTAAAAATACTTGGAGTGTAAAGGTCCTGTTGTTTCAAGCATTTCCTGTTCACACGTGCAAATGCTGAAGACTGATTTTTTATTTTTTTTTCTGCTGTGAATGAGAGAGGTTCTTGTAGTGCTGGTGGAGTTTTGCCATTTTGTATAAGCAGAGGACATGGCTCTTCTCAAAGCACCTTTATGCACATATATAATTTTAACAAAAATATCAGCATGAAGGCTTTTAGGCAATGTGTAATACTGTTTTGAGTATGACCATACCATCATGTCTCATCTCCAGTCTATGTGGAATTAAACTTGTGCTGTTACTCTGGATATAAAAGATATGAATTATTTTGGTTGCTTATTCTGCTAAACAGTTCATCTGGGGAAAAAATAGCTATTTTTGTTTAAGATGTTATTAGCTATACAGTTAGAGTGTTAATGGTTATACAGAAATGTTCAGCTTTTTATCTCCCGTTTTGTTTTTCACTTTGTTGCTCTTTTCCTTCCCTGGGTGTAATTGTTGTTTCATTGTGTATGTAGCCTTGAATCCCATCGCATTCCTTTAAAATAGGCCATGTGCTTTCTTAAACAAGTCCATCACAATATTTACTGCAGTCTGGCTACAAGGAATGCCCAGTGAATACTACAAACATATCACTGAATGTTAGAAAGACATGTTTATAACTTTGTCCTTGTTATTAATGACTTAAGTAATTTATTTTGTGTTAAACAACCTTGTTGTGTTAACAATTTCTCTACTGCTGCTTTGTCATCTTTTGTGTAGGCTTGTTGATTGTTGCAGCTAAGCTTTATAATAAAGGTCATTAAAACTCTTTGGCTGCTCAGGGAAACTATCATGCCACTCCTCTTATCTAAGCACAAGTGAAATATATTTAACAATTCACCTTCAAATAGAAAGATTTTCTTAAGTGAGTTTTTTGAACATTGAAGAAATGCTTTAATATGCTTGCTGTGGTCAGATAAAGCAGACCTTGCACTCTTGCAAGGACTGCGTAAAGATGAGAAAATCAGTGAGAAAATTCTCCTGCCTCTTTAATACTGTAGTGTAATAAGTTACATTAACAGGATTTTCTCTTCTGGCCTTAAGTTTGGTGCATGATTGTGAGGTCTCATCTTAAGACTGATAAATTAAACAACGTTTCAACGCACTTGCTATAATTATCTGAAATAAATACAATTCTGAAATAACAATGTCTATGAGCCTGACTTAGAGTTTATACTGGAATGCACTGTTCAACATGCATATCTATGTTAAATTGTAGTGGCAGCTTTACATAGAGGGTAAAAGCTTCATTACTGCTAGCAATGCTTAGGGATTTGCATTTACTTCAGAATGTAGGGACTTGCATTTTTTGAACAAAAAGGCACCATGTTTTACCATTGTGCACAGATATTTTCCTGGAACCATCAAGCCGCATATATGGGGTGTACTTATACTGTTATATTTACAGATAATATCCTTGAAAGTGTTGTGTTCATGCAGTATTTCTGCAGCTATTATGCTGCTCATATAGCTTGATAAAGATATTTTTAGCGCACTTTACGATGTATGCTAAGTGTATATCACAATGGAAGTAATTATTTCCATGGTAAAAATCTGTTGGGAACATAGATTTACCCAGGCTGAGTGTAGAAGAATTGGGATCAGTTAGTACGTTTTCAGTTATCCGGTGCAGTGAGCCAGGCCTGGCAGGCCACTAGAGGTCTTTTTGCATTGCACCAGCTTTGCTGGGGCAGGTTGCTAGTGAAGACAGTGATGTTACCTAAATTAATTCAAAAAGGAAGAAGCTCTGTTCAGGTTAAGGGCCACTAATTTATCAGGAGGCAGGATGATCAGATGCACTAGAAGTGTCACCATCATGTGTCCTGCCTGCCTAGGCCTCGAGGGTTTGATACTTCCATTTCCCCTTTGCTTTTCTTGCTGGGATGGTGGCATGGTTCTTCCATGCAGCCTTCGTGCAAAACACAGTCAGAACCCATCCCTATCAGCTCTCAAGCACCCTAGAGAAGCCAGATAAAAACGTATGTCCAGAAAAAAAAAAAAAACCAAAAAAAACCTGTTTGGTTACACTGAAAGAGTGCTTAGAACTATAAATCCTGTTAAAAACATAAACCTTCCTAATCTCCTTCTTGGCGTCAGTACCAGTGCAGCTTTTTCACTGGTTATAAGAGGTATGTTTTTCTTCATGAATCCCAAAGATGTCAAACCTGCCAAACAATGGCTTGGTCACAGGTTTAATGTGCTTGGAGTAGGATTGTCATCTCTCTTAATACCCCCACAGCTGCTGCCCCACCTCCCTGATCCCATTCTGTGCCCAGGGCCTGCAAAATTTGGGGTGCAGCTTGTTTTCTTTCTTTTTTATTTTTATTTTTATTTTTATTTTTATTTTTATTTTTATTTTTATTTTTATTTTTATTTTTAATTTTTATTTTTATTTTTATTTTTATTTTTATTTTTATTTTTATTTTTATTTTTATTTTTATTTTTATTTTTATTTTTATTTTTATTTTTATTTTTATTTTTATTTTTATTTTTATTTTTATTTTTATTTTTATTTTTATTTTTATTTTTATTTTTATTTTTATTTTTATTTTTATTTTTATTTTTATTTTTATTTTTATTTTTATTTTTATTTTTATTTTTATTTTTATTTTTATTTTTATTTTTATTTTTATTTTTATTTTTATTTTTATTTTTATTTTTATTTTTATTTTTATTTTTATTTTTATTTTTATTTTTTTTATTTTTAATTTTTTATTTTTAATTTTAATTTTAATTTTAATTTTAATTTTTAATTTAATTTTTAATTTAATTTAATTTAATTTATTTCAGGGTTTGCAGTGATACTCTTGGCTGTCATTAAATCAGTAGCAAAACTCCTTCTGGCTTGTATGGATGGAGAGTTTCTCAAGTGCTCTTTAAAGAAAATGGCTTGCACCCAAAGTTTCTTAGTCTTTAAGAAGCTCTTAAAGGAAAATAGCCCTTTCTTCTGTATAATTTTTAGATGAAAGCCTTTCTCCTTGACTGACGCTGAAGGTATTGAATTTTCTGCAAGTGGGACATGTTTGGGGGAGCTCACAGAAGCAGGAGCTTCTGGCCCCTGCCCATAGGCACTTTCTGCCAGATGCTGCATCTCTGAGGGCTTGGAAAGGCCTCGTCTTCTCCAGTCCCACGATGCATGTGGCATTTCCCGGAGCTCTGGTTCCAAACACCGGTTTCTTTCTACTCTTTGAACATTTTAATATTTTAGTTCTTGATCCAGGCTGTAGGAAGGTGGTCTGTGCCTCTTTAATTTTGAACTTGAGATAACTGGGATACTGCAATGTACTCTGTATGAAGTTCTTTTCTTCTTCTTCTTCTTATTTTTTAAATGAAGGTCCATGCAGCACTTCAGGTGATTGACAAGAAGTTTATCTGGTCTGCAGTGACTTTTGTGGTACATTTTGCAGTTGCACATGGTGATGTGTCTGTCTGAAGTTCTTGGCTGTTACAAGCACAGATTATATTTGAGAGATCTCCTGTTCCTGTGTGGTGGCTAGGTAAAGTTGAGGTTCTTGTTCTTGTTCTGAGTGTAAATCTGAGTAATATACTGTCAGGTTGGTCTCAACAAACAACCTTTGACTTTAAAATTTACTTCCTGTACAAGTCTGCCAGAATCAACACTGTATGAACTTGAAGGCAAGAACTTTCCCCAGCATTTCTGTGAGAAACAAGTCATGACCAGGGGCTGTGTTTATTTCCTGAGATGGTGAAGGGGGCACATCCTTTCCTTTGCTTTTATTGAAAGGGGATTTAACAATCTAAGGTCCATGTGGAGGCTGAGAATCATCCTTAAGCTTACCTACACATGGAAATAAACCTGTAACTTCCTCTTATGTTTTTCCAAGTTCATCAGGATATAAATAGGCTTGTTAGGGAAAGTAAACAATGGGAGAGAGGTTGAATTGTCATTAGACAATGCGCTGGTGAAAATAATGTCAAAGGCAGAGCTTCCTAGCCACTGGTAGATTCTCAGGAACCTGGCCCAGAGAAGTCCTCTGCGTCCATACTCTCACAGCCACCTCGTATTCAGGCCACTTTTCTGGTGCCAGTGTGGCTTACTCATTTGAGTTTTAGCACCAAAAGGATAAACATTAAGCCTAAATTGGTTCTCTATTTAGAAATACACACCGTTTTGAAAGAAATATGCCAGTAGGATGTGTTTTCAGCTTAATTGTGTGGAAGGGGCTCAGAACAAACATCGCTTTCTATGAGCACGTTGTCTCCAGTTAAGGTCATGTGTACATCATCCTTTTTTTTTTTTTTTTCTTTTTTTTTTTTCCTGTTGTTTTATCTCATTTTGTTAATATTTAAATTAGGGCTCAATTACCTATTTTTGGTGCTGATAACCCTAATTTTAATCTCTTTATACTTCAGCAGTGGGTCAATGGCAGAGGTCTGTGCACTCTAGAGAACTACACAAGAAAAGGTACTTGGCTTACACCTTGCAAAATGGAACGGGGAGCAGTGGAGCAAGCACTTTTACTGGATGCAGTAGTAGTGCTACTGAACAAACGTTTTCTGAGAGTGTAGGAATTTCTTGTGGGACTCATGGTATTGTGCTGTGCTGTTGTTTACTTAGGAACGATCTGTGCAGGTAGCGCCTGCTCTTCCACTGCAGCCTGCTTCTGGGGCTGGGCTGGGCACATTTCCCCCTGAGGGACCAGGGAAGTCACTGGCTCTGCAGGGGTGGGTGTAATGGAAAGGTGTAAACTATCCCTCAGGTTTAAGCTAATAACATAAGCCTTTTTCTCAAAAGGCTAATGTAAGGGCTCTGGGTTTCTGCCTATTTGGGCTTACGTTGTATGTGCAGTGAGGCTGACAGAAATCAAGCTGGTACATGTTTCTGAAGCTGTTTGCATCTTTCTAAAACTGAGCATTAACAACTTCTGCAAAAAATGATAATCTGAAGTGGTTGTGGCACTGAAATTTTGTTTAATTTAATATATATATGTATATGTATGTTGGTAGTCCTTCCAGGCTGTTTTTATGTGGCCTAGGATATCCTAAGTTTTGTTTTGTTTTGTTTTGTTTCTCCTAATAAAGTTTTCTGCATTAGTCTCCAAGAAGTGACTTCCCCAGACCTTGACGTGACCAGTAAAGTGAGCTTACTGCTTACTGGGAGTGATAGCTCCCAATAAAGCAGTGGCTTGCCTGTATACAGAGCTGAGTACATGGCAAAGTCAATGCTCTTGAATGTCTGGATTTAAATACAGCTAAAAGCAAGGTCAAACATCTAAAAACTAAGTGCAAAGAGCAAAATGAGCTGTCATTTTCACCTCATCTCCTCTACCTAGAAAGACTGCATATTGGTCTGGCTTGGGAGCTGGATGCTAGAGAAAAAAACAAAAACACATAGTGGCTTGAACAACTAGTGGAAACTGATACATATTTTAGTGGAGGCAGTTGAGGAGTATGGAATTAAGCAGTATGATGTAAGGAAGTCTGTAGATGGGATGGGTGCAATTTGGAAGTGCTGGAGATGATGATAGGAACTTATGTTTTGTGAAATAATTGCCTCTGATGCCAGGTGTGGTAATCATCCAGCATCAGAAAGCATGCAGCCTTCTATTCAGCTGTGAAGGTTCTTTTATCTTTGAGTTTTCTCTAGTATTAGTTGGTTTAACCCTCCTTTTTTTGAATCACATGGAATTTTCCAAATGAATCACTTAATTGTTTGGGCAGATACAAGATAGCTGCCAATTTGCCTTTCTTCTGTAATTTTTTTCCTTAAATTACTAGCAGTTTCTTCCTCTGAAGGGTTGTAAGGTAGGGCTTATGAACAAGCTCTATCATATACACTTGAGCTTTGCACTGTATTTTCCCTTTTGCTTTTTCCCTCCACCCTTTAGAAGACAAGGAGTTGTGAAATTCTCCCTCACATCTGTACATTAGGCAGTGTGATCAGTGTTTCTTAAGTTGTTCCTCTATCTTTACTGAGTCTAAATTGCCTTTTTTTTTTATTTTAAGGAGCAGTGTAAGACAACAGTTACAATTTAAGCTTTTTTTTATTTTATTTTTTTTATTTTTCCCCTAAGAGTCCTCTTATAGAATGAGAAGTACTGCCACAAAATATCTCCCCTGTTCTTGCAGTGGTGCAGAGTGAAAGCTGGCTGCCTATGTAGTTCTTCAGCCTTAGGGGTCCAGAGGGTCTAGAGGTGGTTTGTGAGTGATGGCCCATGTGGAAGAAACTCACCTGTGCTCCTCTGCACCAGGCTGCTGACAGCAAAGCCCATACTGGAGCAGTCTTTGGAGCTATCTGAGATATTTCAGGGACTTACCCTGTTCCTATCTCCCCAGAATAGCCATCCATAGCATTACTCAACTAATAAAAAGCCCTATTCACAGCTAACATAAAAAGATGAAATAATGATAGTTTAAAAAGAAAAAAGATGTAAGTTACAAATAATAATAGAAATAAGAAGAGCAGTTCTGTGTATAACAGTGTGAAAAAGAAGCAGGAGAAAGCACATAGCAGTTACAGTAACACTTCAGGCTAATAAAAAGAGATAAGCATCAATTTCTGTGGATGACAGACATGTCTGCTCTGAGTGCTAGTCTCCTAAAGTTGTTTACATCTAATCTTGCCAGAGAATCCTATTTAAGGAAGATGTTGTGTGTCTGAAAGTAGATTCTGCCTCTTCAGCTCTAGCTCAATAGATGCGCTGGTGTTTAAGAGGAAAACAAACGCAGGATTTGCGTTGTTATGAGTGACAAGAAGGATGTCCTTGGGGAAGATAGTCAAAGATGTGACGTTGCAGGGGGCTGGCAAGGGTCTCACTGCGTGTGGACTGAGAGAAGTGGCCTGCAGTGTTGCCGTCACTGGAGGTTGTGGGGACGGTGAAACACCCAAGCAATTCTTTTTTCTGACTTGATCACAAATTATCCAGCATGTTTGCACAAAGAGGCTCATTTGTTAAATAATGAAAAGGAGCACAACTGTGTTTCTCAGCCGTGGAAATTTCTATGCTACCGTGCTATGCTTTGGTACAGGCTTTTATCATACTTCTCATGGAGCCGATGTCACAGTAGCTGTTTAGAGTAGAGAGGGCACAGGCATCTTTTGGAAGTGTGAAATGATGAGATATTCTTCTGCAGTGTATTTTCCTGAAACACCAATTCAGATAATGCTTGGGCAAATCCAGTCTTATTTAGAGCAACTGTGGCAGCTACGAACCATGCTGGAGCAAGCTGTCCTCCTCTTTGAGGAAATGCAACTTCATCTAAATTTCCTCCCTTGAACATGTCAGACACTTGTTATTGTTTGCTGCTTCTCAGATCCCTTTCCTGTTCTTTTTTGAAGCCATTGTATGGCAGACTTTTCTTGGCTGGTTGCTTTCTGTTTACTATAAGAAAACAAAGCAAAACAAGAAACAACACACATGGGTAGATATCTGGGAATTAGTATTCTTTGAAACTCAGTTGTAGAGTTGCAACAGTGCTTTTGTTTTGTAAACCAAGTCTAAAATATTTCAATCACTTTTTTTATTATTTTTTATTTTTTTCTTTTAACACAAAGAATACTTTGTAAATAACAAAATACTCAGATTCATTGATTCGCTTGCTCTGAGGCATTTTTAACTGAAAGCCATATATTTGCATAAGTCAGGATGAAAGGAGTATGCTAAAAGGCATTGTTTAAAGACGAATTTTTAAATCACCTTTGCTTGTATAGGCATAAACACAGCATTATTTTCAAAGGGGAAGTAGAAAACTTCAGATTTGTCATTGGGTCACAGACTCTGTATAATAGAGTTGGAAAGGTTATAAAAAGTTTGCTTTGGAAGTATATGTTCATGAGTTTGTTGAAAATGAGAAATCTACTGGATGTTTATGAAAACATATTCATTTTTCAGGGACAGGTGACTATAAATGCAAAATTTGAGAAAGGCATTTACCTCCCAGAGGATGCCGAATTTTACTTTGTTTATGACGGATCCATGAAGAGGCATATAATGTTTGCTGAGCGGATAAGTGACAATGCTCTTCGGTCCCTAGTTCCAGGTGAGTGTTACTCGTGTTTATATTTCTGATCTTTTTACTATACCCCAACCCCATTTCGAAGCTGGGCATAACTGGGTGATTTGGGTAACCTTATTTTATGGCTCTGTAGTGGAGGAAATGTAGGCATTGAATGACAATCTTTAGGATGCAGCCTGAGTTTAACTGGCCATAAGTGATGCTGCCCTCCATAGCCATCTGTACCTGCATGGTGTCAGACACAGACAATGCTACAGGCAGGGCTTTCCTGGGTGTACACATAGTAGGGTGTGTAGGAAAATGCATCTTCAGGCATGTCATTGATTTTAGTCTGACTTAATTCTATTCAGCAGTTCCAGCCTATGTTTTGCCTCTGGGAATTATCAACATCTGCAAAACTCATGTTTTTGTCTGGGCTTTCCCTGGAGGCAGCAGTCAGCCCGGCATGCAGGGCCCAGGTGGTGGTGGCTTGGGTTGCTTGGGGCTCTGCTTGAGCCATGGGGAAAACCATCTGGGGGTGCCTTGCTGCAAGTAGAGGGGATTTGAGCTCCCTTACAGCTGGCGTTGTCTCTCTTGGCCTTGGCGTTGTCCCTCTTGCTGGTGTAATATAAACCCTGACTGTTGTCATTATCGTGTGCTTTGTGACCTTTTCATTTGTGGAGTAGGTGGCTATAAACATGATGTACCTAGGCAGTAGGTTCCGCTTGTTATTTGTTCTTGTTTTCTAAAGGACATTTAGAATCTGAGAGTAACCAACATGTATAACAAGGGAAAGGTTGCTGCTGTTACATGGTGGCTGCTTTAGTCTGTAAATGCTAAAAGATTGTCATGAAATACAATGGGAGAAAACGCAGTGCTAGACTTATCCCAGGGTAGCAAGGTTATTTTTCTGAGATGCCTGAAATGACACTACTAAATGATTACTTCTCAGCTAGGATAAAAACAGGAGGCTACAGGCAATGCTTAATCCTCTGTCTGATTTCAACAGGGGCCATTAGCAGATGAAAATAAGAGGCGAAGTTAAAACATAGCTCTGGTGTAGTTACTGTTGGTTCATAGTGGCCAAATTAAACATAAGGGAATGCAGAGCACTTCAAAAACAACTGCAGACGTGGTAAGCACATGCTTGCTTCTGCAGATATAAGACTGCATATATACTTGTAGTTTTTGGGAGGCTATTTTAGGAAATTTAGATTTGCACCCATAGTACGTCATGGCAGCTCTCCAGTAAGAGGTGTGAGTACAGGGCGCACACCTTATGGATGTGTGATACCTATCCTTACCTAGATGGCAAAGAAAGAGGAAAGGTGGGGTGGGTTTTTAAGTGGCAAACTCCCTTGGACTTTGACAGTCATGGTTGTAAATTAGACGGTTGATACAGCACTGAATCAAGCCTGCCAAAAGTATGAAATGTGCATTTGTTAAAAGCATCTAGGTTTTGGCCTGCATGAAGATGCTGGGTAGATAAAAAAAAATGTGTGTTAATAAATAAATGTATTCCTCAGAGTTCATGTTGCATGCTACTGTGACATTCTTTTCATGGGTGTCTCTTGCAATTCTTATCCAGGTGCCTTCATGTTTTCGATTTGTGGTGTTTAGTACTGAGATGGTTACCTCTTCTTTCTCTTGTAGTTGAAGAACCTTCATATAGAAAGACTGCTTTAAAAATGCACTATCTCAGTATAACTGGAGGACTGGCAGTTCAGAGTCTAGTCAAATCCAAGTTCATCAGCAGAAATGCTTGGTGGGTGCCTGACAATAAGTAGGTTTAACTAGAGGGAAAAAGAAAGTAATTCTGGATGAGTAGTCACAGCTCTTACAGGATGAGAAAAGAGGAAAAAGTAATTAATTTTCTGAACATATATAATTTTAATGATTAATTTACATTATGATTTTAGGCCATGGATGCCAGGAAGAAGTTTCTGTTTCCGTGTTAATGTACACAAGGGGATACTCACCTGTGATCCTCGGCAGCTGTCCTGTCACCTACAGAGAGAACTTGTCTTGCAAACTGTCTCGTTTTCTGGTCAATCAAACAGAATGCCTCAGTGCCACTAGTCACAAGGTTTTACTAGATAAGTTTGGGCTAACAATAAAAGATCTGCAGTCGCTGGATAATGATTTGACAATGGCCATTGCTCATGAAGAATTGCCGTCAACGTGGAGCATCCTTGGAAGCTACGCGAAAGGTGGTAAGATTTTATTTCAGGTTGGAAGGCTTCTAGTGGTGACTTCCTGCATAGGTCAGAGTAGAGTCTCTCAGCATTTTATTGAAGGTTTCCAATCCTTCTGCTTTATTTTGTGATTATGATGAAAAATTGTTTAAGTATGAGAGGGGAACTCAGAGATTTGGTGTGTGCCCAGAAGTTTTAAAAAGAATAATTGTGGCTATTGTTACTCAGCCTCTCCGTAAGATTTTTGTACTTTGACTCACTGTTAAAATAGCTTTTATAAAAAGACTCTGCTTTTACAAGATTAAAGGGCTGTCTCTTAAAAAGAATTGTAGTAGTAATTGTAGTAGTAGAGTATCTCTACCGTGATTCCAACCAAGTGAAATGTTTTAATTGTGCAGACAAAAAGGAGACAAAGTATACAGTCATAAAACAGAATAATGTGTTACTGTAGGCATTTGGATATGTAGAGTAAGCATACTGTTTATCATAGTTCTGTCAGTATTTATGCTTTACTTGCAACTATGATTATTCTTAGGGGAGAGTATCATTAACCAAGTTTTGAGTGTTTTTTTTTTTTTTAATAGAAAGTGGAATGAAAATATACATGAAACCTTACATTAGGGTATGCTATTGAAAAATTTTGTAACAAAATCAGGTGAAATTTGCCTGGTTTCATGTTTCATTGCAAACACAAAGCTGTAGTTACGTTTTGCTGAAGGGTGTAATTTTTTTTGCAGACCGAGCTGATTTATAGCTGAGGTTGGAAACAGTGTTAAACTTGATGGCTTCACATGTTTTTCATTGAAAATTTGGTACTTTTGGCTGTTTTCCTCTTAGTACTTTAAATTGCTAAAATTTGGAGGACAGGCAGTTTCCATATGAGCCAAACTGAAGGAGAGATTCATGCAAGCTTTTGGGAACTGAAAACACAACGCTTAGCCCATTTCTCTGGGTGAGGGTTTTTCCCTGTCTTAAATCTTTCTAATTCTTAATGACAGTCAGCTTGAAATCTGCTACTGCCTTCCTCAGGAGAAGGATAGTTTTTGTCTGTCTGCTGTAAATAGCTCTTTCAAGAGATGTAAAAACAAATACCAAGGCTCATTCAAATATTGGCTAGACATTGGATTTACTTGTTTCATTTTCATGTGTAGTAAATATTTGTTCACATTGCTCAACTTCTGGAATGACTGTTTTGTAGCAGTGAAGACCTTGATTCAAAGCCTGAAGAAATCAACTGTAGTTTTTTCAAAGATTTTGCTAAGCTTTTTATCAAAACCAGCTGAAGCCCAGCCCAGAAGTAACAGCAGGACACCAGAGCTAATGAGAGATGCTTGGCCAAATCTAGATGCCTACCTGTTTGCCTGAAACATGGGGGAGTTTCTGCTGTGTGTGTTGTGAGTCTGGGGGACCAGAGACCAGCACAGCCAGTACCAGGCAGAGCTCTGCCAGGGCAGCTGCTACCCAAATCGCAAAATTCATGAATTTTTAGGTTTGCTAGCTGTTAATTTTGAGGTGTACTGCAGCATTTATACATTACATTGCTCAGACTCAGTGGTCGTTCATGCCTGTTGTGGGGAGTGTGTCTAACCAGGAATCATAGAATCGTAGAACAGCTTGGGTTGGAAGGGACCTTAAGGACCACCCAGTCCCAACCCCCTTGCCATGGGCAGGGACACCTCCCACAGACCAGGTTGCCCAAAGCCCCATCCTGCTTGGCCTCAAACACTTACAGGGATGGGACATCCACAGCTTCTCTGGGCAGCCTGTGCCAGTGCCTTCCCACCCACACAAGAATTTCCTCCTAACATCTAATCTAATCTCCCCTCTTTTAGTTTAAAACCATTCCCCTTGTTCTGTCATTTATCTGCCAGAGCAAAAAGTTGCTTTCCCTTTTTTATAAGCCCCCTTTAAGTACTGAAAAGCTGCAGTAAGGTCACCCTGGAGCATGGAGCACTCTTCTTTAGGCTGAACAGCCCCAGCTCTCTTAGTCATAGGAGAGGTGCTCCAGCCCTCTGACCAACTTCATGGCCGTCCTCTGGACCAACTGTAACACACCCACATCCTTCTTGTGCTGGGGGCCCCAGACCTGGATGCGGCACTCCAGGCAGGGCCTCACAAGGGCAGAGCAGAGGGGGACAATCACCTCCCTCCACATGCTGCCCTTCTGGGCTGCAGTCGCGCACTGCTGGCTTATGCTAAGCCTTTTGTCCACCAGAACCGCCAAGTCCTTCTCTGCAGGGCTGCTCTCAATGAGTTCTTCTCCACGTCTGTGCTCATGTCTGGGATTGCCCTGACCCAGATGCAGTACTCTCCATTGATGTGTGCAGGTCACATCTGCATTCATACCTCAGGCATTGCTTTAAATGGGGATCTTCCCCCTGCTTTCCAGGCAGTGCTTGTGTTACATCTGGGTGGTTGGCTCCCTCCTCTCCCAGCGTGACAAAGTCCTTGTAAGGGGTGTCCCTGTTGGGCAAGAAGGCAAAGGCTGGTAACTCTTGTTGACTGAGGGCTCCCAAAAGGTTTCTGGGCAGTTTTTCCTTCAGCCCAAGGGTGGTATGTCATTCCCTCTGTCTCTCCCTCCACTCCTGATGTAGCGTAGTTCTTCCTTCTGTCAGATTTTGTGCAGCACAATAAATGTGTTGCTGCCAGTGCTATGGTAAGGATGTGTTGATACAGCAAAGAAAACTGAGGCTGAACCAGGACAAGATGGATCCTGGTCTTTGAGCGGAGTTTGCTCTGCCTCTGTTAATGCAGGTAGGTGGTGGAGAGCCTTCCATACTTAGAGAAGTCCTGACTCTGGGCCTTTTGGGACAGAAGTCTGTGGAGTCTGTTAAATGCATCGCTTGCAAGAATGGCCTTGCTGGCTCAAATAACTGGTTATGGCCATGTGCACACATACAGAAATAAGGAAGGCTGTCATCTCAGAGTATATATAGTCAACTTGACAGGAGAGCAGCTTACCCACAGTAACTGAGTATTCAGCATTTTACTTTAAAAGTCTCTACATAGGTCTTTTATTTTTTTTTCCCCTTTGTTTTCTGTCCATGAGGCCCATCTGTTTTAGTCTCTTCTAATCAATTTGTATAATTCTTCTTCATCTCCTGTATCCTTTCTCTTTCTTTTCAGAAAGCATATTTTTTTTTGTTTTGTCTCACAGCCATATTCTCTTTCACCTGAGCCTGAGAAGCACTGACTCATATTCTAACCCACTTCTTGTCCCCGTACCAGTATTTTTGTTCCAGTGCCAAGAGGCTGAGCAAAGCCATGGGTTGCATGTGGCAGAGGGAGGCCTGTGCATGCAGGGGAAGGAGAGGGAGGGATAAGGGAATGGTCTGGGGAAGGAGGGCCTTGGACAGGTGAGAGGAAGAGGAGAAGAAGGTTCGTCATGTTCCACCATGAATTAATGAAAGGTTGCCCCAGCACCATGCTTCTTCCCTGACACCCCCTCAAAAAGATCAAATTGGGTGAGAAATATGGGATTTATAAGGAGCTAAAAAGAGAGGGAGACCCTCTTTCCCTCCCTGATGTCCCTGAAATTCCTTGTCGTGAAGGTCTGTTTAGTGTCTTGACACGTGACAGTGTCAGGATGTTCATTTTAGTATCAGTATTATGAAAGATTTTGGGTGGTATCATTCATCACTAGTTAGGATCTCATGCCTGTGAGACTAAATTGCTGCTGATTCTGTCAGTTTTCAGACCTGTTGGGCTATTTTTATTAGAAAAAAATTACTTTTGAGTGACACATGGCTTGAGAAAATTGTTGCACCATCTGGTGTTTTTGGACCTCTTTCATTTTTATGAGGATTTAGAGACGTACGGGTTGATGGAAAGATGGAAGAATAATTTATTCATAGGAGCTACGGTATTTGGAAAAAGTGTTTGTATTCCCTTTATAAGACATAAAAAGTACTGGATAAAGAGAGAGACTGGCTTGTCTAGGGAGCATTGCAAATAATTCAGGAATTTAGTGCAGTTGCACAGGTCAGAACTTGTTATCCACATTATTTAAAGTTCAACAAAGGAAACAAGAAAGCACGAACCTTCTGGTAATCCTCACTTGTAATAAGTGCCTGTTAGACAGCTATGTCAGAAAATGCCTGCTCACAAAAGAGAGTCAGACAGTCTGATCACCTGGCCCACAGCCAGTTTGCTGCCAGGGGAAACTGAGGACCCAGCGGAGGTGCTGTGCTTGGACACTTACTCCTTGGTGGGTTTGAGGAAAGGGGAAAGAGGGACAGGGATGGAGAAGCTGCTTATTTGCTGATTGTACTTTCGTAATGGACATTTTCATTCTGAAGATTGGATTGCTCAATTTAGGAAGCTCATCTGTAATAAATATTAGCCCAAGTAACTTGTTAAGGTTGGTCAGAAAAGGAGAATCCTCTCACAGTTTTTATGTTCAGAAAAAAAAAAAAAGATGAAAAGATGGATTCATTTGGATGAGAAATGTTCCACAATAACCTTCAGAGAATATCTCCTTGCTTCCTTTAGTAGGGTCAGCTTAGGGCAGTTTTTCAGGGCTGGCAGCCCTCAAAGGCCATTAGGCATGGATACAGCATCCTCTCTGCAACTCTTACATCCTTGGCATGCTCAGGCTTTTGTCCCCTGACTGTCAGAATGGGTGCGGGAGTGCAGGAGTGTGGACTCTGCAAGGCATCTGCATTACACACAGGCGGCTGAGGGTGTCTCAGTTTGCTTTAAGGGCATTGCTGGGAGGCTGAGGTCAGGTTGTCTGGGTGACATAACTGTGCTGGTAGTGAAACAAGAGCGTTTGCTGCCAGCTTTGTCACTACTACAGTTATTTGCTCGAGGAAGGGTGCTCTTTTAGGTTTGAGGCTATTAGTAGAAGCAATAAAATTACACTCTGAATTATGAAAATTAGCTGTGGCTCATAGGGAAGGGAACAGTGTCTATACTTGTTTAATTCTCTTTCAGGAACAAAGAGAATTTTCATTTTATTTCATAAATGCTCTGTAATTATTTTCTAAGAATAGGTCTTGTGGAATTGTGAGAAAAATCTCAATAATTTTCTTCAGACAGGATCTTCTGTGAAGCTATTTTATTCACGATTGCAATGGCGGGCGTCTTGCCAATTAGGAGTGCATTATAGTAAACAAATCATAACCTTTTATTCCCTATTACCCGACACTTGATCACCTCCCCTGTTTCCTCATTGCCTGAGTACTACAGGTTCACAAGCTATTCAACGCTCCTCTGTACCATATATGTACATTTTTTTTCTTCAACCCTTTAATTTCTCCTTTTTCCTTTTTTTTTTTTTCCCGCTTTCTTATGTTTTGAGAACCTGTGATCTTTGTTTTACTGTTCTCACACTGCTCATCCTGTTTTTCTCAAGCTTCTACCTTATTTTGGAACAGTGAGGCCTTCTACTGTCCACTTATCTACTTAGCATTTCTCCTTGTTATGACTACCCAACTACCTTGGAATACAGAAAATTAGTTCTCTACTGCAAAAACACAACTTAGTTTCTCACAGAATGACTTGAAGTATCCAACTTTTCTGTTTTATAGGCTGCTTTTGGGGAACACTGTTCTGTTTTCTGTTGCATTTTTGACATTTTCATTTCCCTCCCCTGCTCCCTTTCACTGTAAATCCTGTTACTGTTTCCGCTTGGTGCTAATCATGGTCCTGCTACACTGCATGCACTCGAACATGCCTCAGTGTCAGGCTGGTGGCTGCTGGTTGGGTTTGGCCAAACCAAGAGCAGAAGATGTGCCTGACTGTTGTAACCCACCTCCTGGGCCTGGGCCAGCTCTGCCTGAAGTAGGTTGAAAGGTATCAGAATAGATTGGAATAGTTACAGCTGGAAGGGATCTACACAGGTCACCAAATCCAGCAGTTTACTCAATAAAGGTACCGTACAGAAGGGCAGATGATGATGTGAGGAATAGGGAGAGTAAAGAAAAAGGGGATGTACCAGTTAGTAAGTGGAAAGGGGTTAGGTGTCACAACATGCCTCACTGCTGTCTGTTCACAAAACCGTTTGCCGTGTGAGTTCAGCACATATGTATGTTTCTCCAGTAGTGGGGTGCACAGAAGACCTCTTTATAAACTCGTACCTAGGGGAAAATTAAAAAAAAAAATAAGAGTAATACATAAAAGAATGAAGCCAGGAAAAACTGGAATTTGTCAGACTGTTTTGATGTCTCCCTCTGCTTTTCAAGCCACAAGTCTTGAGTTTTCAGTCTCCTTCCAGGAAATGAATGAGATTCATAGCCCAGAAAGGGCTTAGTCATTTCTGTCAGAGAGAAATATTTGTTTTTAGTTTATTGTTTTGGACATAGGAAGAGATTCAGGTGCAAGGAAGAACAAAGGGATTTATTTAATGTTTAAAACAGATTGTGTTTGGCTCAACTCAGTGTAACTCAAACAGGGTGTTTTGGCTGGAGAACCGGGATGCAATGCAAAACAACGTCCTGATAGTGCATATCCTTTACAGCACCACCTGCTTTGTGGTATCTAACCTTGTATGAATCAGCCAGGATTTCATCTTTCAAATGTTAGTAATTGTTTTTTGTGTGTCTTGATGGAAAATGGTATTTTATACCATTTAAATATGAATTTGTTGAAGAAATCTTATGTTTTCATTCTTTCCTGCTTTTCTTCATTTTTTTGGCCTCTGAATGAAGTTCACTGAATTATGCCACTTGTTTTTTTTTCACCACATCTTTATTTTTGTTTCTTGATGTGGTATTTTTATTTATTGTTCTGTTTGTTTTGCCATTTTGCCACATTAAAAATCTTCCTCAAGGGAAGAGTAAATGAAAATGAAAAAATGTGGGAAAATGCCATTTGTTCCGTGCCGTTGAGGCACATTGAGCCAGAAGAGGAGGAGTAAAAGAGAAGAATTGAAACTGGAAGCTATCCTTATGAAAAAAGTTGCTAAAAAAAAAATCAGGACTTTTTTTTTTTTTTCAGGCAGATCTAGTTGAAATAAAAACCTATTACTGGACATCAAGTCTTTTTTTTTTTTTTTTTTTTTCCCCTTTAGTATTGCTAATCATAAATAGAACCATAGCAGAATGCAGAATTTGGATGGACAGGATTGCTGGAGGTGGTCTGTTCCTGCCCCCTGCTCATGGCTAGCATCAGTTGGATCAGGTTGCTCAGGGTGAAGTTCTGAGTACCTCCAAAGGACAGAGAGTCTGTAACCCCTCTGGGCAGCCTGTCCCAATGTTTGACCATCCTTGTGGTGAAAAATATTTTCCTTGTATTGAAAGAACTCGTTTACCTTTCTATTTATCTTGCAGACCTTAAGCTTTATATTTCAGATTTTAGTATCCTGAAGCTGTTAGTAATCACCATCAGGTTTTGCCTGCTCCTAGGCAAGCCAGATGGGAGTAGTAGGAGGGTAGCCCAGCAAAGACTCTGTGGAGTTGAACATTACAGAGGGATCTAAGTACTGCTTTTAACTAAGTGCTTGTGAAAACAGTTGGTTGAACTGCCAGGCTGGCTCTGCTACAACATGCTTTTAAGGTAGCCATGAGCAAACTGAGGCTAGTGTTAGATGAAGGTCGTTAGGTTGGACATATAAAAATTAGTTACCAGAATATTTGTGGTGAGATAACAGAAGATATTATTGTAAGTCATGTTTTAAGACCACAGAGATTAATAAGTGTTATTTAAGTTAATTTTAAAACTAGGTTCTTCTGTGGCAGACTTATTCACACTACACTGTTTTTAAGATTTGGCCTCCGGAAGTGTAACTTTATTTGCTGCAGTGTCAGAACTTAGAGTAGGCTACTGCTGGTTATGGGAGTCTTCCTAAGGGCTCCCTTTTTTGCTGAGCAGAAAAGTCCTAATCTTATTTTGCCCAGTGTAAGTTTATCTCTGGTTTGTGTGTGTGTGTGCTTGTTTGTTTGTTTGTTTGTTTTATTAATTACAGTGTTACAATATACATTGAAACCCAGTGACCCAAGGCCAAAGTTTTAATCAGGCAGTGGAGTTCAGAGTAGAGTTTGCCCTTTTATTTCTGTCTTTAATCTGAGGGTTGGGGTGTGGTTAATATATAATCAGATGCTTAGTGTACTTAATACTGGTTAAAACATTTGCATGTGTTTTAATTAGATGGGCTTATGCACTGGTTGCTTATATAGAAAAAAAATGGCCAAATTATAATCATCCAAAGTGTCCTAATTTGATGTCTAAAGTGGGACTTCAGCGGAATTTAAGAGCTCACGAGCAAGGAGTAATTCTGAAAGCCCATGCTTTAGTGAACATTTTAGTCCGGAAACGCATAATATGTCCTTGGGACTGTGTTTTATACCACAAAATTTCCTGGGCATCTCCAGGAAACTCGAAGTCTTTCGTGTATATATAAGCATGCCAGACATGGAAACGCTGGTGTCTGGTTCCCAGCTGTGCTCTGTTGCAGTAGAGTCAGGCTGCTGCTTTTGTGGTCTCCTTCTGCCCTGCGTCCCTTGAATTTTCTTCTGCATAGTTGGTGAGCCACTTTCAATTACTCATTAATGGAGCAGACAGGCTGTGCACCCATCTGAAGGGGGGGACCTGAAGAAGTGTGAAGATGTGGGTCCACGTCCCATCTGGCCGAGGAGGAAGTAGAATGGAGGTCTTCCATTTCTGAAGTGGCACATCATCCTTTGTTTCACTGTTTGAAGCTGGGATTTGGACTGAGATTCTAATGCTCTGTATTGCCTGTGGGCTGACTTTAGCTAGACACTTGCTCACTGCGTGGGTTTCTGTGAAGCTTCTCTCTGAGGCTCTCACCTTCACTTGTCTTTGTGAGTCATCCAGACCCTGCAGGACCAGGTGATTCATTTTTAGGCATACGTGTCCTAAAGCTTGCTGTGAATTCTCAGCCAGCATCGGCTGGCTATTGCTAGATATGCTGGCACCCATACATGAACACAGCTCTGTGTGCATTACATGCACAGCCCCACGCAGGCAGGGGCCATGTGCAGCAGCCATCCCTTGCTACACCTGGGACAGGCTGCAGAGGGGACACTGGCCCTGGCCTTAGCTACACAGCAGTGCTAAGATGGAGCAGGGAACATTATCCCCAAGAGCAGAAAGGAGAGAGAAGGGAGTTTCTAATGCTACCTCCTCCTGGTCATTCTTGAGCTTGTCTGTGTGGTAGATAAGCAAAAGGAGCCAAGTTCTTCACTGATGCTCTTCTGAGAAACCTTTTTCCCCCCACTTTTTCTTTCTTCTGACACATCCCTTAGTTTCCCTTCCAGAAACATAGCCATTTATGCGGTGTGTTTCAGACTAGGTGGACTGAAAAGAGGTCAGAGGCTTTGAAAGCCTGGGCTAGCATGTGTGGGCTTGCAGATGGCACTGGAGCTAGGCTAGGTCTCTCCTTGCAAAAAATGGGTGTATTGATGGTCCCTAGATAAGAAACAGATCTTGTTTTATGGTTATGCTATGTATTTTAAATGCTGCTGTTTGTATTTTGCACAGCTGATGTAAAAAAAAAAAAAAAAAAAGCCTAAACATATTTTTCTGCTGTGATTTGTTTTCTGTACAAGATGAAAAATATATTGATTTTAGGAAAAAGTGCTAGATTTGATATATGGAAAAGTTCCTTGGTGTATTTTTCATAACAAAAAGTGTAATTATTGCATCTCACAACTACCATCAGTTTCAGCCCAATCATAAGTATTACCTATAGCTGGGGCCCCAAGTCAGCAAAATATTGAGTGTTGGCTTATCTACAGACAAGTGAATATATTATGATATATCCCTGTTTATCAAAGAGATTCTGGAAATGCTTGAGTTGGATTCAGTGCTTAGACTGAAAGGTAGCATGTGCTTGAAAACTTTATATGCCATCTCACTTAAAACATATGTAAATACTCTAAATCATTCTGTTAATGATTAATGTTGGCAATAAAACTGCAGCAATAATCATTGTCTCCATAGACTGAAATTTTAAATATTTTGCAGACCTTTGAGAAAAAAAGTATAGATTGTTACTTTGCTCTGTGGCCTGAGAGGCTGCAGCAGATCATGTGTACAGATGGACACAGCTATGCTTGAAGTCTGAAATGGGGAGACCAAGAAACAACATTACTGACCAGAACCTGGGAGAAAATAAATATTGCATGGGCAAGTTAATGTACCAGATCATGTATTGGGTAGCCAACAGGTAGGAGGGAAGGGTGAGGAAGGATTTTTTTAAAAATATACCTGTGCTTTAGGAGCTTCAACATTCCTTTGTCACTGAACAATGTTATTTTTAATAATATATTCTGAACTGTTTGAGTAATAGGGTAGAAAAAAAATCAATTGAATTGGTCTGATAAATGTCATTAGAGTATCATAAATCACTGGAATCTTAATAGATTTCAGCCAGTTGTTCTGAGAGCAGTACATTAACTACTCGTATACTTGGTGCTTGTGAAAACACTCTAATATTTAGCTTCATACCAAAATATCAATGTAAGGAATATGTTTAGTAGCACTTGAGCTAATATTCATTTATTGCCCTTAAACTAGAGGCTTTGTGTTTGAAAATGTATGTAGACGATAAATCTTGCTTGGAGTTAAGTCAAGCAAATGGCTCAAGTGAAGGACAATCAGCATCACATGATTTAGTCCATGTTGTCTATTGCTTTATTTTAAGCTTCAGCCTCTGTTGAACTTGGTGATTATGTGTTAAAAAGCAAAGAGGAGAAATTGGTGGGTGAGGCCACCTTTCCAAAAAGAGACACAAGAACTATTGTGCCTGCTTTACCCACAGGTGTGATAGCTTATGTCTCACTGCACCACTATGGATGTCTTAGCATGCTGTTAAGCAGGCTTCCCCAAAAAATCACACACTTTAATTACAATAAAATAAAATAAAATAAATACTTAGCCATGCTGCCATGTTTTGTGTTGCTGAGGCTGTGCACAGCAGCTGGAAAATTGCCTCAGCTATCTTCTGTAGTATATATTGGGACATCCCTTGTGCTGAATGCTATACTATACATGAAGAAAGAGAGAAACACTGAAATTATGTAATTCAAAGTGTTTTCTTTACCTCCTGGACTTAGATAGTATTTGTATGTCCTGGTTTAGCTCCACAGATGCAATTAAGTGCTGAACTCTATCGATTTCAGTGAAAGATGGATTCTGCCTGAATACTTCAATGGGTCTGAACCTGAGCTGAGCTATTTCTTCAGAGTAAAAAGGTTTCTTTTGATGCTTCCTAGCCAACAAAATACCAGTTTTGGTAGTTATGATTTTAAGTTATGATTTTATTTATTTATTTTGTTTGTGTGTGTGTTTTTCAGAGCCTACACAGAAGGAAACTCTTCTCCATCTTGTGATGAAATTAGGCTTGGTTAAACTCTCCCAGTTCTTAGCAGCGCAGCCTGGCGGGTCACTGGCATTAGCATTACCTAATGAGGATGGAGCAACACCATTAGATTTGGCTTTACAAAACGGGCACTCCAAACTTGTTGAGGTCTTCACAAAGTGAGTATAATGGTTTGTTGTTTCTCCTGAAAAACTCTTCATCTGCTAAGGAACGTGGGAAGTAATTTTTTCTCAAAAGAGTTGCCTATGATTCTGTCTTGTGTTGGTTTCTGTTACTTCTTGTCTTTATTACCACTTCAACTGGCAAACTTTTGTTTACAAGTAAAGCAAGATTATGATGTGTATCCTTCATCACATTTGCAAATCCATTAATAGTGTTAGTATCAACATATGCACTTGCGTGATTTTAAGCTACTGTCGTGATTTACAGCTGTCGTGTAAATAGCATAAAACATTAATTTGTAGCCTTAAAGTTTGTATTCTAGCATTTCATAATTTTGGATTCATGAGAGAGGTAAAAGGAAATTATTAAATAACAAATAATCCTTTTCCTGGACTTGTTAGAAAACACACTTGTCTGACGGGAGTTTGTTGTGGTTTAACCTGGCAGGCAGCACAGCAACACGCAGCCATTCACTCATTTCCCTGCAGTGGAATGGGGGAGAGAATCAGAAAAAAAAAGGTAAAACACTTGGTCTGAGGTAAAGATAGTTTAATAGGACAGAAAAGGAAGGGAACATAATAATAATAATAAAATATATGTATAAAACAAGTGATGTGCAATGCAGTCACTCACCACCTGCTGACTGATGCCCAGCCAGACCCCAAGCAGTGGCAGACCCCCAGGCCAACTCCCCCGTTCCTATTGTCCAGCATGACACCGTGTGGCATGGGACACCCGTCTGGCCCCCTTGGGCCAGCTGTCCTGGCTGTGTCCCCTCCCAGCTCCTTGTGCACCCCCAGCCTCCTCGCTGGCAGGGCAGCATGAGGAGCTGAGAAGGCTTTGGCTTAGCTGGGCCCACACCAGCTGCTAACAAGTAAAGGCATCCCTTAAAATGCATATGGGGGGGGCACACAGGTGCAGAGACGTGACTTTCACAAAGGCTTTGGGCAACTTTGTGGCCTTTGTAAAGTCTCAGGTTGTAATTAAGGGAGAGGGTAGCACACCCAGCGCTCCAGTGGTGACTGTGTTTTCGCCAGACTTCCTCCAGACCGACAGATGACTTCAAGGACAAGTGCTTTCTGGCACGCCTCAGCTGTCAGGAGCTTCCCCTGCACTGACCTGCGGTTCTGCCTGATGTGTGTGTCTCTCAGTGCCAAATGGTCAGTGCCAGGAGCCCTTCTTACTGTTGGTTTTCTTTGCAAATATGGGGAAATACGCCAGAATTTGAATACTTTACTTTTTCTATTTTTTTTTTTGAGTGGGGCTCTTTCAGTCCCAGTTCAGTGCAGCGTATAGTTGATGTGAGAATTATGCGCATTTCAGTTTGTCTGAAAAAAATACGTAAAACAGCAGTACAGTACGTTATGAATTGTTTGTAATGTCCAAACAATGCTGTATTCCCTTGAGACACTTTCTGTTTTTCTCTCTGTGATGGGATAACAAATCTGCTAGCTGCCAGTCATGTCCTACTGCTATATATGGCAACAGTAACAGGAAAAGGTACTACTGCTAATTGACAGCAATTAGGAGAAATAGGTATTGTCACAGCTTGCTCTCACTGGCTTGTTTTATTAGTGACTAACCACCACTTCTAGAGCAGTCTTTGTTTTTTCCATGCCAATCGCTAGAAGATTCCTAGTCCTGAAAGGAGTCCTTGGTAAGTATTTGTTTGCCCAGCTGTGTTTTCAGTGGATGTTTCAGGCTTTTTTTTGCCTCAGGATTTTGCAGCGAGCGTTCTGGGATGCTGGCGGGCTGTACTACAGGGGAGCGGGAATGGCGCTGCGATTGTATTTTCACCCTACCTGCGCGCAGAGCATCTCCCCTGGCTCAAGGAGCGTGTTTTTTCCAGTTCCCAGGGCAGCCGCTCGCCTGACATTTCCACAGCGGAGATCGGCGAGGGTGCCTGCGTGCGCTTTGTTCGCTCGGCGGCGGCCCTGACGCTGACTTTGGACCACACGGCAGAGCACTTGCTGGAGTCAGACGTGGGGCTCTTCAGAAAGTACCTCTGGAACAGGCCACTGCTCTACAAGGTGGGTGCCAGCCCAGCCTGGGGCACTCATAGGTTGTCTTCACTCATTTCTTGCTGTGGGCTCTTCAGTCTGGGTTGTTTTTTTTTTTGAATAGCCTTCTAGTTGAAGCTGCCTGTTTCACCCATGTCTAGTGTAATGAAGGGTTACTGCTGTGGGCTTCCACTGTGTGTAAATGCAGCTCACCGTGTATATGAAGCTGGAGAGTGAGAGATGTTGAGAACTTTATCAAAGCTTCCTTTACACTGCAAGTTGTTTTTGGTTAGTGGTGGACTTCCTGGTGTATATCTCCTCCTGAAATCTCTGTCTCTTCGATTACGTTGCCACTGTATTCATGTTGGTAGTTTGCAATATTTAATTTAGTTCCATCTTTCTTTGTACCAGTGTAATGCCTGCGAGCCTTTATCAGGTATTGTGAGAAAAATCTCAATTTTCTTCAGACAGGATCTTCTGTGAAGCTATTTTATTCGCGATTGCAATGGCAGGTGTCTTGCCAATTAGGAGCACATTTTAGTAAGCAAATCATAACCTTTTATTCCCTATTACCCGACACTTGATCACCTCCCCTGTTTCCTCATTGCCTGAGTACTACAGGTTCACAAGCTACTCGATGCTCCTCTATACCATATATGTACATTTTTTCTTTTTTTTCAACCCTTTAATTTCTCCCTTTTCATTTTTTTCCCCTTTCTTATGTTTTGAGAACCTGTGATCTTTGTTTTACTGTTCTCACACTGCTCATCCTGTTTTTCTCAAGCTTCCACCTTATTTTGGAACAGTGAGGCCTTCTACTGTCCACTTATCTACTTAGCATTTCTCCTTGTTATGACTACCCAACTACCTTGGAATACAGAAAATTAGTTCTCTACTGCAAAAACACAACTTAGTTTCTCACAGTACCAACCCCAGTGTATTATAAACAGCAAGAAAGTACAGATTATGGACTTTTGCTGTGGAGGAATTTATGGTGCACTGGGTCTTATTTTGCTGTAAGGTATCTGGAGCACTGCTGTGATACCTTCAGGACATGCTTAAATTTAAGTAAACTAAGAAGGTTAGGAGTTGAAAACCTGAGGTTTTAAATAGCAGTGCAGGTGCTCACCTATAATTTTGGATTGAGACTGCATGTCTCAATCATAGTTCTAGCTCATGACATAAAATCAGTGAGCTAAAAAGACACTGAAAATAGTCAGGGTTTTCTCGTTTTCTGGTCTTAAAGTTTAGCTTTCCTTTTCCTTGTTTAATTTCAGCAGTCCTTATTTGTGTGCTAATTTTCCCTGAGTCACATTTGTTATATTACACGTTCTTATAACAGAACATAAGCTACTTGTTATGTTTAACACAAAAACGTAAGGTGTGATTTTTTGTACAACCCTGGTGTGTAATCTTGTGTGTTTACTGCCAAGATTTTGATTTGCTCCCATACAAAAAAAAGTTACTCTGTATTTGTAGCTTGCAGAATACCTACAATTTGTGTGTGGTTTTCCCATGGAAACGATAGTAAACCCAGTGGCAAAACCAAGACTGTAATGAGGAATGCATTGTTATTTATATCGTTGGCTTTTTCTTAAACTCATCAAATCCTAGTTCTTCTTGCGGTATTGGAAATGGAGAAAGAAAGTGTGGTATGGTAGATGTTTGCACAGCTTTCAGAAACAAAAACTCTATGAGGTTGCAAAATTCTGTACTTAAAGAAAAAAGCGCATCAGCTTTCAGTTGTGCTTTTCCCTTTTGTTCATTCCTGTAGTTGTAGCAGTCTAGATTCTTCTTTGTGGGGATCCTATGTCCATCCCAGCATCAGTGTTGCACTTCTTTTATTGAAACTGAAATAAGTCAGAATAATTAGGAAGGTCACAGGGTTTGGTTAATTTTCTACAGACCAGGTGTCATCCTGAAATGTCTGTGGGGAGGTAATCAAACTGTCATGTTTAGACTACGTATTATATCCAACAAGTAAAGTAAAATTAATTTTTGTTCTGTTATAAATGACTTGCAGCCCTTAGCTGGATCCAAAGCATAAGGTGGGTGTCAGAGATTTCAAGATATGTAGTTTCAAAATAGAGGTAGAATTTACAGCTGTACTTGAACATTTAGCTCCAAGACAGTAAATCTAGTTTACTGTATTTTGAGACTATAAATGCCCACATTGTTATTTTTGGTTTGAGTCAGAAAAAGACATGGACTAAACAGAAAAAGCTTGTGTCGATTATGGTGGCAAGCAGCACTGGATTTGTGTGTGTGAAATGGATGGCTAAGGGAGCAGCAGAAGCTACTTTTGTGTTTATTCACACAAGCAAATCCTGATCTTTCACATTTATGTTTTTCACTCCCTAGCTGTGGCTTCCTATTAGCCCCTTCACTATTCCTTGCAAGTCTGAAAGAGCAATGGAAAAGTTAAAACAAACAAGATTGTCAGTAAGCTTGAGTTACTCGTGCAGAAATCTTGCCTTCACTGGAAACCCCCAGGGGCTGTGCAATTCAAAAAAGTTTAAACCCACAAGTTTAAAACTCTTTGAAGCAGAAATGGCCCCATGGAGGTAGCAGCATCCATCAGTGAGGCTGCAGGGAGCACGCGAGGGTTGGAGGAGGGTGGGTTGGAGGGAGGACATAGGGAGGCAGCAGTGGAAAGGTGAGCTTGAGGTTTGTCTTGCACCTCCAGCAGAGCTGTAACCAGTGGGTAGAGGTGATTGGTTTGCTGGAGACACACAGAGGAAGCATCCTCCACAAGAGGAGAAGCAATCCATGGACTGAAGTCCACACATCAAATGGTGTCAGGGTTTAAAAAAAAAAAAAATAAAAAGAGGGCAAAACAGAGTAATCGTCCAAAATGAGTAAGATAATTTACATTTGAAAAAGTAATTTTGTAGCCTGGTGTTGGATAGATTTTGTGATTTCTCAAAGAGGAGTTGACTGCAATGACTTATTTCTGACAGGTAGCTGTAGGAGTAGGAAAGCGTGGGAGCTGAGAAGAATGTAACTGGGACCACCAAGGGGGAGAAAGAGCTGGAATGATAGCTGTGTGGCTTTCAAAGCAATTTGGGTGCAAAATTCAGACATCAAAATAATTCATTATCATCTCTAACTTTCTTTCTTGAGGTTAAACTACCATGCCATTATCTGCTTGCTGCTCCGAGAGATGACAAATACATGGGAATCCTAGCTGTAGATGGAAAGATTAAAAGCAGTAAAACTGTAGGTGAAACTAACTACTTGAAAGGAGACAGTCTCTCCTCCATTCCCTTTTCTTACATTCTTTGAATGTAATTGCTAAAGTGACTGGACCTGACCACCCCCCTTTCATTGACAGCAGAGCAATGCCTGCTGTGTGTGTGCTTGAGTGAAGGGTCAGACAAGCAAGGGACTCCTGCTTGCAGGCTGGGTTTGCTATGCAGTCAGTGTTTAGTCCTGATTTAGGCTCTTTGTATTTCTTATCAGTAAAAATTGCTCTTTATAGGCATGCTGACAAGGTTAACCAGGCTTCTGGACAGAGCCACTCTACCTAACTGCTGTGCTGCCTTTCTCATAGAGAAGGAAGTTACTGTAAGCATAGGGTAATTTTCCTCTTGAGAGAGGGAAACTGATAAAATATTCTGTGGAACCTCTGTCAAGCTTTTTTAGTATTATGTATAATTTATTTGTTTGCTAGTCTTTGATTTTGTTTTAAAATTTTTACCTAAATGTCATGGATATCAAATACAGCTACTGTCATTTTGATATATATTTCTTTTTTATAGAGTATTCATTCAAACCGAGTTGAGACAGTGGAAGGTCCAAAAATGCCCTGCAGCACGACAAGCTCTGTAGAAGGTACAGTTTCTTATTCCATATTGTTAAACTCTCTAAAAGTTCTGGAAAGTTGGCATAGATTCATACACTATTTATTTATTTGGGAAGATCATGTTACATATGACATTAGAGACCTGTAAGTATGCAACAGTGGAATACACAAATCATACACTATGAGAGATTTGTAAATCATTATACTCCCTACAGAGCATTGTTTTTCCAGTGTCAAACTGAAATTGTTCAAAAAATGTTATGGCATGCATAGTGACTGGAAAGGCCTTAATTAACTTTATTGCAAAAGCCAGAAAAATGTCAGTAGTTTCCAGCAGAGGGCAGTGTTTAACTGAATGAACACTGCAGCCTGAAAATGCCAGCAAAATGAATCAAATTAATAAAGATCAGAGTGGATTACAAAAGAGTAACTTCTTGTGTGAACAGTTTTGGGATCCAGGCCAAATGTCTTGATGTGGCAAAACTCCCATGTATTTCTATTAAACATTCAATATATTGTTGGGTGGTTTACCTCCATAAGGGTTGCAGGACTGTACTTTCCAATCAGAACTCTCTTTCATTGCCAAGATGCATCATTGTGTATGTACCTTAGAGCAAGGATCACTTAGAGCTGAAAAGAAAATCACAACAAAAAGACATTCCTAAGCATCAGGAGTGTGGAAGTTGGGATATTTGATGTATGCTTGTTAGAAATTAATTAAAACTTTTAATCCATTTGCTTATGAGGCTGGTGCTGTATGTTGAGATCAAGTGTCTTGCTAAGAACAGTGAGCTCTCTGAGAGTGTCTGGTCTGGCTAAGTGGCTGCTCTGGTGGCAGCCCTGCTGAGAGCAGCATGAATATGAGCACTTGCATAAACCTTTGGCAGGCTCCCTGCCAGGCTGGACTGTATTTCCAGGTGGCATCAGCTAGAAGTTTTCAGTGAATAGATAAACCAGTGAAACAATGTAGTTCACAGGTAAAAAGGTAGGTTACTGCTGTTAGTGCTGGAAAAGGAACTTTATATCTAATATCTCCAGCAGTGTTCAGGCAGCAATTATCATGCCAGTAGAAGGTAAATTTGCAGAGAAACAATAAACAGCAGTTAGCAGTTGCAAACTATACATCTGTATTGCAACTGTAAACGGCAGTTTCCTTTACAGAGTATGTGGATGGCTTTGATGATGCAGCATGCACATTGACTCAGTATATTCCTCTGAGGGCCATACTCCGACCAGCATGATCTTTGTATTTCTCTTCATGGATAGAAAATGAATGGCATGGCATCGTAACACTATATGTGGTACTAACTAGGGCAATACAACTTCTAAGTGATAATTACTTTGATGTTTTCACCAAAGGCAGTTTTTATTTGGCCTGACTTGGGGCAAGCAGTTAATGAACAAAAGTGGGTATTGATTGCCCCGGGAGAGAATCATGAGTTCGGGATGGACTGCATTCTGGTTGGATTCTGGTTGCAGGGCTTCTTGTTTGGGATTCTGGTTGTAAAGATCCTCATATAGTACATATATCACGTCAAGATCTACAAAGATATTTGAACGCCTACCTCTTTGCATTTTCAGTGGAAGCTATGTAGTTTTGTGCCTTTATGGATCAGAGCTGTTTTGTGCCTGATTTGGATTTAAAAAAAAATATCTCATTTCAGACAAGAGAAGTACACCACATTTTAATAGTATCCAATAAACCACACAAACCACTGTGAAACTAGTTTGGTAGTGTCAAACAAATCAGTAACAAGCTGATCAGACTTGCACTTTTTGCATTCTGCATTGTCTACATGTATACAGGGGGAGCCCTTTATTATTATTTTCACATTGATGGGCAGCAAAGTTTTTTTTTTTTTTTTTTTTTTTTTTTTTTAATTTCACATGTTTTGGTATCCTCCTCAGTCACAACATTTCTATCAGCCAGGATTCTTTTTTTTTTCTTTTTTTTCTTTTTTTTTCACCACCTACCACCAAATCCAGATGTTGAAAATTCATTAATCATCAGTACTGGTGACTTGTAGTCTGTGTTATACTCTCCAGCTCTCCACTCTCCATCGGCAGGCATTCAGGAGACACAAAGAATTTTTTTTTTTGTAGATCTAATTAAAATCATTACCTCTACAAGTAAAACTAATATGAAACGATTAACAGAGTGTTTTTTACTATGTTCTCAGTTGCATTCAGTGAACTCCTTTGCAAAATGGCTGCTAAGCTTAGGATATTAATTGGTGCATTAATGTCATGAAAGGATCCCCCCTCAGATTTCAGAACTGCTGCCATTTAGAGAAGAAATAACCACTCCGTTCAGAGTGGGCCTAAAGTCAAGATTAACAGTCCTTTAAAACACAATGCTTTTAGAAGCCCTGAGCTTTTATCTGCAAGAGGTTGCTATAGCAGTACATTGCTTGTTGTGAAATGCAATCAAGTGAAAGTAGTGGGTCGGTGTAAGTTGATACTACTAGCTTAGCAGTGAATCTCTCAAAGCAACTTCATTAAATTAAAATACATGGAGTGATACACTATCCGGTAAGGATGAAGAACAAGAGGTGAAGTGGATGGTATTTTGGTTAATTCAGTAGTTTGTGCCTTTTCTCTGTTTTCTGACCTTAAAATTCCATGTCTGTAAGTAGACTGAATGCTGTTATCTGGAGGTATAAGCCATTTGCTTCTGCATAATAACTGTTAGCTATAGAGGAAACAGCTTTTCTTCTGAGAATTTTAAGACTGGATGATGATAATAATTTCATGTCAGTACTGTAAAGAAAAATCTGGAAGAACATGGACATTGATTTTCTGGAAGTGATGTTTCAAAAATGGCACTTCTCCCACTGAAGCTTTTAAAGTAAGTTACTGTGGTCAGAGTTACAAAAAAACAAAAAACAAAAAAACAAAAAACAAAACTGTGAAGGGACACAGAGAGCTTGAGGCAGAGCCAGCAATCAGCATGGAGAAGCTGGCAGGGCTTCATGCTACTGGCAAGTGTCGGGGAGCTGGGGTGGCCTGTGCCTGCCAGCCTTGTGTGAGGATGGATGCAGATGCACCTCATGCACAGGACTCTGTCAGTGTTGCAATGCAAGGGAAGGGGAATGCAAGGTATGTATTTGACTGTTGCAGCAGGTTCATTAAAGAAGGTGAAATAATTAAGAATTAGCAGCTGAGATACTGATCAGCATGAACCCAGGCCTTTGCAATTCTGACTCACACCAGCATCCAGAGGCTGTGCGGAGTTCAGAGACTACAGGTGCTCTGATTGCACTGGGCCCTTCCCTTCCCTTCCCTTCCCTTCCCTTCCCTTCCCTTCCCTTCCCTTCCCTTCCCTTCCCTTCCCTTCCCTTCCCTTCCCTTCCCTTCCCTTCCCTTCCCTTCCCTTCCCTTCCCTTCCCCATATACTCATGCAATACTAGGAAGGGACTGAGTTGCCACATAACCTACCATTCTTCAAGGCACTTCCCCAAACCACCCTGTATCAGCTGCTGAGTCATGCTTAGTTTAATGATTTGCTGGAGATGGGGAATTGAGAGGGATTTGTGTAGGTGACAGCAGACTTGAACCTCAATTTGAAAGATTCAGTCAAAAAAAACAAAACAAAAAAACAACGCATATTTACCAGCATAACTCTGGTGGTATAATTGTTATTATTTAACATATACTTAGTAAATAATAATGTTCCTGGAAGCCTGGGTGATTCTGGTGTTCATATGCATTCCTGTAGCCAGATTACTCCCCTTTGCTGTTTCACAATAGTGCTGGAGGCTGTTTGGGCAAAACTTGCAAAGTGTGATCCTGGTTTTGTGTGTGCTGTGTCCTTTCCCACAGTTCTGAGAAGAAACTGTAAAAGAGAGAGTGACAGAAATTATTTTTTTCCCCTTGTGTGTGTGTATGTGTTTGTGTGAAGATGTGAGGTCTAATTTTGGAAAATACACAAGATCTCTTCAGGGAAAGAAACAGATCCCAAATGCTCTGCAGAGTTGGTGCAAAGCACAGAACAAGAAACAGTGGTTTTTGAACACTTTGGCGGCTCATCAGCAGCTGCCCGACAAGTCACCATGTTTTCCTAGCCTTTGGTTTCAATAGCTTGTTCATAATTGGCCCATGACAATAACATAGCACTTGTTGTGCATCTAGCCTGCCTGCTGCCCACGGGAATGCTCTTTTGGGGGGATGCATGGGCTGCACAAGTCCATTGTTCTGGCTTGCCTGCATGTTTGTGTGCTCGTTGTTCCCCCTCCTATCTGAAAAAGAAGAGAGACCAGCAGCAGAAGCCAAAGCAGATCCAAACTGAATTCGCTTGCTGTTAAAGGCAGGAATCTTTGCTTTTGCAGGTCCTGTGAACTTGACATCTGATGAATTGTCCCAGGATGATGTGAAGGTACAGATTTCTCCTTATACAAGTAGCTAAGCTCCCTTTAGGCTCAGGGGCAGCAACCTTTGCTTGGCTATCTGAGGATCTCTCAGAGCTAACAAATAAGGTGACTAATGTCTGCCAGCCAATATTTCCTGTCCATTCCTATCCTGTGGGAATAGTTATGTGTGCAGATGATTATCATTCGAAGGAACCTGTTATGTGGTTGTGGGCCAGAAAGATGGGTCACAGAAGCAAGCTCTGCTTTTCGACCAGAAAGCTCTTGTGTTTGTGGCCATCCTGAGTGCCTTTAGGCAGCCTGCGGCTCAGCTGCTGGTCTGCGGGGTCAAAACCTGTCTCCTGTGAGCATCTGCTTCGTCCTTGAGGTGGCATGGTCTGCTACACCTGAGAGAGACTTCTTGGGTAACTGTGAGTTTTCAACTGAGAAAAATGCTTGCTGTAGAAAAGATAACAGTTCCCATTGTCTTTTACATGGAGGTCTCAAACAGCTTTTGTGGAGGAAAAATATTTTTGAGAAAACACATTCTGTTTTTCTTTCATTTTTTTTTTCTTGACACCTTTTTAAGCCAGAAGTTTAAGTTTGATTATTAACTCAACTGGGTATGAAGTTAAATTATTTAGGTTGACAGAAACAAAATCTGGCAAATCTGGTAAAGGTATTATCTTTTGCATAGCTGGTGACTTTTGATTTTAATTAACATTTGAATTTTGGGAATGTTGTTGGGCTGCCCCTTCTATTACATCCTGATTTGGAATGTGTTCCCCCCCCTCACTTCTTTTAAGTGCCAGCTCTAAAGAAGATTGACCATTCCTTTGAGATTGCAATCTGTGTCATCTTAAAAATATGTCTCTGCAGTGTGCATGAATTTCTGAGTCTATGCTGATAATGTCTGTTGGGGCAGAGTGTGCTAGCTCACAAATCATGCTGTGTGGTAGAAGGTTCTGGTACTGTGTTGACTGCCTATTTTTTTATGTTAGTGGAAAGTCTGTAGTTCACTCTATAGAGAATGAGCTGACCTATATTACTGCTATAGGCATGAACAGCTCAGGCATTAAAGGAGTCCTCTCAGAAATGTCTCTTTCCTCCAAAGCACTCTACTGGCTACTCTGGGCACAGTTAAACTTCTTAAGGAAGAAAACAGGAGTTTGCATGGAAAGTGAAATATGGTTTGGTCTCTTCTTTGACTATGAGTTTGAGTCCACAGGGTCAGCTTTATAATTCATTTTCATATCAGTCTGGGAGAGGCATTCTCTATCCGTTGCCTTTATTAAAATGACTAAAATGAAGTGACTGCTGCTTGATTTTGTTTGAACTGAATTCAGAAAGCCTGAAGCACAGCTTGTAACTAAGCACAAATGTAACTATTAATCTTAGAAGATCTAGCTAAAGTTTTCTGTTTCTAGCCTTTCCAAGATGCTGTGGTTCGTTCTAAAGAAAATGAAGATCATGTCCTCTTGGACATAGGTAAGAAATAATTAATCATTTTGACTTCCAAAAAGCTGTTGATACGTACTCTGATGCCACAAGGCGGTGTCTTTTAAAAAGGTGAATATCATTGATATTGCAACATAGCTTGGCAAAAGATCAAATGAGTTATGTCTATGTCAAAGAGAGAACCTCTTTCAAAATGCTTCTAGTGTGCATACACAGTGCATCCAACAGTGTCATGTTATCCTAGGATTTTTCAGCAGAATATCAACTGTTGTAGGAATAAGAATCTTGAAAATGACTTCTGATAGATCCAATGTATGTGACTGTAGATTAAATGAAGCATGTGGAAATGTTTAGATGTAACAGTGCAAAGTGCATTGTAGGGCTGGAAAGAGAATATAGCCAACTAGATTAAGACAGTGCATTTAGAGAATGAAAATCAAATGGAAAGGTGAGTATTTTCAAGTTTAGGGAAAGCTCCAAATGGAAAGTGCAACCATGGTTGCATACAAAGCAGAGCAAGGAGGAGAAAGACAAGTAGCTGAGCTCGGCCTGTGGGAGCTGCTGTGCCAGGCAGAGGCTTGCCTGTGGTCCAGTGCTGAGCTCAGGATGGCTGCATTCAGACCACTTGTGTGCAGGCTCTGGTGGCTGCAAAACCAAGAGTTGCCCTGTGTGTGTGCAAAGGGGGGGATGTGCATGCATGAATAGAGGCATTATATGTTAGAGAGAAATGAGCTGGCATAAACTCAGAGACATGGTTGTAAGATAAGAAAGCAGCAGATTATTTTAATAATCTCTCATTAAAATCATCATCTAGTTCTCAATATTTCTAGTTGTTGTTGGGTCAAATGCCTGTACTGCAGCAAGTCCAAATGCTTGTCTTGCTCTCCCATTCAAGTAATATGGGATCTGCATAACGAAATTGGTACTAGTAGCAAAAATATTAGTATGCATGGTTATACTGGCTTTAGTACTTTTGTGCATAGCACAGAATAGCAGTCCTTGTCTTGCACAAAAATGCAGTGCATGTGCTTGCAATGTTACTTCCCACATGATCAAATCGTTTCTGTCAACGAAGACCAAAGTGTTGGGCTGCATCTCAGTGTAGGAGGGTGTGGAGCCATTGGGGAGTGATTATGGTTTGCTAATCTGAAGCCACATCTGCTCCAGTCTAAGCTCCGGTTACACCATCTGGAGCAAGCAGAAGGTAGCTGAAAAGCTGCAGAGTGGAAATTCTCCACCCTGAAATTATAGCTGATAGTTTTTTTTTCTTACCCATGAAATGAATTTTCCTTCTAAGTCATCATTTGCATAGGGCTGGATGTGACAGCAATAACAGAAGCCAAGCCCTCTGGCTTCAGAACAGTTCCCTCTCCTCTCTGAAGCTTGGATGGGCAGCTGTTGGCAGATCCTGGGTCCCCTTCAAGGAGCAAGCAAGAGACTTTGGCTGTGGTTCATACTGCTAGCTAGGAATGGTAGATTCTCAAAGGAGCTTCTGGGTGAAAAAATGGTGTACTTGCATACAGCTTGGAACAAGATTTAGGTGCTTAATATTTGATTTTAGCTTATTTTCTTAGGCATCTTATGCATTTACAAAAATAAATTATAAATACGTAGATAAATGTGTATATACACATATAAATGTGAACATATAAACCTTTTGTCCTGAGCACATGCTTAGCTTATATTAAACTCAGAAATATTACCTATTGTACCTCCTGTCTGAAAATGAACCTTCTCTCTCTTCACTGAATTGTAATCACCATGTAATACATCTAAGAGGTTGACTTACATGTGGAGAAGCTGCAGTGAAGTCTATTCCACTTGTTTTAGAACAGACTTCAGTAAATCACTGTAGTTGAAAATGTGCTCACTCTGTGTGAATACTGGAGCATGGTCTCACTACTATGTGGGTCGTGAGCTCTCCTCACCCATCTCCCGTCTCTGACTACTGAACTCAGCTGAAATTCAGCTTGTAGTGCTGACATTTGATGGGTTTTTGCTATTGACCTCAGCAGAGCTTGGAAGGCCTCCCATCAGCATTTTGTGTGAGAGGTGACAGGGTTAATGTGCAAGCTGGGGCTAAGGGTGCTCTTGGATGTGCACTAAAAGGTGAAAGTAGGGAGGGAAAGGGATGAAATTAGGGTTTAGTGACAACCTAAAATTTATAAGTTGCCTTAAGCTGGTTTTATGGGTTTCTTTAGAACAGTATATATATACTTCTTAGAACAGTATATGTTCTAACCTGACTCACATAACCATATTGCTAAATGTCATAGTTTTATTACCCTGAATTGTTTTAAACTACTTAAAAAAATTGTTTGGTTGGCATTGTTTTTAAATGGCAACTCTTTTGGCAGGAAGAACACACAGTGGGGAATAAGAAGAGAAATGGAAATGGTTGTCAGTGGGGGAGAGGAAGAGGGAAAACAGCTGGGGGGTTGAGTGAGGAAGAATGAATAGAAACGAGCAAACTCTGGAATCTCACTAGGAAGTTGGATGAGTAAATCAAAGAGGACTTCTAAGAGCAAGAACACCAGTACTCTTTGAATGGGTTTCTTTGAATGGATGTAAGTTATTCTGCTTCTGCTTCTCACTCTTTTTCCACGTGGTTTGAGAAGCTTATCCAAAAATTGGTCTAGGCGTGGTGGGTCCTGGAGGGGTTCTGTTCATGCTTTCTGTCTTCACAGCCCTGCCATTTCAAATGTATTGACTGATGTGGTTCTTTCTGCTCACCCAACAAAGTTTTGGGAGTATCTTGCAAGGGTGCTCACAGCAGTCAGTAGGGTGCTAAAAGGATGCCAAGTCTTCTTGCTCCTTGTCTTCATATTTGGTTTGGGACCTGGCTGCCTCAGGCACTGTTTGATTCTCAGAGTTCAATTTGAAAAATTGCTCCCCTTGGCCTCTGCTGAGCAAGAGGCTCCACATCCTCCAGAATTGAGGGAGAGGACCTGGAGTCCCACCCTGATGTGTACTGGGGAGGTGAGGAACACCCATGGGAGGCCATGTGAACTGCATACGCTTTTTCCTAGGGTGAAGTGGGTTTGTCATATTCAAGAATTGAAAAAACAGGAGTACACTGGGGGGCACAAGAGAAAGCTGGAACAGGGTGAACAGTGGATGGCATAGAGACACCTGAATTCAGTGCTAGTCACACCTGCCAGTCTCCTTTCCCCCACCTCTCTCTCTCTCTCTCTCTCTCTCTCTCTCTCTCTCTCTCTCTCTCTCTCTCTCTCTCTCTCTCTCTCTCTCTCTCTCTCTCTCTCCCCCCCCTCTCTCTTCTCTCTCTCTTGGAAGTTGCTAAAGAACAAAACAAAAAACAACACAAAAAGTCTTTTTTCAGTGAAAGAAACGCACTGGAAAGATTGAGAGAGGAAAAACAATATCCAGTTGGGGAGAGTGAATGAAAGAAACAAACAGGGAAGCAAGAAAATAAAGGATTTTATTTTTTTCTTTCAATAATAAGCATATGTATTATTGCCAAGCATTGTCATCCTCAAGAGTCAGCAGCCCTGTGCTTTCTGGGAGAGAGTCTAGGAGGTGACAGCTGAATGCTGTTACTGTTGGGCATGTGATGGTGTTAGCAGGGCATGTGTTTTTAAAGAGTTATAATTCCTTCCTGTTTTGTATAGCTGGTTTGGAAAGAGGATGTTCACAAGGCCATTTATAAAGCTGCAAAAGTTTCTCTTTTCCAACAAGAAAAATCTAACCCCCAGTTTTTCTTCCAAGGAAATATAACTTCAGGAAGGCAGGATGATGATAAATTTTCAAAATATTTTCCCTGTTCTCCTAGTTACAGTGCCAGTGACCTACTGGTGTCTGTGTAATCTAGTATGTTTGCTCTGCCAGTGGTGAAAGGGTTTTGCAAGCCAGGTTTTGCACTTTGAGAGATAAAAATACTGATGCCAAATTTTTGGCGGTTCTCTGTATGTGACCAGGCAGCTGTAAAACGTTTTTAGTAGAGTCTGTCCTTTGATTTTCATGGTTCCACAGAAATCCTAGTTTAACCACAGATCAGTTTAAGGAACAGAACACAATGATCTTCTTCTCTGTGTAAACCAGTAGGGCTGCACTGTAATCTGCAGAGAATCTGTTTTCAATGTTGCTGTTTTGTTCTTTTTTCAATTAGATTTCCTTACTGTGGTTGGTAAGACTTAAAAAGTTTTTTGTTTTGCTTAAATACAAAAAAGCATGGTTCTGCTGTCTAAAGTCCCTCCTCAACACAGTTTTTGTTAGGTCTGTAAAATAATTGATTCTTTTACTGATCAAGGTTAACTTTTTCACTCCCTTCTATTATTTATTTATTTATTTTTCCTTCAATGGGCAGAATATTTACATTTCGAATAGTTCTGAGTCAACTGTACCTGTTTTGAGATTGGAACCACAGGAGGTAATTTTATAGTTATTGACAGATAAAAGTGAAAGTTATATGTCGTGTTGCCTATTTGAGACAGTTACGAGAATCTTATGATTAATGCTAGGCAGATCTTTTGTGTTTGCAGTCCTGGCATGGTAGCACCCAATCCGGTCTTTCGCTTTTGTATGCTTGGGGAGAAGCTGTGTGATCCAGCCATTGTATCCGCAGTCCAGGAGCTGCAGACCTTTACTTCAGTTTCTGTTCTGTTACGGATTCAGCATGACCTTGGGCATGTCAATTATCTTTTCCCTGTATCTGTTATTCATCACAAGTAAGGAAGACCATGAAGAATGAGATGAGAAAGAGGCACTGCAATACTTAAGTGATTGAAGATATGCTGAAGAAGTTCAGGAAGATGGATTTGCAGTGGAAGGAGGCTTTTTTTTTTTTTAAGACTGGTTTTTTTGGAAATGTGATGGGTTTGAAAATTGCAGAGAAAAATACTAGCTGAAGAAAACTGCAGTTATTGATGCAGCTGTCTTTTAATGACTGTGGCATTTATACTGTGCCCTTTTTCACTGAAGTTCTCATAGATCTTTATGGTGCTTCTTTTACTGAGCAAAACCTTTGTGTAGTTCCTTGCACCTTGCAGAACAGACACTTAACCTGGATCTGGTCTGTCAGAACCCTTCCAGAAACAACCTTTAAACAACATATAGCCTTTTTTTTTTTTTTTGTAATTTCATTAGATAAAACATTTTCTTGGTTTTTTTTTTTTTTTAAACTGTCTATAAACAACTGAGTGTTGAAGATAGCTGAATAGTTGAGAGCTAGAGAAGATGTGGGAAGAAAAATCTTCCTGGGATGTAAGCCTCAGCTGAGCTTAATTAAAAAGCTGTGGAGAAATCTGGAAGAAGAAGCATTAAGCAGTAAAACAAGCTTGTTCTTGTTTCTTGGAGTTTCCTCCACTCTTCATTTTCTGAGACATTACAATTCAAGTTAACCTCAAAAGGAAGACAGAAAGAAAAATGAACAAGCTACAAGCATGTGCTGTCTGGCTTCCCAGAACTTGTCCTTCTCCTCTGCCTAAAATCCAAAACAAATTTGCTCAACAAAATAATCCTTCAAAAAGAGGCTCTTTTTTCTGATGTTTAAATAAGCTTTTTTGCTTGTCTTCTGCCCAGTCTCATTTCACGCTAACGTAAATAAACAATCTGGGATATATCTAATGTCAAGCTACTCTTTAAATATGAAATGTATTCCAGAACTATATAGTGAAGAGAACAGTTGTAGTCTTGAAAATGCACAAATGAACACATTTCTCAGCTTTCTTCCTCCTTGAGAAGCAGTCCTTCCCTTGAAATCTTCCCTGAAACATGGAAAAGTGAATGTTTAATGAAACGGGTCTTTGGTGAACTTTTTGGCTGCTCAGGTTGCCAGTGTAATTGTAGACTCAACAACCAAGACATTGGCAAAACTTCAGTATAAGCAAGGTCCAATTCAAACTTTGGTGTGCTTTCATGTACGGCCACGTGTGTTGTCTGCGTTACTGGGACTTGCACAAGACTTTGTGGACCAGAAACCAGGAAGAAATTTCTGTTTATCCTAGCCCTTAATTCTCAAGCTTTTGCCAATAAACTCAGGAGACCTTTTCATCAAGACATGAGACAAACAGCAATGAGCTTTCTGTCCACAGTTGGACTGCACATCCCAGCTACCCTTTTGATGTGAATAGATGCTGGACAAGGAGAGCATTTAGTCAAATTATCTCACTATGTACGTTGCTGGAACTGCTTAGTGGTTGTTTCGGGAGTCAGGGCATAATGACATAATGACTGCTGTCACATGAAAGTAGTATTGATGAGCTTGTTACCCACACTGAGATTGTTATCCTAAACAACCAGGTGAATATATATATATATATCTATATCTATATGTGTGTATATATATATATATATGTTTTTTTTTTTTTAAAAAAAAAAAGGAAAGCATATCCAGTGAGTCATGAACCAGATTTCAGAAAGCTCTGAATCTGAAGAACACTGTGAAACCATAATATCATTACAGTAAACTGACTAACATGCAGCATTTGGGACAAAGCCTGAAATAATGCTTTTTGTCCAGTGGCTCTTTGGAGCTAGACTGACTCAGGGTTGAGCAGAGGTAGCGCTTTGCCTCAGTTTTGTAAGCTCTGAGCTCTTCTTCATCCCAGTCTCCTGGGTGTTATCCAGGGATTTTGCAGAACTAGTATTGCTTATGCAAACCTGGTTCTCTTACATTCTTAAAGGTGAATTGCTCCTTTAGTTTAGCAAAGAAATAAGATTTAAGTACCACAACTTAGAAGCAGTTGCTTTTCGAAGGAAAGATAAGTATTGCCAATAGGTCTTTGTGGAATGATGCAGCTTTCGTTGACTGTCATAAGCATGGTATTTTTAACATGAAAACATTATTCTCATTATATCCATTCTAACTGAAGTTGTCATCCTAGTTTCAAAGAAAAAATAGGCAGAACAGCCTTAAAATTAATTTTATAATTCACATTGTAATTAGAAATATACCTGCAGGTGAGTAGCTAAAGAGTTAGATAAAAATGTAGATGTTATGGCCTCCTCTCAGTCTGGATCTTTTACAACACTGTGATTCTATGTGCACTGTCTGGAGTTAGTAAAAGGATACATCCCTGGGGAAATAAATGCAATGGAGCATAAAAATGCTTGGACTGGCAATCTAGCTTAAAGTGAACCAGAACGCAGTGCACGCAAACTGGCTCTGCTTCTTCTGCCGTCGGCTGTGACTCGAGTGCTTCAGTAAACTCTGTTATCTGTGTACAACAGCATTTTTAGAGACAGGTCAGGTGGCCTGCCACTCTCACTGGGGTCTCTGTGAAAGTAGTATCTTGGTTCATCTTCAGACTACTGCCCAAGAAATTGCACAAATAAATAAAAGAAAAAATCAACCCAAATTTATAGCACCACATCTTTATTTTTATGTTTTATTAATATTTCTGATGTTTGTATACACAGCTTTGATAGGAGATGCTTATTTCAGAAAAGGGGACGTTAATGTGGGTGGGTTTTGTCACTGGCTGCTTGAATGGAAAGGTGGAGAATGCTTGCAGGAATTTCAAGTAGGAGATGAGGGGACTGAGGGCTCAGGGCCATTTAATCTTATATCAGAATTTACCTGGCTTTGATACTTACCTTCACCTAGGGCTTTTCTAGTAGAGAAAAATCTGCCTCTGTAAATGGTGGTGAGAGGAAGATAATCCATAATGATAAACACTGATGATCTTTCATAGGGCTGTTGCTAGCACTAACCTGTAGCATTGTTGGGGTTGAAACAGTGAAAAGCAGATGTGTTTGCTGACAAATGTGTGCAGTACAGGAAGGTCGCAATTCCCCCTTCCTCTCCAGTGCTCTTCCCCTTCCCTGCAGTGTTCCCCTTGACGGTGACATGGGACGGGGAGTTTTGCACGCAGTTTCAATGAAAGAGACAGGTTCTACCAAATACTGTCAAAATTTGGGCAGTGTTGATGGCCAGTGAATGCTGCCTGAATCTTTTTGTGATCCACTGCTATGCAGTTTAAATTCCAAGTTGTTGTGTTGCTAGTGGGAGGCCTTCTCAGATCTCCTTTGCTTGTGCACAAAGAAAGGAAATAAATACATCAGAAAAGACAGTTCTCTAAACTGAATGAATGAATTACCCGTTGGAAGCTCAGCAGTAAGAAAGATCATAAAAACAAATTGGGGAGGTCATCTGCCAAGATCTTAAGGATCTGGACTTTGTTCTGTGTTTTTCAGTGTATTCATCAATGATTTGGGTAAGGGAGAGGGGGAGAAGAGAGATGTGGCAGTTTTCTGACAATTCCAGTGTAAACTTCTATGAGAAAGATCCAGGTGTTTGTCAGAGAAGAGAGGTGGTAAAGATTTTTTTTTTTTTTTTTTTTTGTGACAAGCTGTCCTATGGGAACTGTGATGCTGTTGCTGGCAGCAATCTTCACAATCACCATATAATTGCTGTGGGCAGGTGGAAAGAACATTTGGGTTGGAGTGTGCATGGTGTGTGGGAACTGGCTGGTAGCACTTTGCTTTCAGTCACCTTTAATTCACATTTGCTGAATTTTCAAAACAGCGATTAGGTTTACCGCCAGGTAATGTAGATATTTTGTCCAGGTACATTGGCAGGTCCTTTCTGTGACCTTAGACAAACAGTGGAGCGAAGATGGTAGGAAAGTCACATGGACCTGTGGGTCACGGAAGTCAGCGGAGAAAGGCACGTAGCCTTTTCTATGTTATCTTTTCTTGTCAGAGTCTTCTCCACAGTTTAGGGAAATGAACTCTGCTGGTCCTGCGACAGAATGAAGCTGGGGGAAATCAACTTTGTCCCTAATGTTGGTGAGGACTGTTCAGAGCAAACTGGGGAGGGCATTTCTGTCAAAGCCATTGCTCATGCAGTTCTCATAACCCACACCCAATGTAGACCATCACCAGTCCTGTTTCTGGGGTCATTAGCCTTGTAGATCTGTTCTCCATCTGGGAAAGGGGCACCTAACTCAAAGAGGTCTTCTCTTTCTGGCCTGCCAGAGAGCTAGCTACCAGCTATGGGGCTGTTTTAGCAGTGTTTCAGGAGAGGGAGATCACATCCCCCACACCACTTTGCTATGAGGCTGTCTTCTAAGTGCCCTGGGGAGGTGATGGTGCTGTTCCATGGAAACTGTAAATGCTGGTGACATTCCTGTACTTCCTTCCGTCTTGCCACGAGTGGAGGGAGCGGTCTGACAACAGACAATAGACTGTAATATCTCTGAAAAACATTTATATCATATGGGTGTGTTTTGGCAAGCGTTAGGTGAAAGAATTTAAGGCATTGCATTAGTATTTATCAAAAGCATTAGCCTTAGGTAATGCACACAAAAAACATTTGTTCTTTATCTTCACTTAACATCTATACGTTGATATACATAATTGAAAACATTTTACAAGGAAAGTAAGGTTAACATTTTCCAGCTAGAAAGCACCTTTTATCTTATAAGCCGCCAAATCTCTGTGCCAGCTGCATGCAAATACCACCACTGAAATGCTGCCACTTTGGAGATGATGACTGGGAGGTGAGATGTAGATTGGATCATCCCCCAAAGTGCAAGAATGGGGAGAAAAATATTTTTAGCCATAGACTGTAAGGCAAAGCAAAGCCCTTCTTCATGGCAAAAAGCAGCATGAGGTCTTCAGTGGCTGCAGAAAGAAGTTCTACAAGCAAGAAAAAACCCAAACAGAGCAAATAATGTGAGTGGTATTCAATTAGCCCTTCAGAAATAGTGGCATAAGGTTGATAATTTATCTGCACTTTCAGAATGCAATTGACAAATTCTCATGCAAGTTCCTATTCAGGGGAGATTGCAGTAAGTATGTAAAAAGCCTAAGATTTGCCCAAGAAATAGAGAATGAATAGCAGGAGTAAATGATCAGGTTTTTATCACAGCAGAAGTTTAAAAGCAGGATTCTCCAAGTATTATGTAATAGGATTGCAGTTTAAAAATTACTTAACAGTCCTCAATTACTCATTTATGTTTGGAGGTTCTAAATTAACACTGCTAGTTTAAGGGCAGGCAATAGCTGAAACAGTCAGTGAAAGCATTTATGAAGCACGCAGAGGTCATTCAGAAAAGTAAATATCTTGGCATATAAAATATATTATTGCCATTTAATACGTCAGCTGCATGTCCACGCTGTGAGAGTTTTGTTCAGTTCTAATTGTTTCTCTCTGGACTAACTATAGATAAAAGGAAGACCAGTGGAAGTGAACAAGTACATTTTCCTTGATCATATAAAGTTGGGTGAAAAAAGTCAGAATTGGCCAATGTAGAGAAAAGGAAAAAAAAATAATACTATTCCTCATCAAGAACGAAAGAGTAATTGCCTAAATTCAAAGGTGAGAAATTTTAAAGCCAGTGTAAAACTTACAGTGCTCTTTAAATGTGAACACCAGTTCAGTCACAGAGCACTGCCCTGAGTACATCTGAAATTCAGGCTTGTATTCAGGTTGTCATTAAATATATCTGGTGATAAAGAGAGCACTTGGTTAGGGAAAAATGTTGTGTAGAGGGGAAATCTTTTGTGTTGGAGCAGCTGGGAAGACATTTCCTAAGTGAACAAGTTACCCAGTAAATATGCTCCATCCTTTCCTCTTTTTTTCATTTAACTGTGGCCACAACTGGTGAGTGGGGGCCGGCCGGAGTGCAGGTGCGCAGGAGAACGTCCGCCCCTGCGTTCCCGTGGGCCCAGGGGATCCATCAGTGCCTCTCGAACTTGACATTCCAGGGAGCAGAGATGTTTTGAAGTGGATGCTTAAACCATGGATTTATATCCTCTCTGTATTTTCAGTTATCCATTGTCTGCTGTGATTCCCTGGGGCTGTTAATTATATATATAAATCAAACAAAGTCTATGGGAGTGTCTAATATTTAAAGTGAAAGTCTAAGGCTTCCAGCGTCTGGGGCAAATTACTCTTTCCAGGCCTAACAAAGCTGGCAGAACTTCAGTTAAGGGAAGGGCAGAACAATGATCTGCTTCAATTGTGTTTTATGTAATTTGTGCACTTTATGAAGTGCTCATATAATAATTGTTTTATCCCTGAAAACCTGATAGATACTTTTATAATGAGCTTTGAATTAAATTTGCATTTGAATTGCATGATCTTCTTTCAACAAATACATTGTTATCTCTGACTGCAATGTGGATTGAGGAATCACTTGAAACATAATACAGAAGTAGCGCTGCAGACCTCAGCAGCCTGAAAAATAATTGAAGTGAAGTAAAGAATGTTAACAAGCTCAAATGTCATCATCTTCCAAAAACTGACATTTAAGCTGATCCACATTCCCTCTCCTCCTTTATGTGGAACACAAAAACTCATGCATTGTGGGGTAACTAAAAGAAATGTTTGGCGGAGCTGGTTAAGAAACAGTGGACATGTTATTTTTGTATTAGCTCTTGTATAGCCACATTCGAGTCTGTTTAAAAAATGTAGTTTGTGTAGTGTAAAGATGTTGGGGGAAGGGATAATGAGTTCCTACTGAATACTAATTGCCTGCGAGTTGTTCAGGGAGACTGTATAAGAATGGAGGATTTGTTGTAAATTAGTCACTAGCTGTATTGTGCATTGCTATGAGGTTAGACTAGTGCTGTAAAGGTGCCAGCTCTACAAAATCCTTATGATTCACTGTCTCACTTGGTGACTGTGTGAAGGAGAAAACACTATTCAGACTAAATATTATTGGAAAGAGAGCTCCTCTAATGACATTGTAATCTTTCTGTATAACACTTAAGCTTTACGCTCATTTGAGCTAGAAAGATGGGAGCGACAGGCTTTTGAGTGGGTTATCTGTGCTTTCCAGCTGCAACATCCCAAGGTCTGCCAAAGTCATAAACACTGAGAGGGGAGGCATTACTTTGCAGTAATAAAGGGTCCAGCAGATAGACTAGTTTTCTTAGTTTACTGTTAATCTTTTCTTCTTCGTTTCCAGCGTTTTGCTTATCCTCAGTTTGAGAGTTCTTGTAAATCCTAGTTTTAACGTGGAAACAAAGCTTTGAGAAACATTGCGCTGGTTTGTTTATTTTTGAGACATATTTTCTCATTCCTTACTCAGTTCCTATTGTTTTCATTTACATCAAAATGGAAAGGTGAGTTAATGATTCATTGGCACACAATGACCTTTCAAATAGCTCTGGACCACGATGCAACAGCTCCACTCGAAGCTCTCATACTTTAACCTCCTTGCTTCTGCCTTAATATTTGCAGCCTGATCTGTCTACATGCCTGGACGCCTGAAGAGAGCAAACATTTACAGCTTTTCCCTCCCCTGTGTTTAGTGGGCAATTTGATCCTTCTTTGTCCATTCCTTTATTTTACATCACTCTTAGACTTGACTTGCAATTGAGAACAACAAAGTGCAACTTTGAGAATCTGCTCTGTGCTTATTGAGCAAAAAAATGGACTCAGACTCTGATTCACCTTTTAATTACTCTTGGCCTTCCCTGCCTAAAATGAGGATTCGAAGAAGGGCATCCAAACAAGGTAGAAAAAGCTGTCTTCTTTTAAGTGATTCTTGCTTACTAGCTCTGCCTCTTTTTCGTTGTCTGGTTGTGTGCAGGTGGCTATCGACAGCTGTAATGAGATAGATTTTCTTCCTTTTCGTCGAAAGTCTACCTCTCTGTTAGTTATGCTTTTGTAAATAACGTTATTGAAAATTGTTGAGAAGAAAAATGTTTTCTCCAAATTACGTGCTGTTCTTTAAAATTGTTTTTATTTCTTTACTCTCTCAGGACTTCTTTTCTTCAGGCTATATGTGTTGCTCTCACTAAGCAGTTCTGGTGTCCTGGGAGCTTGCAAAACGGCGCTGCTGCAGCTACAGAAAGTTCTGCTAGCTACAGTTGTTTTCACTTAAGGGGAATTTTGTAACTCAAATATGTCTCAACAGCTAACAAGAGAACCTTTTAAATTATGTACAGAAGTCTTATCAGAATGAAGAGGGAACTCTTTTGCTTTCTGTAAAAGAAAGAGACGGCAGGGTCAGTCGTTCTCTGCACAGATCCTGGTGCAGTTGATATTGTCTGTCTTTGTGGAGAAGCCTCTGAGAGGGAAGCATTATAAATTGTCAGTATGATAAAGGGAGTTTTAAGGAGATTGAAAGGCACTGGGCTGCAAATTTATGTTAGGAAGAATTATCATTAGAAGCCTTAACGAGGAAAGATATTTTTCCTGCATCTAGAAGCAAAGAAAAGAAGACAATGAGTGGAAAAAAATGTAATTTACATTTCCTTTCATAAAATTGCTTTTTTTTTTGTTTCAGAAAGGGAAAAGAACAAATAAGAGAATCAAGATCCATCAGTGTCATTAAAGTCAGTGGGTGAGGAGAATCATGTTGTTTACACAGGCTCAGACTTTGACCTTAACTTTTAGAGCAAAAAACGTGTACAGAGTGCACTTCTTAACATACACAGCAATTTATGAACTTTTTATTCGTGGGAAAATCCATTATTTCCCAAGTGCAGAGGAGTTTCTGTAATGTGTATGGATGTGTACACAATCTGTAAAGAAGATGAAAAGGATTGCAAATTGTGTGGTGTGCAGTCTGTGTCTCTCATGAGTACTTGATTTATCTGTATATGTTGTAGCTATTCACCCATTCTCCATGGCATTTTGATTGTTCTTTATTTTACCTTAGGACAGCATTATTATTCTTAGATATTTTACCTGTTACATAGCATTGTATACACTCCTGATGTTTTCATGTTAGAATATTGCGTCTTGCTTCACGTCCCCTTTAATAGCATGCCAAAACATGTGGCTTGTGTGCAGAGGTGATAGGCTATGTTGTGTTGCTGAAGCAAGAAGATGCTCTGGGTGCACCTGTGTGTTTCAGTGATAAATTCCAAATGGTGTCTGGGGTGTTGAAATCCCAGCAGCAAGTGAGGTGGGAGAGGCACCTCTGTGAGGGGATGAGCTATTCTCCACTTTGCTGTGGGATGGCTGTGTTGGTGGCTTCCTTTCCAAGCAGAACGAGACGTTTTCCACAAGGCCAGGTGTGGGACATGGTGCCTTGCAGCTGCGTTTCCATCACGTAGGAGTTCGGGTCTCAGTGAACAAGAGACCCTGAGAGCTGGCTTGATGCAGTGCGCGATTCTTCCTCCCCACCCCAAAAGTCATGAAGAGTTATGTACCTGTGTTGGGTGCTTTGGCTGATCTGGGCAATAAATGCCAGTTTCCTCTCTTCTGCCCCAAGCCCATTGTAGGTTTCATGGTCTGGGGTTTCTCTTCCTGGGAGGTAGTGAAGCTCTGCAGACTTCTGGTGGGAAATTCGAAAACTGAAATTCTTGAAGACTATTTTGCATCATGTACATTAGTGTTTTCAAATTCTAAGTTTCTCACCCCCAGTTCAGCATTTGTCCCTGCTTGGAGACCTCTCAGTCTTCACAGGACAGAGCATACTAAGAAACTAAGCATACTCTAATTTGGAAATGTAGTTTTTGCATTTTGGTGTTGTACAAAATGAGTCACCGACTTATTTTTGCCTTTATACTCATTGATTTACTGCAAACAGCTATGGTACCTGCTTCAGAGAGGGTGGTCAAGGCTGTGAATCCCACAGTGGATGAGATCTCTCTCTTCTCTTCCAGGTTTAGGTGACAAAGATCAAAGGCAATGATTAAAAAGTGCCTTTATCGTCTATGTTTCTTAGTGGCTACTGTAGCATCACGTCTGGAACATCCTGGATAAGATTTCTAGCATACAGCTGCCTGGTTGTCTCCACAATGTATATGGGAAACACAGTGCTTTAGTTTTCCACTCCACAGATTCAGGACACTTAAGTGTCACGTTCAGGTTTGTGACAACAGCACCTCAAACCCTACCTCACGTTATTCACAGTGTAGTGCTGTTCTTATGTACTTGTTTAATTTTACTCCCAGGAGTGGTTGCATTGTCTGAATGAAGCACTAAGACACTCCAGGCTAGGAATGAAGATACCCGGTTGAAAGTAATCATACAGTCCACATCTCCAAATATGCATATTGCTTTTTCGGTGCCTTGTCAGGAATTTGTGGACTTCTGTGAAATTCAGGTGACCACCTCTGGATTTAGAGGAACATTTCCATAGTCCTGCGTGACCCATGCATTTAGTTGTCTCCATTTCTTCTCTGACTTCGTACCTCTCTTACTTCCAGTTACACATTAACCCCTATTTGGACTGCTGGGGGTAAATGTGATGAGCTGTCTGAAAACTATTCGTTGTATCTAAAGAGGGGAATTTGTAATTTCTTTCCTGGCTCTCAGCTTGGTCACACTGATGTACTTCACTTCCCTTTTGCTATGTGCCTTCTCAGAAAATTTAAGTTTTGATTTTTGTGGTAAAAGTCAGTATTATGACTTTGGTCATAATACTGGTTTGGACCATTTTCCAAAACAGGTCATTCAAGGCTATACATCTTATGCCAGTATTAAGCATGTTTTAAATTACCGCTATGATGATCATGTGTTTTCTGAAGTTAAAGTATTTTCACGAGCTTTTGTGCCTGTTAAAATGTGCAGCTTTTGCTGAATAACTTTGATGACAACATGACATAACAGGAGATGTAGAGAACTTGTGCCTAGTTATTCGGTGGTCCACATCTTTTATTTTATCCATGTTTGGAGATTATCCTTCCCAGCACTGTGGCTTTTGTTCACCTGCATCTAAACAAGGCATACATCTTTCTTGTCTGTTTACCAGGCAGATGGCAGAGATCCACATGCTCTGTTAAAGGGAGACATGCCTTTATTTTATTCCTTTTTGGTGGCTGTGGCACAGGATACTGTCACAGAGCATTCAGCTCTGAGAAGGAGGATCAGCTTGGTGAGGTGTGCTTGCTGGGTTGTTTCAGCAGCAGAGGGCTGGGTCTATTCTTCTGTGTCATATTTGGGTCGTGTTTTCCTTAATAAGCATCCTGAAGTCCATTACCAACACTTTTCAGAGCTAGATCTCTTTGGGACACCTTCATTGCCAGAAGAGATGCTGGTCTTACCATCTCTTCATACACCATGCTAGAGTTTGCATCTGCAATGGGAATAACAACGCCTTTGACTGGGTAGGGTGGGGGATATTTATGAGATATTGTGTTTGAAAATACATTTAGTCAATACTCCTAACCTTTCAAACAACAACAACAAAAGGCCTTTCTGGGCTTTAACACTGTCACCAAGTGCAGTGAACTATTACTACCTGCTGTCATTTTAAACTGATGAAAGGTATTGATGGTCCCTGTAAGACCGATGATGACTCATAACTGTTCATTATGCAGGCTGGAAGCAATTCGTGGGGCTCCAGGAATTCAGTGCATGATGTGGAAATTTTCTATGGTTTTGTCCCCCTTTAAACTAAGCTGGCCTTTCCAGTAGAAATAAGTTACTAGCACAGTCAATGTGTAATTAATAATGCTCTCCCCTGCATTCAGCAAAGTCTTGAAATGGTTTTCTGGTTAACACAGTTAGTGTAACGTGGTCATCACTTCAAGTATGTTTGAAATTGGAGGGGGAAGTGGGTAAGGAGGTTCAGTGGAATCATGCTGCATCACAAAGCCCCAAATGCCCTGCTTTCTTTCGTCTTTCCACTTAAAACTCTGGTGAATATTTAGAGGCATGTTTAACAGCAGACTGGCTGGGGGTATATAATTGAACCTCCTTCAGCTGAGCACAGGAGCCAAATGCCACCCTTCCAGCTGTACTCACCAGGCACATACCTGGGGAAGGCAGTGGAGAGAGTGGATGCACAAGAGGCAATGTAGAGCTTGATATCTTTTTCTTCAGTGGTTGTTGGTTTAAGATCAGCACTCGGAAAACTTTGCTTGCCACAAGAAAGCACTGCCTGTTTTGCCAAATCACATTTCCTTATGATTTTAGCTGCCAAAGTCTGATGAATTGCTGTAGAAAACAATGGTTTACTCTATTTATAAACAAAGACTTCAAGATTTTGGCAGGCATAAGGAAATGGTTTGTAGCTTTAGCAAGTCTCAAGATGGCAGTCACTAAAATCATGTTAAAAATCCTACAGGAGGGAAGAAGCAAAATGAGAGGTATAAGGATGTTTTTAATGGTATGAGATCCCACAAGGCCTGCCAGGACTAGAAACAAAATAGTTCATAGTGTGCATTTCTAAATGGGAATTTCCAGTTTTCTCTAAGTATAGAGCTTACTGTTCATGGGCTTTATGAGATAGAATCTTAAAATGAAATAAAAGCTGTGGTGTAGCATTGCATTTTTGGCTGTTGTCCAGGATTTTTTTTTTTTGAAGGAACAAATGTCCCAAATTTTGCCAAGTGTAGTTTCTAATCCAGTGTCTTGTAACTGTTCTTGCAATCTGATGGCCATAAGCATGGCATCTTCCAGAAGAACCATTGTTCTAGAAATATATCTTATATACCTGTTTTCACACTCTCTAGAACTGGACTGGTTCCCACTTTGTGAAACTTTGCCCCTTGTACAATCAGAAGATACTATGAGGCCTTGATGACCAGCTCAGGTGCTAGATTGGTGCATGCTCTTCATACTCAAAAGCAGCTTCAAGGGAACTGTGCCTACAGGACAGATTGACTGTTTCTGTAGCACTTGGTTATGTTTTCTGCTGCTCAGAACTCTGAAATACAAAGTCAGCACACACAGCTTTCAGTAATATCTGCAGTCATGAACATACTATAGAAATATAAGTCCTTAAATTCTGTTAATGATTGATTGTTGTTGAAACTGATTGTTTATCATTTCAGTAGCAAAAGCAGATCATGTGCAGTCTTCATCCCAAACATTATGTTCACAGATCAAACCTTAATTGATTTCTGTCATCCTCTAAAGACACTATCAGTAGTATTTTGTTTATATCTCTCTTACAATTTTGTTGCTGTTTGTTTGTTTTAAGAACAGTGATTTACTTAACTGGTTTAAGATTACGTTGTTTCCAGCAGGCAGAAAGCTTTGTCAAAGTCATTATTTGGCTGCAAATTAACTGTATTCTGTTCGTATAATGCATCTGATGTTAGATATTTAACATATAGGCCAGAATCCTACATATTCCATACCAGCCCATAAATCTTGTTCTATTTACTGCGGTTATATTTCTGCAGCCACAGACTGTACAAAGTTCTAGCTTGGTAGGAAAATTGAAGGTTTTCCTAGCCAAGCTGCAGGAACACTTACTTTTTATGAATCATTTTGTGGTATCTTTTCTAGTTTTGTTGACTATAGGTTTCTAGAAATACATACCAAGTGTTAGGCAATTAAGAAATTGGCAGATGTTTGAGAGGCCATGCAAACATTTCTCAAATTGTAATCTTAAGATTTGGTGCTTAATAGTTAAACTTTTCCGTTTTTTTATGACACTATACAAAAAAGAAAATGGTTTGAGAAATAATTGCCTGTTTTCCACAATTTATTTTTTCCAGAGCAGAGACATTCTACCTTTGATGTTCTTAAGAAGCTAAAAACTCCACCTACTTTCTTTGCTGCAGCCAGACTTTCTGCCATGTTGAATGGAAGAGATGAAGTATATGCAAACTGCATGGTAGTAGACCAAGTAAGTTTATGTTTGAACTTCACACAAAGGTGAGAAGCTGAAGTCAGTGTTTTGGAGTTGATGCAGAGCTCCTGGATTAGTATTCACATTTCTTATCAATTTATTAGCAGCACTGGAGGTTAGAGAATGTCCAGACCAAACTGTGTTTTAGATCAGTGCGTTGCACCTGAAATACCTCCTCACAGTCACACTTATGTATCATAACCTGGGGAAGAGGGACTAGTCCAACCTTAGCCATCGTGTGTAGTTGAACAGCTGCAAAATTTTGGCAGCAAGTGGCTGCATTTTCGTGAAGGCTGAAGTGATCTATTTGTTTGTAATGTACTATGGGCTTTGCCTTGGGTGAAAGTTTGAATATAGGAATAAGAAATGATAAGATCGTAATGTTAGAAAAAGGCTGAGATTTTGAAGTGTGATTTCTTTCTCTCGCTTTCTCTCTCTCTCTCTCTCTTCTGTGCCTTCGTGCCTTTGTGCCTTCCTCCCTCTCCCTCTCCCTCTCCCTCTCCCTCTCCCTCTCCCGCTCCCGCTCCCTCTCCCTCTCCCTCTCCCTCTCCCTCTCCCCATTCCTGAAATGCTTCAAGCACTGCACACACTGCAGTCCTAGTTTCTCATGACTGCTGAGGCAGAAGTTTCTGTCAGATGTCAGTATGTTCAAAATGCACCTGAGGTTACTGAGAGATGCATGAAATAATGACCTAGGAGTGAGTAAATAGCAGGGTACTCTTTATGCATATCAGTGAATCCTTGATTTTAACAATATTGTGGTGGTAAGGACAGAGCTGCAGAAATGCAGACGTTACCAGAGTATATTGCTGGTGGGACCTTCAGTTTGGATTACTACCCTTTCACAGCTCAACATGTAGCCACTTTAACTTCATTAAACTGCTGATTGGGGCAAAATTCTCCTTTAAGTGCTGCTCAGCTAGTGCCACTGACCCACCCTGTGGTTGTGTGGAGTGGAAACACTGCCTGCACAGTGATAACTTTGGAGGGAGGAGCAGCTGTAAAACCTGGGAGAAGAATTTTTCATTTATGCATCTCATCTGCACAGCACAAGAGAAGTACCTTTGATTGCAATTATGGACTGCTGTAAAAATGTCAGCAGCTCTTTCCATCTCTTATGATGAGAAACATTGCTATGAATGGGATAACACATCTCAAGTGGGGCTGCAGAGAAGGTAATGAATCATCTGAAAAAACAGGACTTTGGAAACACTTCTACTCCTTCATTTCTTCTTGCTTATACAGGTGCTTTTGGGAGGTTGTCTTCACTGGCTTTTCAATATTATTCTGCATCTATCTAGACAGCAGTGGTGTCTAACTAAAAGACTGACAATAAACTGTATTGAATATCTTACTTAGATTTGACAGGAAATTTCAACCTTATTTTCATAAAGAATTACTCGTTTGTAACCAGGATCTAAACCCTGATCCCTGTTCCTGAGAAAACAATTTCTAGCTGCATTCTTGGTTTTGTGCCAGAGAAGGGATGCCTCATGCTTGCAACTGCTTAACGACAAAAAAGAGAGATTCCTTTCTCATCCGTATGTGGAGAACCTCAGTTTCAGGTCACGCACTTTTTATCTCAAAGGTTAGAGAACCGGTATAGAAAACATAAAAGAGTGCATAATGTATAGGCTTATTTTTCCAAATTAAATTGCACAGTTTGAATTTTCTTTCATATGTTCCCTACACTAATGTATTATGCATATTTTTTGATTGACTTCAAGATTTTTTGTTACCATCAATTACTATCAATCCGTTACTACTGTCACGCAAAAAAGTAGCACAAGGTCTAGAACTTCTTAGCCATATAATCTGTCTTCAATTCATGTGCTATAAAAAGATGGAGCTATAAATTCACATGGTACAAAAAGTGACAGAGGAAAAAAAATGAAATAACCATAGAATGGCAAACTAATCTGGTCCTTGTTCTTTTACAATATATCGTGTTATTACATTTTACGAGCATTTGCTTTTTCTCTGCAGGTTGGGGATTCAAAGATGAACTACATTCATGGAGATGGTGTCAGCAGTGAAACATGTTTGAATTCCACCAACTCAGCGTCAATGGCAAAGAGCTCTTCGTCTCCATCTCTGGAGGAGAATGACCAATATAGATGTGATCCCAATGAAAGAAATCAAATATCAGTAAAAAACAGAGAAAATGTAGGTTTAAGGCATACTGTTTTACCTTCTGATCTGTATGGACCAGATTCCTACATTCCATTCAAGACCCATGGATTTATTAAGGAGCGAGGTCAACTTCATGCTGACATGAAAAAAAGAAGGTATGGAATTGACTCAATAATATGGCCAGAGTAAGGATTGTTTACGATAACCTTTTATTTAAAAAGATGAGGCCGAATCTGAAGTAAGAAATATTTTTAGCAGGGTATAATCACTGTTTTCATTAACTGATATTTGAATTGTCTTAATGATCTGTTTTTGTATGGTAGTTATGAAGACTTTTATTTATCTTTATTTTATTTACAAACAAAAGGTGTCTTATAAGTACATTAATTTTTAATGCAAATTTTATATGTTTTTAACCTTTTTTCTCGTATGTAATATATATATATATATATATAAAAAAAAAGAACCAGCTTTTCACTGTAAGTTTTCATAGTGGTGTTTTTGTCAGAAATTGCAATTTCATGCCGAGTTTTTCTCACTTGGATTTGTCATTAAGGGAATAATTCACAATCCATTGAATTCTGCAGGAGTCTTTTCTTTCTCGGCACTGACGTATGGAAGGAACAACATATTCATGAATTCATACACTTTTTTATCTCAAAATACATAGTACACAGTACAGTTCATGTTTCTGATAGGTTCAGACTTTTCTGCTCTTGTGCTGATACAAAAAGTCTGAGGCCAGCAGAGCCAGTTCTCTGAGAACTCTCTCTCAAATGTCTTTAGGTTACGCTGGGAACTGGCTGGCTTCAGGAATACAGAGAGGGCTTTGAAGAAGAAATGATAATTTTTGTTTTTTAGCAATTGGTTAATACCCTGGGGAAAACCCAACCAACCAACCAACCAACCAAAAATAAGCAAACAAAAGCCAACCAACCAACAAAACAACAACAACAACAAAAATGCTGTATTGCTTCTCTGGGTAGAAGAGACCTGAAGTCCATTCCTTCTTATACAGAAGAAAATTTGAATTTGTATTCCACTTTTCAGGAGTGTTTGGACTAACTGGAGCTAGGGCACCATATCTATGTAAAAACACTTGGAAAGGAAGCAGTAGAGGCTATCCATCATTGTTGATCAATGTGATTCAAAGTGATCAATAACATTTTCTCTGTCATAGTTTTGCTTTCCTTAAGCAACTATAAAATCCCACTGGGAGGAATGTTTTGCTGCAGATAGGGCAACAAATATTAGACTAAAAGTTGATCTTTCTCAGACCTTTTTGTTTTACAAGCTATGGGGATAAAATGCAGACTACCATAAATAATCTTCTGCCTTTCTAGCATAAACATTTTTTCTCCTATACTTGTTTAGTTATTCCTAACTTTTTAAGACCGAGGTCAGGTAGCTATATATGAGCTTTAAGAGCTTATATGAATTTTCAGAGAGATGTGATTGACCTTGATGTATCCACACTGTAAATGATTCAAATATTGTATATAAAATGAGAAAATCAGTATGTAATTTCAGTGGCACCTTCCTTGAAGGGTCTGAGGTGATGTGGCAAGTTAATTAGTAGATCTTCAAAACATATGTTTATGTCAGAAAAATTTCCTGGGTAAGGTACCCCTAGTAAGACATGTACTGCTTGCCTATTGACATAGACATGTATTGCTTTTCCAGTTTTAAAACATGACAATAACTGATAATATGGTTGAATAACATTTCTGAGAAGTCACATATGATATTACTTGGAAACATTGTGAAAGATGGTCTTCAGAAATGTAATAAGGAAGTAATTTTGGAAAGTATTGATAGATTCCTCCTTTGGCAAACTGAATTGTAGTGGTGTGGGAAGAAGTTATTGTGCTAATATTTCTGGTAGAAACTCTGGCTATTTAGAAATACCACACATAACTTAAAGTTTTATATTGTAAGGCTGGAATGTTATTGCAAGCAGTCAACCGGTCTTTCCAGTAGCACTGATGAAGAGACCATGAACTCACATGTGCAGGCAATGTGACCCAACGTGGGTGACCCCTCATAGCCTGATGCTGCTGAGAAGTCTTATTGTCCTATTCTGTACAGGAACCCCTGCCAATCAAATTATCTAGATGTTTGATATTTGATTTAGCCAGTGATTTTTGAATATGTTTATAGAATCACAGAAGAGTTTGGGTTGGAAGGGACCTTAAAGACTGTCTAGTTCAACTTCCTGACATGGGCAGGGACACCTTCCAGTAGAGTAAGTTGCCTAAAGTCCTGTCCAACCTGGGCTCAAACACTTCCAGGGATGGGGCATTCACAGCTTCTCTGAGCAACCTCTTCCAGTGCCTCACCACCTACATATGTTTTTAAATGTATATATTTTGAAATGAATCTCATAAACTATTTCAGACCCTCCTTCATATCTCTGTTTTCTCTTCCATCCTCCGTCAATTCACAGGTGTAGAAAAGACTTCTGTGAGTAGCCGCATGGTACGGTTTACATAAACACACATGCATACACAGCAAAATCCACGCGTCTGTGTATCTTCCTATTGAGATCTGAGCTAGTTGTCTTGGTTCTCTTTATTGTTTATGTAGATAGGCAGGTACTTGTGTGGAACAAAATATCTCCTTTTAAGGGAGATGCCTATCATGGTTCTGAACATCATCCTCTAGAGGTGGTTAAATGTGGTGGGAATCTGGGTGACTTGGACAATGCAAATATCTGTACTGCAGATCCACTGGGTTAGGTCAGGTGAGTCCTGTGCAAAGTGACCAGGTGACTGGAAACATGAGAGGGCACTCAGAGTGTGACTTAGCCTGACACAATCGTGGTGGTTTGGGTTGTCATTTATCAGAGTATGCAGATGTATCCTTGCTTTGTGGCATTGAGGTTGAGACTGATTCGTAGAATCCATAAGACTTAAAGACCTTCTTGTCTGCTTCAGTTCAAGTCTTGATGACCTTGAAGTAAACAAAGGAAATGAAGGTGTTTTGGACAGACCCCACGTTCCCTCCCCTCCCCTCGGCCCTTCAGATGTGAAGGCTTGCAGCAGAGATGGAGTAGACTCTTCTGAGATGAGCAGTGATTTTAACATCAGTCAGGCAGAATCGTGTGCCTTATCTACCAGTCTGCAGCCCAAGGTATCTGATACTGTTTTGATGTGGATTGTCGTCCTTTTAAATTAGTCACTGAAAACATACGAGGAACTCCTGGAATCTGAAAGTGAAAAATCACTTCCCAGGTGGAAGTCATGGCTGCTAGTCTCTCCAGAGAGCAGCATGGACAGGGGTGTGGAGCAGGAGCTCCATGGTTGTGGCCAGGCTTGTCAGCGGCCCAGGGAAGGGGCCACCAGAGACTGCCTTCAGCTTTGGAAAAGCATCATTTATCAGAACTGTTTCAGAGGAAATAGATCAGGTTCAGTGAATAAGCATTTTCCAACCAAAATATATTGAGTTAGAAAATGTTTAACCAGCTGTAGTTATGTGAAAGGGTAACAGCTTTGTAAAGAATAAATCCAGTCTGCTGCCTGCCTTAATGCTGGACTCATGGAGGGTCAGCTGGGTTTTGTACAAGGACCAGTGCAGATCTCTCCTCCAGGTTACAGTTTCCTAAAGCACTCTGGCTACATTTGTTTTCGTTAGACCTTGGTGCCATTTCTGTCAAATTCTGACACACATACAGAGTTATTTTATATTCATAGAGATTATTTATATTTTATTAGGCAGGCTACTTATGAAACTATAGTTTTATCTGACCTTCAGTAAATAATTACATGAAGGGAGAAAAAAAGTCCAGCAAGAGCACTGAATTCTGTTAGGGAGACTTTTAAAAGCAGTATAAGCAATTTAGGAGTAGCCTCTCTTGAAATTTAAATGATGTATCAAAAATCAGAGGGGGTTCCTTTCAAGCCATATCATTGACATATTTGGGGATCAGAATGTCTTTTCAAGCACAATCAAAAAAAGTACGGAAGAAAAGGAGAAAGAGGCTAACTGCTTTCTTTCGAGACTTATCACTAATTACCAGGACAGGGTGTTAGTCTATATGAAACGTTCTTGTGGTATTAAACCACAAAGAATTAGTGGTTCCGATAGGAAAAAAACATAACTTGGTCATCAGATAGATGGTAATGGTGCACAACACTGGCTGGATGATGCTTGCCACCAAACTGGAGAAAAATGTAAGCTTTCGCTTAGTCTAACCTGCACCCAAAAAACATTTCCTGAAATATACCAGAATTTCTTATGTCAGAAGTATGGCAGGCTCTCTTAAGAATTCAAAGTAGACAAAACCTGTACTTGAATTTAAAACTTTAATGAAGCCAAGTAAATATATGCGTACGGTCAACTGTCTCTTTTAGAAATTTTGCCACTGATTTATTTTGGTTCCATTGCTGGCAAATTTCAAACCAATACAGGTTCTCATTTGCTGCAATTTCTTGTAGGAATGCTCAGTTTCTGGAATTCGGTCACGCTCCTATTCCTACTCCTCGCCAAAAGGTGTATTAGAAAGACCTTGCATTCCTCGGGACTTCACAGTTGGTGATTCAAATGAAGGTCAGTGCCAGCTCTGCTTTTGCTTTTCATCTGCACCCATGTTTGCCTGCTTCAGACCCAGTGCTGATGTCTTTACTCAGGCCCATTGTGTCCCCTTGGAACCTGTGTGCACAAGGTCCACACACACTCACCAGTGCCCGTGAAAGGGTTTGGTTGCCATCAGGTTCCTGTACCATCTTCCCTTGCTTTTCTCCCATGTACTACCCCCTCATGCCATCCCCCAATACAGCAGCTGATTCTTAGGAGGACATATAAACCAGGACAGTGAGAGCATTAGTCAGAAAAGGTAATGCAGACAGTAATCTTCTTTTCCAAAGAGCCTTACCCTAACCTCCTGCAGTGTGCCCAATAGAGACTGAAAGAAGGCTAAGGATGATGTGGAAGCAGAGTCAGAGAGGGCGAGTGGCCCCAGTTTCCCTTAGATCCTGGGGAATCTCTAAAATTGGTGGTTTTGTGGTCTTTTCCATAATCAGAACCCACCCTCTTCTTCAAGCAAAGTTGGAGGTGTCTCGGTGGGGATTCATGCATATGGTATCTGAATGCTGTTCAGGCTGAGGGTTGGGCTCAGCCTGTTTCTGATCAGACCGAGCTGTCAAATTTATGAGTGAACAGGTGTTTTCCCACAGAAAATTCTGTAAGAACATCACATTCTATTCTGGTGTTGTCAAAAATGACTTTTCTGCTTAACCTGTAATTTTTACAAATTGTTTCTAACATGCTTTATTCTGAGTAAGATTTCATGTCCCCTTGAAATGAGTACTGTGTGCTGCAGCATGTAGTTGTGCTGCATTTTGTCATGCCACTTATGTATTTGCAACTATTTGTATCCGACAGATTAGTGAAAAGTCTTTGAAAATGCAAGGCAGAAGGAAATAAGTAAACTATGTCACAGAAGCAGAGGATGGCTGATAAGCAAAGCCTTGTAATGTGTGTGCTTAGAGTTAAAACCGAGTTCCTTTGACCTTGTTGCCAAAGGGGCCGTTGGTGTCACAGAACATTAAATTTCATCCAGACACCATTACCTGCTCCAACCTGATCTGGGCTTGAGCCCACATCCTGTCCATTCTCTCCTCCCTTCCCCCTAGGACTGTCAGTGCTAGACATTTCCCTGTGTTGTTGGAAACCTTCTCCTTCTCCGTTGGAAACAAGCCGTTGTGCAGCCCACACTGCAAATGTAGCGTTCTTTGCACTCACCAGCTGCTGGGAGCGAGGGCCACGGATGAGAGGGCTAACTCATTCTGTCCTCTGCAGGCTACAGAGGGACTGTGTCTAGGTCCATTTGGGTGTCTGCCTGCTGAAAACCTGCCCCTTCTGCCCAGCTGCCAGCTCATGAGGCATCTCACTTAGGGCTTGGCCGTGCCAGAGGGAGGCACTGCTGACCCTGTACATGGCAATGTGCTGTAAGCCAAATAGAGGAATGCGTGATGGCAACAGGCTGGTCTTTCTCACACCAAGTACGATGAAAAAATGGGAAATCCCCATCCATTTCTGAGGGAAACTTTTTGATATGCTCAGGTTTAAAACAGCTGCCTGTTTTTATTCAAGAAGGTATTACCAGGCTGTAACAGTAAAGGATTTGTCCCTGCTCTGTAGATGGTGTGCTCATGAACAATGGTCGATCCCTCCTTCAGGCTCTTACACTCTCTAAGTCAGTGTCTCTGCTCCACCCCTGTAGTAAGTACCACAACGACAACCCCACGGCGCTGTTTTGCATGAAGCTGCCTTCATCTTCTTTGGGCACCATGGCCTTCGTGTCTTCAGAAAGCATCCTGTTGCACAGGTTTTGTTTGGCAGCTAACTGAGATGCTGTTTTGGTCTCGCTGCTTCTTTGATAAGTACTCTGGCTCTTGCTAACCTGAACTACGTTTGTCTGAAGACATGCTGATTCAGTGGAGCGTGTTTAAGTTTGTATCTAACCTTAAACATGGCACAGTCTGATGCTTCAGGTTAGGTGTTTATCTTTCTGATACTTTTCAAGTAATCTCTGCAAAACTAAATTACTTCTCATATGGAAATAGTAGAGAAAATTCTAATTTATCAAAACAACCCAGCTTACCTATTTATTTATTTAATTATGTATTTAGTTTTGTTTTCTAGATAGTTGGTTGAAAAGTGTCTCCTTGAGACCTCTCCACTCTTTCCAGGGTGTAAACTTGTAAAAAGTGATATGGTCTGTGCAGAACATAGGCTAGTACTGTTCCTCTTTCAGAAAAGTTTTTTATTTTTTTATTTTTAAATAGTGTTCTAGATAAAGCTGCATTAAACAGGCAATTGTGAATGTTAGAAGAATATCATGAAGATATATTATGACAGATCTGCTAAAAAGCAAAATGGAGTATGAATCATTCATGTCTGGGTTGTTAAGAAAAAATATATATATTTTTAATTTTTTCTTAAGACTGTTTGTAGAGGCCGGCATTTGCTGATACCTGTCTATCTCAGTTCTGTCAGGTTCCACCAGCTAACTGCAGCCCAGTCGGCAGTGGTGTTACCCTAGAAAAAGCTGCTTCTAATGTACCTATTTGTTTTTGCTTCCCTAATTTTAAAATGACATTGCAAGCGCTTAATGACAAGCTTACGGCCCGGTGGAGGTCGCGTGTTTCCCGTGAGCGTGGTGTCTTCCCAGCCTGAGTGTTGGTTACCTGCTTGTGTCTTGCAGAGCGAGCGTACAGCCTGCCCGAGCACTCCCGGGAGAAAAGGTAGGGTGCTCGTCGCGCACGGGTCCCCAGGAGCCGGGAGCGGGTCTGTGCAAGCGTGCTGCCACCTAGGGAGCCGAGCGGGGAAAAAAAAGAAAAAAAAAAAAAAAAAAAAAAAAAAAAAAAAAAAAAAAAGGAGTATTTATAACCTTTGTAATAACGAGAACTAAAACCAGAATTAAACACTGTAGCTGTAAATGTTAGATGAAGCAACCCCCATCCAGGTTCTGCTCTGTTTCCCACTGGGATGAGTTGTTTTTCCCGGTCTGTGTTTCTAGGATTCAGGAGGAGGAATGGAATAAGTATATTGCACCTTCAAAAGCAGAATCTGAAAAATGTAAAGTGAGTCGGACTTTCAGTTTTCTGATGAACAGAATGACTAGCACGCGGAATAAGTGCAAGGTAATTTGAGATTTATGTCTATATTATTATCTATAATTATGTCACTGATTAAATTAATTGTAGTTGAGAATCTAAATTTTTATGTAGACATAGCTTGTTCTTTATTGCAAAAAAACATGTAATAGGAAGAAACATCAGTCTTTATCTTTTAATTTTAAAGTATATGCAGAATACCCTCAAAAGGCTTTCGTATTAGAAAAACAGCTTTCATTTTAAATAATAGCTTTAGCTGAACAACAACTGGTGCTGGTGCCATTTTTTAATGTTATTAATAATTTCATTTTATTGTTTACCCAAAGTTGAAATGTCTGAATTACCTTTAAGAAATAATTTTCTCTGTTAAATAAAATTAAAAGATATATTCCTGTTCTTGTAATCATTCTCAATAAGTGCTCAAGTCTGTAGCACGGGCACTTAATCATTGTACATGGGCACTTAATCAGTTGAATTTCCTTTATTTGAAGTTAATGGTACTTCTTGTATGAGTAAATGCTGCTTAGCATTAAAGAGTTGCAGATTCAAGGCCTGTTTGGTCAAACATACATGTTATGAAAGGTAGATGACAATATTTGTGGTTTAATTTTGAAATACCTGAAGTGTAGATGAATGGCATCAATTAAAAGATTGAGAGGTGGATTTGGCCTATGGGATGTTTCAGAAGTTTTGCAGGCTTTCTAATGCACACTGCTGTGCCCCAGGATATCCTAACATATGTGGGTATCAAGATGGTTAGCAAACTACTGCTGGGGTAAGATCTTTCCATGAGGCAGAGCTCGCTGTGAACACATATGTCCAGTCCAGCAGCCATACATGAACGTGTTTCTGTGTGGTCTCCTAAAGGATGACTACCAGAAGTGCTCAGAGGAATGTGTGCTCACACCAATAGAAGTACTGTAAAAATAGTCAAAAGTTATTAAATTCATTAACACTTATTGAAAATAGGTTATTTCCAATGTCATTTAATATCTGAAGACAGTTTGTATAAGGTTATGTGAAAGCAGCTTTAACTGTGCAGGCACGAGTTTGCCTGCACTCCTCAAGGAGATGCAAACAAACAAACAAACAAAAATATTTTTTGTATGTGGAAAGTCAATAAGACTTCCTAAATTTTGTTTTCTGGCCCTTTCCTTTTTGCAGGTTTATAAATGCTGGTCTTCCTTGTGATCATGCTTTCTGGCCTAGCTGCCAGTGAAATTAATGCCTTTATCATTTTAGAACTTTAACAATGTCAGATGTAATAATATATTATACTATTATAAGTCTTCCAGGACAAGGAATGAATGTTTTAAAATCTTCTGCTCTTAAGAGAATGCTGTAGTGTTTTTAAGGTTGAATCACTTTATCTTCTTTCCTAATGTTCTCCCCGACCCCCCCACCCCTTTTTTTTTCCTTGTCTGTGCTGTTGGGGATGAAGACAAAAAATAAAGATACCAAAGATAAAGAGAAACTGACCAGACATAATTTTATAAATGGGACTTTCTCAGGAGTTATGCCATGTATGGCCTGTGAAAAGGCTCTCCTAGGAAAGGAGTCCCTTCAGTGTTCTTGTAAGTAGTTGCTGGCTTTTGTGTGTGAATTTGCAGTGCTCTGAAACCTGCTTTGGAGATCCTGGTTCAGTGTTTTATGTCAAAAAGAAACCTTGCCTGGATTTGGAAGTACCTACTTCATGTAATGGGCTGAGGTTGGCAGGGGAGAAGGGGGTAAGGACAGCAGATGACAACTTCAGAAGGGACCACAGCCATCTCCAGGCAGAGACTCCTTCCGGCTGTAGCATCAGAGCAGCCTCAAGGATACTTTAGTAAGGGGATCTGAATGAGGAAAAGTGATGAAGCCTCAGAATAACATCATCTGCACGCTGAAGACCCTGTTCAGGATCAGGCTTTGAAATGTACCTTCTCTTTCAGATTGCAACATGATTATCCATAAGAGCTGTAAGGAGTGTGCTCCTGTTTGCACCAAGGTAACTTCATACACCACACTGTTCTCTTAAGAGAATATTTGCTTTCCAAGGGGTTTAGAAACAAAGTGAAGAAAAAACCAGAAAGCACAGTTAGCCTTTCCAGACCTAATGTCTATATGAAAACCATTACAAGGGCATTAAAATGTCTAATGTGAGCAACAGAGCAAGCACTGTGCTTGAACTAGAATTTCTAGAAGAGGGTCAAAAATAAATTTAAAGTGTTATTTGTGTTTTTTAAGAACTGCAAGGGCAAGTTGGGAAATGGTGTGCCTGGAGGGTATACAAAGGGATTAAAAAGAAAGGCAGCCCGAAGTCATGGATACCCCTTTTGCAGAAATGCGGTCCTATATGTTTGTAATAATGGAAAGCAGTGATGGTGGGGACTTCAGGAGGTGATCTAGTCCATCTCGTTACTCTGGGACAAGCTGACCTTTAGATAACAATTTTGGCAGATGTTTTTCTGATGTGTTCTGGAAAATCTCTCATGAAGGACACTCCACAGCCTGCCTAGGCACTCGCCCCCAGCGTTCAGCTACCACTGCAGACAGGGCAAAATCAGGCTAGAGAATATACAGGCTGCTTCCCTTTAAGTAGGTATGCAGATATGGTGAAGTTATCGTAAGAAATATGTCACTTTCAAAAATAGATGTGTAAGGTTATTGCCCTCATGGAATAAAATGGGACTAGCAAAGAAGTGTGCCACAGTGATGCAAGTCATTCTTCAAATCACTGGAGTGTGTCTTTCTGGTGTAGCTGGGTTTTGTATCATGGTGGCTTGCAGGAAGAATATTTCCATACAGAGTCTTCAGGGTAAACAAGGCTTAAACTGGATGTAAAACAGATATTTTTATTTGTTTTGTTTATAGCTGTCATGTTATAGCACACATTTCTGGCCAACTAGGGGACATTAGGAGAGCTGAACTGGCAATTTTATTTGTTTGGACTGATAGGTTATTTGTCAAGAGGAGACAAGGGCCTTTCCCCACCATTCTTGTTGACTCATCTCAACAAGAATGAGATACGGAAAACATTCACTGAACCACCTCAAGAGAAATACATGTCTAAGCACAACAGCCTTTCACGACAGGTTTTGCAAAGCACATTTCGGAAGAAGGGTTGATTCTGCCTCTTGACACCCAGCCCAGGCTTCCTCGGGCAGCGTCCTGCCACAAGTCTTTCAAGTGTATTTGAATATAAAGCCCTGAAGATGATCTCCTTTTCTTGCAGCCTTCATGGCAATATTGATATAGAAAAAGCATATTATAGTAGCTCAGTAACTGTGTTTGGAATAAATAGATTCAGTTTTGTATTGTAGTACAAATAACGTTTTACTTTGACTTAGGTTTATTTGATATTGGTTGAAATTAGGAACATCATTTAGGACCATTTTCTTGAAGCCCTTTTGTTATGATACGTGGAAGTGAATTACTAACTTGACTATTCAGTGTGCTGTCAGCTGTGATTTGTTATTTCAAAAAATAATTCTTTTTCAGAAATCCCACGAGAGGTACCATAACAAAAGCAAGCCCCCAACTGGTATAGCAAGTAAGTATTTTTGTAGGCTAGGATGTGTGAATGTGACACTTCAAAGTTAAGCCTCTTTGAAAAAGTCAGGGGAATGACAACACAATCTTTCCTTCATCATTCACGGGAATGAAAATCAGAAATAGCTAGTTCTGTCTTGTGCTTTTGAGTATGTCATTCACCATATGCATAGATATTTGGGTCTTCTGGTGTTCAGGTTGTAATGTGAGAGCATGTATGATTAGACATTGTTTTCTTATCAATAGTAACCACACTGGAGCTATTCCACTTTGTTGAGAGACTTATCTTTGTATTCTGTGGTAGAATATTACAGTCTTGTACCATGTTTGGGAGGACATTCCTGGTACCTGGTATGGGTCTATAAGAAAACCAGACAGCATTTTACAGTTTAACTATGCTATTAATATATGCTATACATTGTCAAAATGCTGTTTTGTGCTTTGCTTCACAGATTCACTGCTTGGAGATATTTCACAGACTGTGCTGTCCTCATTGCATCCTTCTTCCTCTGTGCCTATTGGAATGTCTGCTGGGAGGAGGGAAGCCTTGCAACAGTCCCACTCGTTGTCCAAAAGTGTCCCCAGTGCCAGTTTTGAAAGGTAGAGGGTAGCCACCAAGATTCTATGCTAAATATATAATTCGGCATTTCTGGGAAAATTGCAACCATTAAATAAATGTTTTGTGGTGGTTTTTTTTTTTTTTAATTTTTTCCCCAGCTATAGAAGATCTATGCCATTTCCTGACCAAGACTCTGAGACTAGTTTCTGGAGGTCCAAGTCACGTTCTGAGGAGATGTTACAGTCAGTAGGGACCTTTCCTTCAGTGGATTCATTTGTGATGGAAGGTGAGAAGTATTATACAAATGTTGCCTTTTATAACCTATATTCAAAGAGCAAAATAGAAAAAAATCATTAGTTGATATAGGAAGGTGCTTAATAAAAGATGAGCAACCTATTTTTGCTAGTTAAAACTGAGTCCTTCATTAAAGTGATACAATCAGACACAATAGTCTTAAAATAAAACTTTTTGTTTCTTCCTGGTAACTAACTCTTTGATAAATTTTAGAATAGTTTTGTGTGGTGTTGCCACTCGAAAAAAATAGGGTAAATATATTTGGCATCCTTGCAGAAATAATGTACTTTCTTTCTGCACTCGCCTAATCGTTTCTATTGTCAACATGCAATGCAAAACATAAACCTACATCCCTTCTGTTTCCCCAGTACCCTCCAATCTTGCCCTTGTGGCCAAGAAGGCCAATGGTATCCTGGGGTACATTTGGAAGAGTGTTTCCAGCAGGCTGAGGGAGGTGATCTTCCCCTTTACTCAGCCCTTGTGAGGCCACACCTGGAGTATTGTGTCCAGTTCTGGGCTCCCTAGTACAAGAAGGACATGGAGCTACTGGATTGAGTTCAGAGGAGGGCTACAAAGATGATGAGAGGACTGGAGCACCTGTCGTACAAGGACAGGCTGAGAGAACTGGGCCTGTTTACCCTGGAAAAGAGAAGGCTGAGGGAAGACCTCATGAATGAGGATAAATAGCTGAGGGGAGGTTGTTTAGTGGATGGAGCTGCTCTCCTTTCAGTTGTGCCCAGCAACAGGACAAGAAGCAACGGGCACAAACTGAAGCAAAGGAGGTTCTGGCTGAATATGAGAGGGCACTTCTTTACTGAGAGGGTGACAGAGCGCTGGGACAGGTTGCCCAGAGAGGTTGTGGAGTCTCCTCTGGAGATCTTCAAAACCTGTCTGGATGCCTGTGCAGTGTGCTCTAGGTGATCCTGCTCAGCAGGGGGGTTGGACTTGATGATATTCAGAGGTCCCTTCCAACCTTGGCCATTCTGTGATTCCAAATCTTATCTCCTGCTGGTAAACTGCCCTCCTAAAATGGATACACATCCTTGTGAGGTGAATAGATATAGGCATTTTCTGTAGGTAGGTGTGAGGCTAAATTTCAAAGATGAAGGGAGTCCGTTCTCAAAATGTAGTGTGGATATGCCATGCAGGACATATGCAAAATGAATAGTGGCCCTCGAACATCACAGCTACTTTTGAAACTGTTGGATTTTATTCTTAAATTTAAAAGGTTTCTTCAAGCGAAGAAGGATAAAAGGATTTAATCAGAGAAAAGATCTTCTTTGTTTGTTCTTCTCCCCTGCTGTCACATTTGCATTTCAGCACTTCAGTAATGCTATTGACATCTGGCAAGCATTTCTGTTATAAAACCAATTGCCAGCATTTGCAGAAGTTGTTTAAAGTTAATACCTATGATGTGTCCCCTTTACTTTACAAATAGATGTGTGTGTGCAAAGGAGTGTCCCTTAATGTTCATACAGCTGGTATATATGAGATATATGTTTTCCCACAGATGATGTGGATTCATCTCAGTGGACTGACCTCAGCTTGTATGCACAAGAGTTTGAAGCAGAGTCCTGGAGTCTTGCTGTGGACCCAACATTCTGTAGCAAGCAAGAAAAGGATGTCATCAAGAGGCAGGATGTCATTTTTGGTCAGTATATCAAAGCTTCATGTAAGTTTGGAAACAATTGGGTGTAGAAAATAGAGGGAACCTGACATATTCTATGTGTGGAAGAATGAATGGCTCAGTTTAGAATAATAAGGCTCAAAGAACTTTTTTTTGGTCACAGATTATGGCTTATTCTAGAGCTAAGCAAATGTAGGAGCGTATTGTTTACCAAAGACATGTCTACCCTGTTCACGGGATGGTTGAGGTTGGAAGAGACCTCATCCAGTTCCCAGTTTAATCAGTTGCTATCCTGGCATGGGCAGTGGGGTACAGTTGAAAAAGCTGATAGAGCTAGAGCTAGATATATTAAGTCTTCCTACTGACGTAATCTGTTAGGTTTGAGGCTCACAAAGAAAATTGATTATGAGCATATGTTTGAACACTGCTATAATATATCACAGAAGGTGTCTAAAATGTTCAGGTGATTACTACACTATGCTGTTTTCTTTTATACTGCAGAGCTGATGCAAACAGAAGTGCATCACATCCATACCCTGTTCATTATGTCTGAAATATTCAGGAAGGGAATGAAAGAAGAACTACAACTGGACCACAACACAGTGGATAGGATATTCCCCTGCTTAGATGAGCTACTGGAGATCCACAAGCAATTCTTCTGGAGAATGAGGGAGAGACGGCAGGAATCATGTGAAGTGGGGAGTGACCGTAATTTTGTAATCAATAGAATTGGAGACATTCTTGTGCAACAGGTAGAGACATCAGCTCTGTTAATCCTTCATGTACTCAGGGTTCTCAAATTAAACAATTTACTGAGTTTGAAACTTTTTAGGGGATGAGAAGAGGGCTAGTGTTGCCTTATTAAATTCAGAGACTGTCCCCTTCAGGTTATTGCAGGGTGAAATAGCAATGAGAGAAAATAATTACTGACAGGTAACTCTGATAAACAGGGGGATGAACTTGTACATACATGGTACAAGTGACAAAGAAAGTGATGAATTTGAGATTGTGTTCATGGTAGAAAGCTGCTCCCATGGATTGCTCAAACAGTAGCAATGGATTCATTTTGTTAACAGCTAAGCAGAAGTGTGAATAATTAATCATGGAACACAAACCTTTAATTTCTTCATATTCTTTCATATCCTTTCATTTCTTCATTTCATAAAGTGGTCTGGTGTGGTGTATCTCGGGTTGCTGCTCATTAGAGGAGGGGTCGTCACATGTGCTTATGGTAGCTGTAGTACTGCTAGCTAATTCTGCTTGCTTGCTGCCAACAGTTCAGTTCCTTGCAATGAGTAGAGTGCAGCTTTTCACCTTTCGGCAGTCAGTTCTCACCCTGCTGAACTAAAGAAGCTGAACAGTTGTTATCTGTTCTATAAGTGATGGGGAGATCAGATGAATGCAAATAAGCCTCAAAGGGATCATGTTTGCAAAAGAAGCAGTGTTATACTAGTTGGTCTAGCCATTGTTGGCAGGATTGTCATGCTTGTGCCCTCTACAGCTTACCTTCCTCTCCTTGCTCCTAAAATGGCTAGCCTGTTTTTTGTTCTGTGGTGACAGGCACTGTTAGTGACATTCAGAGAACTTGAGAAACAAGTAGCATAGAAGTTAGAGGTTCTGTATATGTACAGAATACATTAGTCCTTGGTATACGCTTCTCTGTTAGTTGCGATGTTGAGCACAATTTAATTATTAATTTCTTCAGTTTTCAGAGGAAAATGCAACCAAAATGAAGAAAATATATGGGGAATTTTGCAGCCATCAGAAAGAAGCTGTTAATCTCTTCAAAGAGTTGCAGCAAAACAAGAAATTCCAGAATTTTATTAAGGTATGTTTCCACATGAATGTGATCCCTATGTAGCCTTTATTTAAAATTTAGGATCAACATTATATTCAGTAACTCTCTTTTAATAGTTAATAAAAACGGCAAGTTTTTTTCATTCTTAATGAGTGAGCTGATAAATTACATTTTTCTTTCAAATATTTGAAAGCTTTGGCATCCAGTGTATATTACATACATGTTTCTGTTGTAGCATACCTCATCCCTCAGGGCAGCAAATCTTTCTTGGGGATGGTTCAGATAACCCAGCATTTCATTTCAGTTTAGTCTAGCATGTTGAGATCATATTTCTTATGAGTCAGTTGGTGCTTTGATAAGCATTTACTACTTAAGGTGTGTATTTGTGTCTGTACAGCTGAGGAACAGCAACCTGTTGGCACGACGCCGAGGAATCCCTGAATGCATTCTGCTTGTCACTCAGCGAATCACCAAATACCCTGTTCTGGTTGAAAGGATATTGCTGTACACAAAAGGTGAATAAAAACCGAGTGTTGCTTCATGTCTGGAATCACAGCGAATTTCTAGTGTAAGGAATATGCACTGATACAATTTATATAAAGAATGGAATTCACTGTTCTGTAGAGAAACACAGCAATGTAAGTAACTACTGTTCAGGCAAATATCACCTAAACTGTGTGTCTAGTATAAATAGTCTTTACCAAAGTTAGGATGTGAAAATTTCCAGGATTCCAGCCAGGTAAGTCCTAGAAGTCCAGTAGAACATGTTTTAGCAAAAGATCTTGAATAGAGGATGTGAATTAATTCAGGCAAGTATGTGCATGTTCTTCAAAATGAGTTGCAGTGAAGGATCTTGTAAAGTTAGGCAAATTATTGTTCGTCTTTTCAAAAAAAAGTTTGAATAACCCTGCAATATTGTAGAATATTATAGAAATGCTAGAAGCTTACAGATATTACCCTCAAAATGGGCAATAAGTGAATACCGCAGAAAGTTTTTATACGATATTTCTATATTGTAGAAAGTTGCAAAATTTCCTTGGAAGCTGTCTTTGAAATCCTTGAAATCCTATTTTAATTTCTTTCTAACTCTTAACCAGAAGAGTAATATATGATTTACTTAGACAGTAAAAAAAAATTGAGATGTTAACAGCTCATAAATATGTCAGAAATATTCAACATGTAGTTTTGACTGATGAATAAATCTGAGGTACCTGTCATCTTTTAACAGGTAAACCAAAGGCAGATATCTCTAGTATTTCTAGTAAGTTGATTACTGGATTCAAGTTAAAATGACATATTTATCAATTTAAGCCTTGCATCATGTTGATTAGTTCCGAGAAAGTAAGGAATAATATTTTCTCTTGAATATGTCAGTTACTATCATGTTGTTTATTTTTTGTTTCCTACAGAAGGAACAGAAGAACATAAAGACCTATGCAAAGCCCTTCGTTTAATTAAGGACATAATTGCAGCAGTAGATTTGAAAGTTAATGAATATGAGAAAAAGCAAAAGCTGTTGGAAATTCTCAGTCGGACTGAAAACAAAACATACACAAAGCTGAAAAGTGGCCATGTTTTTAGGAAGCAAGACTTATTGAGAAAAGACAGTGTACTTCTGCATGAAGGTTTAGTGTACTGGAAAACAGCTACTGGTCGTTTCAAAGGTATTGCATCCTAGCAGTAAAGTCCTCTAACTCTTTATTTGCAAGTAACATATAAAGATTGTTTGCTTTAAGAATGAAAATATTTTGTTACACAGTATTGCAAACACAGATTTTTGGGTGAATGGTATTGAGAATATTCCACAAATTGCTGGAAGAGTAATTCCAAAAGCTGCCATGTTTTATAGGTAATCCACTGTGTATTTAAAATAACAAGTTTGCCTACAGTACCTGGGAAACTGTAAATTTTGTACATTCTACTATCAGTTGCATTTTTTCTTCCAGCCACTTCTTTTAGTTCCCACAGTTTGCAGCTTCATCCCATGTAGATTCTTGACTTGCATATTTATATTGTTCACAGCACTGACCATTGAAAATACGGCATTAAAATTACATGCGGTTCTTCAGTGGTACTGGTACACAGACAGTGGAAAAGAAAACGTGGAGGCAAATATGGCCAGAGCCCAGTTTTCACATTCATGCCCACAGTCTGATTTTCACTCTAATCACATGTTGGGGTTTGGTTTTTGAAACTTACTAATATTTGTTTTAAGCTTTACAAAGCTATCTGCTCACTATTACTCCAGAAATGCTTTCATACTGTGCTGTGATAGGCAAAACAAAATTTGTGTGAGTTGTTCTTTGCCAGGTTGCCTGTCAGTGGCCTGGAAAATGTGGGGGGACGTTTGAGTGAGGGTTTCTTCTTTCAATGGGCCAGCACTGTAGCCATCTCCAGCACTGTACTGCAGGAGAGTGGATAGTAGAAAGTGTGTTCTTTCCCAGGAGGTACAAAGTGATGTCTTGCAGTTGCTTTGTGCAGACCATAGGTCAATCCAGCTATTTCCTGTTTAGTTTACTGTAGGATTATGTGGGAGACTTATTGATCAGGGTTTCTTCCTTTTTAAAGTATAAAAGAAGAAATTAAGTATAGTGTTAAGTATAACCTTTCATTAAAAAAAAATCTTTTCTCATTTTAAGACACCTTAGCTCTGCTTCTAACTGATGTGCTGCTGTTCTTACAAGAAAAAGATCAAAAATATATCTTTGCAGCTGTTGTAAGTATATTATCAGACTTTTGAATATATACATTACATTTTTGTTTGGGTATTTCTCAAATGTGAGATCCCTTTCTAGGTTATTCTCACATATTGTTTAATTTCTTTAATCGTGGTAGTATATTCAGAACAGTAATGTACCAGTATATGGAAAATGTGGTTTATCTTCAAAATTAAGTAATTTCCGGGGGGGGGAAGAAGGATAAAACAACAGAATGATGTTTAGTGATGTGCCTCATCTGGTTATGAGGATGGGAAGCAGAGCAGGCTCTTTCAATTATCTAAAATAAATTTTAACTTCTGGTTCTATTAAACAAAACAGAAGAATAATTTGACTGCAAATGTAGTAGTAAACATGAATAAAATATATGAAAGGTCATGGACTGAACTTCCCAAACTTATTATAAATACTATATAAGTACAATGTGTCAGTGTCATTGATCCTCTGGGATTTATTTTTTAGCACTTAAAGAAGGCTTTACTTGTTCGTGAATACTGTAAGGTATTTAACAAAATAGTTTAAAAAGACGTCTGAATACTCAGCTCTCACAGCCATACACTTGGTGAGAACATGCATAGGCTGAGTATACCAGTAGGAGAATTAGTTCAGTTAATTGAAAAAAATGCCTTATTATAGAAGCATGGTATTTTATGAGAAACTCATTTATTTTTTTGAATATACTGTGACTGTCTGCCCCAGGACCGGAAGCCTTCAGTTATCTCTCTTCAGAAACTCATAGTAAGAGAAGTAGCCAATGAAGAAAGGGGGATGTTTCTGATCAGCGCTTCATCTGCAGGACCTGAAATGTATGAGATTCATACCAACTCCAAAGAGGAACGTAACAGCTGGATGAGGCATATTCAAGATGCAGTGGAAAGGTAGAGAAAAAGGTTTTTGGTTTTCACCTTGGCAGTTCAAAGCAGAAAGGAGGTCATTTGGGTATTTGTTGCAGTGTGCTCTCTATTCTGCACTGCACTGGATCTATCCTGTGAGGCTGGGTTCACAAACACCGAAACCTCACCATCAATTCTGCCAAACTACCCGTTTTCTTCTGTTTTACCACTGAACCGACAGACCTTTCCTGCTCCCCATCAGATGTCCTCACCTGTAATTTTAGGCTTCTCTCACCTTTGCTTTTGGCACTGGATGCTTTCTTGAGTTCTGCAAGTGTCCATACATCCATTCTGAATAAATCCCCAATTACACCTTGGTATTAGTTTCTTAGGAATGGCAGGGAAAGCACTGCTCCGTGTGGGAGCTGCAAACCTGCAAGAGGGTCAACCACTGCATGATGTAACCTTATCAGGATTGAAAGGAGTCCTTCAGTCTTATTTATACCCTGTTACCGCTTTTTAAAGAAGTAGGCAAATGGCATGCTGCTAGATTGGAGCAAAAGTTGGTGTTGATGTTGTGCGATTTATTATGAATGCAACACTGTACTGAAGATAATTATAAAATGTTCAGATTTTGTTTTATCCACCTTTGTTTCATCTCTAAAGTTGTCCAGAGGAACAAGAGGAAGGAAAAACGAATGAATCTGATGAGGACAGACGTATCGCTGAGGCCAAAGCATCCAGAATTCAGAAATGTCAAGGTGTGATACCTTTCCTGCCACTCTGAGACCTCCCATGTCCTGAGAGTTTAGGATGAAGGAATAACATTCGCATGTTGGCTGATGCATTCAGAATGGCTTAATATGCAGAGTCACAGCAGAGAAAGCCAGGGTTGTCTGATTGTATGATGGGAGTTGCCTGAAAAAGAACCATTTTTTTCCAAGTACTTTATATTTTTACTACATTACTGTGAGCACAAAAGAAAAGGTAAAATGGATTATTAGCAGATTAGCATTAAGGTCAGATAGATTCCTATTTGTGGAAGTACCTCAAATCTGCAGTAACTGTACTGTTCTACTTGTTTATGACAGTACACATTTGCTGCTTTTATTTTTGTCTGAAAATATTGCTAATCAAGACAAATTTCACTTCCTTGTTTCCCCTACACCTAACTTCCACATTTTTAAGTGCTGTAAGGAGAGAAATTTCACCAATGTCCTTCCTGGAGAGAGAAACAGGGAAGGGCATCCCCCACTGAGAGTAAATGTTCTTTGATGTTGAGACAGTGAATGAGCCAAGTGCTTTTCCAGCATTGCTTATTGTGAGTGTAGCAGGAGGTAGCTGAGTGCTCCAGAACACAGGCAAGGCCACCTCATCAGGATAGGGCAGTTGCCTGGTCCTTTGCCAGGCAGGACAGACTATGGGATGAATTCGGTTCCTAGCCACTTGCAGAAGGAGTAGTGCAAGTCTGTTGCCTAGCTCGTTAGCAGTGTCTGTGTGGTGTAAACATTAGACGTGTGAATGTCCAAAGTGCTTTGCCTTCAGGTTAAAAAGATATTAATATGCTATTCAATTTTTGTTGACAGAATCACTGAGTAACCAGGACCAGCAAATCTGCAGCTGTTTGGAAGACAAGCTGCATATCTATGCACAACTGGTAGATACGAATAAGTTTGAGGATGTGCATGTAGAGCCTCACCTCCTTATCAAACCGGATTCTGGAGAAACTCCACAGGCTGCTTCATTGCTGGCAGCAGCACTCAGAGAAGGTGAGTTTGTATGGGAAGAGTGGGATGGTTTCTGCCCTCTTCAAATGGGAAGACATTTCCAGGTAACAAAATACAGCCATGTTGCCTTGTGTTACAATTCTACCAAGTCTCAAGAGCTGGCAGTGTCAAAACTTGGCAAATGACGCTGAGGAAAAGTCTCTTGAGTTTATATTTGTCAGGTGCATAAGATGGTATCTGCCAGACTGTGAGATAAGGGATATGTTTAGTGCATAACATCATGTGTAAGCAGGCTGGACCGTGGTGTTAGATTGTATCCAAGGAGTGTTTCCTTAATTGGCCTCCTTGCATTACAGCCTTGTGAAGAAGATCACGGGATACAGTGTGATACTGCATCTGGTCCCTTACCCTCACCAGCCTAGGTTGATTTGATGATAGGTCTGGATCATGTAGGGTCATATACAAACCAAACTGCAGATGATATTGGCAGATTTGCCAAGATGCACCTGCCGTTAGAGGAGCCGTGTTTTTCTGCATTATATCTAGCACGGGCTGGATAGCCTTGTGCCTACAGTGCTGTTCTCTGAAGTAAGGAAGACTGGTATTTGCTGATGCCTTGTCTAGCTGGAGGTTTAGCCACATTCCTTTTAAACTTAGCTGAAATGAGTCCTGATAAACTGAGCCATATCCAGCATAGGGGTATGCTCTATAAAGTACTGCAAGATTATAGCATCACCTAGAGTGAGACATATGAGCAAATAACCACCTGTCAACCCTAACAGCAAAGGTTGACCTCCATCATCATTATGAAGTCAGAGAATAAGTTTATTGATAGACTTTGTCTTTGGATAGAGAATATAAGGTAGTGATGCAGTAATAGATGTGATTTTATCTAAAACAGCAGCCTATACTGACACAGCTGATTCTGCCCACTTTTAATTTTCACTTTCTTTCATGCTACTGTTACTGTTGATGATGTGTTTTCAGCCCACTGTAATGAATTTACAGCAATGTGTGGAGGATTATTTTCCAGAACACAAATACTAAGTCCCTGAGCTAACAACAGACTCTACAGCAGTAAAGCACTACTCAGAGTAGAGAAGGATAGAATTAGGAAATGCTTAGGCGAATTGGATATATTCAAATCCATGGGAAAGGTGGAATAAATCCAAGTATGCTCTGGGAGCTGGCCAATATCTTTGTGAGGATGCTTTCTATCATCTTCAAAGGACCAAGGTGATCAGAAGATGTTCCTGATGACTTGAAGAACACAAACATCATTACACTGTTCTTCAAGAAGGAAGATAAAGGGAACTACAAAGCAGTCAGCCTCAGCTTAGCCTCTAGGAAGATGATGGAGCAAATACTCAAAGAAGCCTTTTCCAAACATGCGAAGAGGTGACTGGCAACAGCCAGTATGTATTCACTGAGGGCAAATTGACCAACCCGATGGCTTTTATGATGAGTGGAGATCAGCGCATGTTTTTACCTTTATATCTGCAAGGCCATCAATGTGGCCTGCACTGGCTGCAGTATCCTTACAGCTGAGTTGGTGACATAAGGACTGCATAACTGGTTGGAAAATTGGCTGGCTTGCTGGGCTCAGAGGATTTTGATCTGCAGTACAGTGTCCAGCTGGCAATGTGTTGTTAAGGGAGAGGGAAATCCCTAATAGGGAGTTAGGGATGGATATTGAGACTAGTACTTTTCAACCTATTATTAGTGAAGTAACAAAGGAATTGAATAAACTCTCAGCAAATTAATGACTGACAGCAAATGAGGAGGAGCGATTAATGTGCTGAAGAGACCTCAACAGACTGGGAAAATGTGCTGAGAAACTTCAAAAAAAAAAGGCAGAGTCAGTGCAAAGTTCTGCATCTGGGATGGATTAATCCACGTATTGGTAGAGGCTGGATACTGGCTGGATAGAAAATAGCTTTGTAGAAGTGCACCTGGGAGTCCTAGTGAACAGCAAGTTGACCATGAACCTGCAGTGTGCCCTTGTGGCAAAGAAGGCCAGCAGCCTTGTGGGCTGCTGCAATAGAAGCGTCACCAGCAGGTCGAAGGAGGTGGTCCTTCCTCTACTCGCATGAAGAATGTAATGTTTGAGGAGGGGCTGAGAAAGCTAAGCCTTGAAGTAAAAAGGCTTGGTGGATCCTACAACTGTCCTCAACCAGATAAAAGGACTATAACAGAGAAGCTGAAGAAGAGCAGAGAAGCCATTATCTATCATATATGAGAAGTCTTGGAAGTCTGGTGAAGTTCCCACTGCCTGGAAGAGGAGAAACAAAATCCCCATTTTTAAAAAGGGGAAAAAGGAAGACCAAAGAACCACAGGTCAGTCAGTCTCACCTCTGTGCCTGGCAAGATCATGGAGCAGATCCTCCTGGAAACTATGCTAAGGCACATGGAAAATCAGGAGGTGATTGGTGGCAGCCAACGTGACTTCACTAAGCGCAGATCATGCCTGACAAACCTGGTGGCCTTCTACAATGGGGTTAAACATTGGTGGATAGGGAAAGAGCAACTGACATCATCTGCCTGGACTTATACAAAACATTTGACACTGTCCCACACGATGTCCTTGTCTCTAAATCGGAGAGGCATGGATTTGATGGATGTACCACTTGGTAGGTAAGGAATTGGCTGGATGGTCACACTCAAAGGGTTGTGGTCAATGGCTCAGTGTCCAAGTGGAGAAAGTAACAAATGGTGTTCCTCAGGGGTTGGTATTGGGACCTGTGCTATTTAACACCTTGGTTGGTGACATGGACAGTGGGATCGAGTGCACTCTCAGCAAGTTTGTTGATGACACTTTGCTGAAGCTGTGTGGTACAGTCGACACACTGGAGGAAAAGGTTGTCACCCAGATGGACCTGGACAGGCTCAAGGGGTGGGCCTATGTGAACCTCATGAGGTTCAACAAGGCCAAGTCCTGCATCCGGAACAGGGCAATCCCAAGCACAAGTACAAGCTGTGCAGAGAGCAACCCCGAGAAGAAGGACCTGGGGTTATTTGTTGATGAGAAGCTCAACATGAGCTGGCAATGTGCTATCACATGCCAGAAAGCCAACTGTATCCTGGGCTACATCAAAAGAAGCATGGCCAGGGTGGAGGAAGGGTGGAGGAGGTGATTTCTCCCTCTCTACTCTGCTCTTGTGAGACCCCACCTGGACTGCTGCATTCAGGTCTGGGGTCCCCAGCACAAGGAGGTCATGTACCTGTTGGAGAGAGTCCAGAGGGGGAACACAAGGATGATCAAAGGGCCAGAGCATCTCTCCCATGAGAAAAAGCTGAGAGAGTTGGGTTTGTTCAGCCTAGAGAAGAGAAGGCTCTGGGGAGACCTTATAGTGGCCTTCCAATAAAGGGGGCCTACAGAAAAGCTGGGGAGGAACTCTTTGTCAGGGAGTGTATTAATAGGACAAGGGGTAAAGGCTTTAAACTAAAAGAGTGTAGACTTAGATTAGATATAAGGAGGAAATTCTTTGCTGTGAAGGTGGTGAGGCACTGGAACAGGTTGCCCAGAGGAGCTGTGGATGACCCATCCCTGGAGGTTTTCAAGGCCAGGCTTTGGGCAACCTGGTCTGGTGGGAGGTGTCCCTGCCCATGGCAGGGGGATTGGAACAGGGTGATCTTTAATGTCTCTTCTAACCCAAACCATTCTGTGATTCTGTGAAGCTGGACTTTTCCTGGAGGTGCATGGGGATAGGACAGAAGACAGCAGGCACAGGTTGGAACATGGAGAATTCCAATAAAATAAAATGAAAAATTATATTACAGTGGGAATGGTCAAAAACTGGAGCAAGTCCCTCAGAGAGGTTGTGACTCTCAATCCCTCAAGATTTTAAAAGCTTGCTTGTACAAAGCTCTGAGTGACCCAATTTAGTTGACCAGAAGTTTGGACTAGATGGCTTCTGAAAATCCCTTCCGGACTAAGTTATTCTACAACTTGTTGTCATTTATTTATGCATAAAGGAGCTATTTAAAGGGCCTCTAACTGTTCATGTTTTCCTCTCTAGTTGAAAGTCTCCGTGTTGCTGTCACGTCATCACAAGTGAGTGAAACAGACAGATCATCAGAGGAAAATACTGAAGAATTAAATTTGAAGTATGGACTTAGTGCCAATGAAATCTTGGAGTCTTTCCCTGGTGGTGAGTAAAATTTGATGTTTTTATGTATTCATATTGCTGAAGTGATTGATACAGGATTGGTTTTTTGGAAAGCTTTCTCAGTCTATGGCAGAATCAATAGAAAATAATGTAACAAAAGTTGTCTTTGGACAAATGCTCAGATCGTGTAAATTGTCATATAACTTCACTAATGCAAACGGACTGTTTGCATCCACTGCAGATTTTCCTTATCATATGTCTGTAATCAGCATTATTGAGTCTGATTTGTATATCTTCATACATAATATATACATGACTTATAGCCTTTGTTGCTCAGCTCCACAGCAAATGTATATTGCAGTGTAGCCCATTTCCTGGCTGCTAATTTGTGTCTGAAGACCTGAAAGCCGGCTCATAAGTAGGATTGATATTGCAATAATTTCAGCTATAAAAGGTATAACTTGATTTTCTTGCAACAAAAAAAATACAAATTAAGCCCTGTAAAAGCCATTGCTGCAGAGCATTTTTAGTGATATGGCTGTATTTGTATCTTAACTTTCATAATTTAAGTATTACTGATTTTTAAGGTAGGAAAAACAGATTGTCCCAGCCATGCCATCCTGACTTTGAAACTTGTTTTTCCTCAGCCTAAAATTCTAGAGCATTAGGTATTTTCAGCATCCTGTGTGTAGCTGTGAAAAAAATGTGCCCTTTGTTTCTGCAGTCAGAACATGCTTTGATACACCTTTCTCTTGCATCCTGTTGGGGTCTTATTTGTTAGATGCAGAAATGAAGGAAGTTGAAGAATCATCTGACGTCGATCTCAGTGAAGGCACATTTCCTGTTGATAAGGAAACGTCAGATGACAATGTAAAGTATAAGGTAGTGTAACTGATTTCTGTTCCTGTGTTGTATTTATGACTGTGGGCACTAGGAATGTAACTGTTGTCCCAATGTTTAAGGGATGTCTAAAGACTGTTCCAAAACCTAAAGCATGGGATAGGCACATTTCATCCAAGTCCAGATAATTCAATTTAGTGGAGGTCACTGCAATTAATGATGAGTTAAAAAAAATCATAAAAAATCTAAACACAAAACAATTTTCCTGACAGGCTTACAGATTGGTGGGTGTGATAGCAGCCACAATGCTTTTGTATGGGCCACTTAAGACCCTGGTTCTCTGCTGTCATCATTCAATACATCCATGTCTGTGGAGTTGATAGTATTCCCTCTACTCCCTCCTCCTGTTCGCAGGATGATGAGTCTCCTGCAATGACATAGACCTCAGCTAATGCCAGGAAGACTTATGCATTGGAAGAGCTTCCTCCTCAGAACAAGCATATAAAATAGGATGGATTGTCTTACGCCAGCTTGCTTCAGAATTTTGAATTAGAACAAAATGGAGCAATTAAAGAATAGAAGAGAAACAGCACATTTTTCAAAAAGTCCTGTAACTCTTAAGCAAATCTGAGGAAAAAACAGAATGAAAAGTCAGTTCTGGGCAGAATTATAAATGGCAAATTTAAGGTAGCAGCAAAGAGTGTTACAGCAAGAGCAGTATGAATTAGTATGTGCAAATAAACTGAACTGTAATTGTGTAGACCTTAGATGGAGGGACAGAACCACAAAAGGAATAAAAGGGAGAGACAAGAACAGAAGATACATGGCACGAAATGGAAAGCAAAGTTTGCTAGAAAAGTAGATGCTTAGCATTAGGGTAATGTCTGCATCAGATCAGAAAGAGGACTTGTGTGCCTGAAACTTTGGATGTTTTTTCTAGCTCTTTCTGTAAGACTCTTACTAAAACACTTGTTTCCCTTTAAACCTTACCTCATGTTCAGCTTTATGTCATCTTGTCTACCAGACTGCTGTTTAGAAGAGTAGAAAGAAAAGTGTGTATGGAAAAAAACAGGGTAGGTACAATTTCAAGTGAGAGGTCACAGAAGTTAGATGAAATGAAATAAAATAATAAAAGGTACAGGGGCTTAGATCTACCCCATTAAAAGTTTCAGTAGTTCCACATGAAAAAAATGCCATTGGGGTTACAGAGAAGTCAGAGCCAGACTTTTATCAGAGGTACACAACAACATGATGAGCATCAAACATTACAAGTTGAAGCAAGGGAAATTCTGATTGTATGTAAGGGGGAAAAAATCACCACAAAGTAAGGTAACCAAGTAGGAACAGGTTGCCCAGAGAGGCAGTGGGGTCTTTATCCTTGGGGATTTCCAGGATTTGACTGGAGAAGGCCCTGAGCAACCTCACCTAACTTTGAAGCTAGCCCTGCTTTGAACAACAGCTGGGCTAGAGGTTTTCCAGCAAGCCATCCCAATTCCTTATTCTGATCTAGCCTATTATTTGGGCAACAGTCATGTCACATCTTACTATTGCAGAATCAGATTCACCAGGAGGTGGCAGAATGTGCAAATAGAACAGGAAAGGCAAGGGCTTTCTAAGGCAGAGTATGCTCACCAGCCTGCCTTTAGATGCTGTGTGCACTGCCTTGAGGTTGTGGGATGGCAGCACTGGTGTCAGACCTGCTAGCCTGGGAAAAGAGACAGAAAACCAGACTGAAAACGCCTAGCTCTGGGATTAGGTGCTGACTGAGCAGCAGGAGGAGCACACAATGCTCCTCCTGGGATGCCAAGTGGGCAGTAGTGGGAGGCAGTCCCCATCTCACCCCCCTGCTCCTGCATTGTAATTGCGTCTTCAGCTGGTTACCTGTGGAATGGCAGCCTGCACTGGGGTCTGAACATCTGCTGCTCATCACTCTTAACAAAGATTTAGAGTGGCAGGGAGGTGGTGGTGGACAAGTAAAACAGCTGAATATGTTGGTTCAGACCTAACTGGACTTAAAGGACTTGTTCTGAAGCTGTAGTGGTGCAGCTACAATGCTATTGTTTCCCTGGGTAGCTTGACCATGCCTTCCTTGGGCTCATCCCCTAGTCACAGAATCCCAGGATGGGTGAGGTTAGCAGGCCTCTCTGGAGCTCATCTGGTCCAACCCCCTGCTCAAGCAGGGACACCCACAGCAGGGTGCCCAGGACCATGCCCAGACTACGGCCAGTCCTCAGGTGGTGCTGCCTAGCTGCATTAAAGAGTCCATAGGCACTTGGCCTGGCCACAGGCTACCTCATAGCCATGCCAAAGCTAGCCAGGCCTTGAATTCCCCTGTACACCTCCTTTGTTGAATTAACCCGGGCTTAAAAGAATGAAACAAAGTGTAGAGATGATCCCACACCTCTGTTCAATGAATGGGCCCTCTTTCATACACTCACTCTTCCTCACCCCACCTGCATCTTCTTCTCTTCTCTCTTCATCCCTTCTTCACCCTCCTCTTCCTCCCTGTCTGCTGCTTGTGTTGGCAGCCCAGCACAGGAGGGCTGAGCTCCTGTGTGTCTGCCCCAGTGCTGCAGAGGCATCCCTGCTGTGTCCTCTGTGTCTTGTGGCAGGGCAAGTTGTTGGGTTCAGGGCTGCAGTAGGAAGTGGAGGAGGTGAAGGTGTGGGGAGGGAAATACTGAAGGGAGATAATGAGGGAGAATGCAAGCTGTGGAGGAAATGCAGCAGCTGGTGCTCCTTTTTCCTGAACTTCATCTTCATTGTGAGCTCTGTTTTGGGGCCTGGCCTTTTTCGTCTTCATTTCCAGTTTTTGCAGTGATATGGAGCAGCTGCTGTGCTCTCTGTGGTGGGAAATGAGGCTCAGTAGAGAACTTAAGAGAATTAAAGAAAGAACAAATATTCCCCAAGCCCTCCTCCACTCCCCTAAAAAAAAAATTACAGAAATCGTACAGGAAGTCTTTCCAGTGTAGCCTCAGGAGGGATTGTGTTCTATTTCTCCACTGTTTCACCTTATCTTTCTCAGAGGAGCTGTTTTTCATGCAGAAAGGATTATGGGTGGCTTCACCCCATAAATTTAAAAAGCTTCTTAGGAAAAAGGGGATAGGGTGGAAAGTGCAAAGTGGCTGAGCCCTGTCTGAAAGCAGCAAGCCTAGCTGCCGTGGATGGTAGTCACCATACCAGTAGGTTTCCCGGAGTACAGCAGGCACACAGCCCTAGCTCTGTGCCTCACTGCTCACCGAAGGCACTCACCATAACCCACTAATGTAACTGCTGTCAGCTTCTTACTCTATTAATGCCTTGATTTCTGAAGAGTCTTGAGCTGTTTCATCCTACTAGAAGTAATCTAAACCCACTCTGCTGTATATACAGAAGTCTGGTTACTGTATTTCAAAACTGTCAGGTAAACAAAGAGTGAATGGAAATGTCTCTTCTGTGTAGCATTAGTCACAAGAGGATTAAAATTGTGGATGAAATATTTTTGTTTTTACAGTTGTGCTTAGGATCTCTAGTGATTTCCAAGGAAACTACAGTGTTGATGAATTATTAGTCTTCATAGATTATTGTTTCTGTCCTTTTTCACATACCCACGAGAGAGTTTGACTCAGCACTGCATATATTAGCAATATGAATGTCTCCACTAGTGAAAAAAAATTACCTAGATGATACAATTGTAAAATTAAGAACTACTTTTTAAAGCAACGTGTGTTTATTTTAGGAAGGAAGTATGAGTTTCCCAGGATCTACAGGGACAGAGGTGAGTTTATTTAAACCCCAGACAGAATATAGTAACTATTTAGTTAATAGTGGACAAAGCTTTGAAAATCCTTCTCTTTTGTTTTCTAGATTGTACAAGCAATCCAGAATCTAACTCGTCTCTTGTACAGCATACAGGTGACTACTCCACTGTTAACTTTGTAGAGTAATTAGTCTTGGTAATTTACTTCTTAAGGTTTGTTTTCATCTTGCACTATTTTTAGACATTATGTCAGTGGATACTTATCTCTACTGACTGTTGCACAAGCTGTCATATGATATATTTTTATTTTACATCAGTGATGTGTTTCTTTTAAGAACTGAATAATGCTTGCTCGGAGATTACTTCCCTCCCAAAAAGGATGTACGTACAGTCTAAAGTCTAGGGAGGAAGTAAAATGATGGCTTGAGCTGAGCTGATGTCATTTCATGTACAGATTTCTGAAATTATAGTTCAAAATATTGAAAAAATGTAAGTGTTTGGCTTAGAATATTCTCCTGGCAATTGCTAAACAACACCTCTGCCACTTAGGTGACCAGTCAACCCACTGAAGATACTTCAACCTCGGTTGATTATTGTGTGTATTCTCTAGGGCTTTAGTCTAAAGTTTTTGCCTCTTCCATGCCATGTTTGAATATTTTAACTACTTTTCCCTCAGTTAGGTGCAATTTGAAGATTAATTTTGAAATGTTTCACTTAACTTCTAAACTTTCTTGACATTAGCATGCTTCTTAACAATTCTGGAAACCTTAGGCTTAGAAATTAAGTGGATTGAAGCAATGCAAAAGCAAAATAAAAGGCCTGTAAATCAGGCAAAATGTTGAAAAAATTAAAAACAAATAGCTTAATACTAGTGGCAGTAAAGTAAAGGGATCATGCTTTATTGTCCAGACCATGAAAATTGCATAAACTGGCAGTATAGGTGCAAAGAAACAAACAGAGCATACTGTCCTTGCCCTGTTTACAAATCACAGGAATTGACCCAGTACTGGGGGAAGAGCCAAAAAAAGTGGGAAAAGCTAAAAGAGTCTTTAGCTTTATGAAATGTGCAGTTGGGGGTGGATGGCATGGAGTAATGGGGCTGATGGAATTCTCTGGGAATGTCTGCTCAAGTAGATTCCCATGTCAGTTCCTGAGGACAGGCAGTGCACTAAGTGCCTCAGTAGACCTAGGCCTTTCTTGCTTTTCTTTTGTATTTGAATCCCAGCAATTTATTTTGTGCTACTGGAGGATGTCACAATCTTTAATGCAAATAATGTCACAACATCCTTGTAAGGGATGCCCTGTAGTGTTCTTGGTTGTAAAAGAAGCTACTGAAACATCAAAACTGAAATAATGACTGTATGGCAGATTTCAACTGGCACAGGTATCTTGGTCTTCTGCATGTAGAAGTAAGGTCCTGATGACCTGGCTGTGTTGGCAGGTGCCTGTAGGACTGACGTTAATAGGACTGAGCTGTGGCAGGTTAGCAAGGTGAGCCTTAGATCCTGAATGAGATGCACTGGAAATCGTACATTTTTCTCTGTATAAGCCACATCTGTATTAGGAATACTTTGTCAAGTGCAGTGTTCCCTAGACCAGTGCTTTAATGCCCTCTTAAACCATGAAATATTATTTTTCCTATGTGTCTTAACGTCATCTGACAGAACAGAACCCCAGCTGTAACATAAACATTGTATATAGTAACACAAAGTGCAAACCATAAGCCTCATTAAAAGTGCTTGAAATGGTTGAGTGCTTTTAGAAACATTTCTTGGTATAGGTGTGAACATGGAGCTCTCTGCTTGCACGAGGAGTAACCTCCCCAGCAGCATTAAGCACTGATATTAAGGGAGGTTGAAGCATTTTTATATAATGCTAAAGTACAGAAATGGGTGAATGTTAATATTTAAACATTTGTGTCTGATTTTGTTGTGGTGTCTAGGCAGCATTAACTATCCAGGACAGCCACAAAGAACTCCACAGGTTACTTCTGCAAGAGAATGAGAAGACAGGTCGGGGACGTGGTTCCTGGCTCACCCTCCTCAAGGAACAAGAGAAATACCGGAGCTCAGAAAAACAAAGGGAGGAGCTGGCGAACGTAGGCAAACTCAAGCAGCAGTTCCAGCAGGAGCAGCAGCGCTGGCTTCGTGAATGCGAGCAGCGGCAGCGGGAGCAGGAGGCGAGGGAGGGCCGGCTGGGGCAGCGGGAGCGGGCCTGCGGCTGCCAGGAAGAGCTGCTGGAGAGGAGCCGGCAGGGGCTGGCGCTGCAGTTGCAGGAGTACCAGCAGGGCCTGGAGAGGCTGCGGGAGGGCCAGAAAATGGTGGAGAGAGAGAGAGACAATTTGAAATTGCAGAAGAGGCTCCTCTGGCGCTGGAAGCATGTTCGCCAAAGCAGCCTGCTGTCACCCTCAGGGAGCTACGAGGTACGTGTTTCCATGCCATCATGACATCCCAAGCTGCAGAGCCGTAGAGATGTTCCTTGATGAATGGACCATCATGCCAGGGTGTCCGCTGCTTGGTAATATCCAAGGGCTTTCTTTTAATGTTGGAACCCTGCAGGAGCCACACTTAGGCTGATGGGTATTACATTGAGGACATGGGAATTGGAAGTGTGAGAATTGTGTTTTATTCTGCTTTACTGCTGTGGTTGCCGACTTCTGGCAAGATACACTGTGCCTCTTGCTTCTTGTAGGAAAGCTAAATTGTAATGCTTGAGGCATGTGGTGCTGTTGTTCCTGGACAGCAGCACTGTCTCCAGCAAGGATTAGAGGCTCCTCCAGGAGTGGGCCTGGTTCCCGTGATGTCCTATCAGGCCCTGCACTGTCCATCTTGCTTTTCTGAAACAAGCAGCCCCTGAGGGAATGAGGTTGGTGTGTGGCTCCGGCCTCAATAGTATAATTGCTTATACTGTTGGTCATTATTAGATGGTCATTATTAGGTGATGCTCTTTAAAACAGCTCTGAGGCTGCTTAAGTGTTAGTACTGAAAATGGTTAAATTCTTCTTGAAGTTTAGGGTGCAGGAAAAGAGGCTGGCTCTGCACTCAGCTTTTGGGTGTTAACCTGCCAGGTGTGCCCTGGCCCCCGAGTCCCTCCACTAGTGGGCAAAGTCTTGGTTTCCATTGCTATTCTCTAAAGCACCTGTAAATCAAAACAATTCACTTGGATTCAAAGCCCACTGACCCAAACAACTTTCTTCCCCTCAGGTTTTCATTTTCACAAGAAAAAATGTAGAGCCGTTCTTCAGGCCATCACCTCCCTAGCTTTTCAGCTGGCAGCTGACCCATAACAGGCAGTGACCATTCAGTGTCTAAGCCTGAGCCTGAATGAGGAGATGAAGGATTGGCCTCTGACCTCTTCCTTTTCATCCAGCTTTTGTGAGCATGGTGTGAACACGACTTATCCCTATATGCTTGCCCAGCCCAAACAATGAAGGCACTGTGTATTAGTATAGCTTGTGGTAAAAGTTTGACTTATTTGGCAATGCTTAAGAAGTGGATGATAAAACAAAAGCTGAACTTGCCCATCAGCTCTAATTAATGAGACTTTTGAAGTCTTCTGAGGAGAGGAAGTCGAAGGATGACAGCTGGATTCAGGGATGGCCAGGATGCCGCAGAGGCAAAATAATGAAATCCTGAGTGTCAAAGAGCCACAGCTTTTAAGTAATTCTTAACCTACTATTTCATGTGTAAGGCTATTTCACTTGTGTTTTTATTTCAAGTAAACTACATGGCCTGAATGCACTCCAGTCCTTGGGCTTGTCTCTGTCCTGCATTTTCCAATGCCACATGCTGCAGCAGCAGCAGAGCTAGTACTGGGCATTTACCAGCCAGCCTTTCCTCCCAGACCATTAATTTTGCCATCACTCTGAGCCTAGCTAGTTTTGGATGGCCAGACATTGCAGCCACTTCCACTGCTACTCCTGCTGTTGGGGCGCTCAGCCTTGATAAACACCTGCGGGGTGTTGCAGGCTGCAGGAGATGCATTTTCATCTCCCAGGAGCCACGTGTACTTGCTGAACACCATTTGCAGTCCCCAGTAGGGTGGTTGCAGTCCTGTTCTCTATGATTACACTGTGTGAAATGGTACCTTAGTGAGCCATGGGGCAAAATATTAACTCCCTAAGAGGAGTCAGCTAACCTTGGTACATCCCAGGTACTGGGTCTTTGTGATTTGCTATTTTGCAGTTATTACTGAGTCTTTCTGTGTTTTGGGAGGAGCCAAGGCAAAATATACTCAATTACTGATGTATATTCCTGAATGCATGGCCAATTTAACATTTTCTGATGTTAGCTTCTGGGAAACTAAGTGACTGTGTGGTATGAATCCTCATTCTGTCCAGCATTTAACTTAATATACCCTGGTATAAGGGTTCTTCTGTGCTGGACAAAATTGAAAATGCTGCTTATTTTTTTTGTTTGTTTGTTTTTTTCCTTCTGCAGATAATGGGACATAATCAGTCAGACCGCTTACTTCGTGAACATTCATTCTACTTAAATGAAGCTGTAGTATGTGTGTCTCTAAGCAGCCTCAACAGATCAGATTCTTCTCTTGTTTATGAAGATGGTGTATATGGGTTGAGCATCTCAAACTCTGATATAGCACGAACTGGTGAAAATCAGGTGGATCTCAGAATGGACACTTCTTGTCAGCCAGTGTTGACCAACAAACTGTGGAAATCCACTGGCCCTTACCAGCAGATGCCTTTATCCTGCAAAAACAACAAGGATGCCTTTAATAATGGTAATTAGCACTTGATTTAGTTAACAAGTAGTATGGGCAGTTTGCCACCTCTCAGGATGAATAGTCCTAGGGAGGAAAGCATCTTGGTAGTGGCAGAAGCAATTGATTTTGCTAAAACAGTTGCATGCCATTTTGTTGAGGGTAGATGAGAAATCAAGCAGAATAGAACACAAATACAGAAATCTTTTGCAAAAAAAATATATCCTTGTCTGTGTCTGTATAGAGCTATTCAGCGTGTTGGTCTCTGCAAATCATTTCCCCATGTGTTTTTGGCTTTTTTTTCAGGGGAACTGAAGTCAGTCTTACTGGTTTAGTGGCTGGTTTAGGACACAGCTGCACTACTAAATGATTTCTGGTTAGAACAGCTTTTGATTAACTATCTTAAAATGGTAATCTCTGGTCAAAGACCTTCCTTTTTCCTTTACTGGGAATGAACTGAGAATATCTTGTAAGGCTCATGGTAGTTGCAGAAAGAAAATTACATCACTTCTAAGGGATAATATAATCTTTATCAATAAGCAGCCATGTGATTTAAAAGTAACTTTTACTACATTACCTTTCCTTATTTATGTGTTTTGCCAGAACTCCACAAGACTGGTTGATTGCATGGTAGTTACTAACTGTGGCTACCAAAATGAGTGGAAAAACGGCACCTATCCGAGCATTGCATTGCATTGAAAATCCCTGAGTGACTTTAAAACCATGCTAATGAGAAACTCCAAGCAATCTGTTTTTTGTTTCTCCTGTTGCACAGTGCTAGTTTTGATCTTTTGTGGTGTCTTCATTCACTCGCTATGGTGAGAGTTGCAAAACAGCTTGTAAAAACACAGCATCTAGAAATCATAGGGGACAATGGTGTGCTTTTGGTGTAACATGAAATGATCTGTCAGGGATTTCCTTGCACAGTCATGAGATCTAGGTGGCACATGGCAAGTCAGCACTGCAGCAGCACACAAGCCCCCCTCTTTCTTCAGCTGGTAGTGCAAGATGTCTTCAGTCCTCACGCCTGCTGCGTGCAGCTCAGGTCACAGCAAGACCAGTGGGCAGCAGAACTAGGTAGGATCAGAAGGTTAAACCATATACAGGTACAATTTATTATTATTTTTTATTAATATTCTTAGGTCAAATCTCAAAGTTGTTCAAACTGAAAAGTCCTTGGTTAAGGAAGCTGTTACTTAGGACTCATTGTAATGTGTTAATCAGGCATCTGCTATACAGCCTTAGTATAACAACATTGTCCTAAGTAGACAGATTGCTAAAAAAGCGTTTTATATTCAAAGCTATGGCTGACTATTCTCATCACCACAATCAGCAAACCAAGCTGATTAGCAAAAGAGATTAATATTTCTAAAAATGCCTAAATAATTAGCCTGGTGAAACTTGTTCTAGTTTGACTGAAGCTGTCATTTTAGTAATAGGTTAGCTAAGCTAGTGCAAATTTGAAAAGGAACACATACGTGGGTTTAAACCTTTCAAAAGTGGATTAGCTTGCACTGGCAAATGTTCAGATGCAAGCTAACCAGGATACTCTAAATTAAGCCCACATGAGAGCATCTAGTTTAATTAAACTGGCTTGCCCCAGTGTAATTGCACTGATTCTAAGATAAGCTGGTGGAGCTTCTTTGTGTAAAGATGCCCTTCACCTTCAATGGGCTGACAGTAGGCCAGCATGGTGTTCAGCTGCTGTCACGGCATCTCATGCAGACATCCTGATCTTGCTGTGGTAACAGGGCACCAGTACAGCCCCAGCAGCCTGGGGACCAGCAGTAGCTACAAAACCTGCCCAAAAGGGAGAGTAGCAGGTTAGCTGAAATCTCTCTGATGAAGCCATGTCTGTAAAAACTGCAGCTAATGTCTTGATTAAGTCACAAAGCACTGTTGGCAAGGCAGTGCAGCAAATCCTTGTGGCATCGTGTTGGTGCAGGTGGTGTTGTGAAGCTCTCGGCATGCTGGTAGGGCAGGCAGGGAGGGAGCCCCCCCCCAGAGGGATGTGCCATCACATTCCATAGTCACACTGATGACTTGGAGGGTGACAAGTATTTTATGCTCTGATCATGCAGTGCATGAGTTTGCATGATTCAGGCTTGCTTCTGTCATGCGCTAGGAGCCACCATACAGGGAGCAGGGAATGAGAAGAACGCTGAGCATCCCCCTGAAAGACAGATGGCATCCATAGCCCCAGCAAATGTCTCCCCACATCGAAATTAAGTAAAGCACTCATTCATAAGCAATGGGAATCAAGTTAAATAGTATGAACATTTCATAACTAGAAAGCGGATTCCTTTGTGTTGTTTTCTGGCCGTGCTTTTCCCCCAGAGAGTTTAGCAGTTTAAGAAGTGCCTTGTGCCTCTTTTTTCTGACTCCTCTGCAAGATAAAGTCAGCTTTGACTGCTGTGAAAGAAAACCAGCAAGGATACAATGAAAGAAGGACTAGAAAGAATTTGAAAGTTAGCTGAAACTTTTCATATTTTTATACTGATGAAATGTCATGACATTTTTCTGTATTTTTCAACCAGCTCTCTGTATAAAGTCTCATAATCATCTTTCCAAAAGCAGTCCTAAATAATAAGTTAAAAAAGAATTAAGAAAAAAAGAATACTGAGTGTGCTTTACTGGGAATAGCCATGTACCAGCTACGTACATAGCCAGATCTTGTGTATAGTAAGTCTGTGTGCCCAGTACACTAAAGGAACTTGTTGGTTTTGATTAATTTTCATAGAATTATTAGGCATCCTGTAAGAAGTCTGGTCTGTCAAAAAAAAAAAAAAAATTTAATGAGAAATACCACCTGAACATGTTGTCAAGGAGTTAGTCATGCTGCATTATACTGTAAGTTAAATACTATGCAGTTTAGCTTCATAAATATACCCAAATGGAAGTAGCTACATTCCTCCAGTGCATAATTTTCCATTCATATTTTCTAAGGTAAGACATATGTCTCTTCACATTGCTAACGTCATGATTATATATCATTGTTTTATGTGTATGGGAGGGAACTTTACTAAAGACCTTGGGGCAAGTTCCCACAAAGCTGAAACTGGCACGAGTACACTCACTAAAAATGAAAGGTGTGTCAGTCAACAGGAGGAAAATATGATTGAAAGAAAAATGTGTTAATGCTTTACACTAATGGTTATGAAATTATCTGCATGAAAGAAGACAAGTACTTTGGCTAATTAGGAATCAGGGGAAGTATAGGTTTTGTGTCAGACTAGACTGAGAATTGAATAAATTACATCTTGCATTTAATTGACATGTCGGGTTGACTACCTGGAGCGATGCCTAAGGGTCTACCTATGGATTCACCTCTTTGATTTCAGAAATCAATGCAATTTTAATTCTTTAAAGCTTTGAAGTGAACAACACTGCAGTACCTAGTACTGCCTTTTATTTTTTCACCTTTTATTTATTTATTTATTTATTTATTTATTATTCATAAGTTGTACCTACAAGAATAGAGTTGAAAAGTGAAAGGTCTGGAAAACTGCACTGAAACTTGACTATGGAAGTTTTTCCCCAAACATTTGCAGTGTTAACATGAAGGATCTTTATACACGGTATAGTGAAAAATGCAGTTTAAATCTTTATGGGGAACATAGAAAACGCTATGATCTCCATAAACAGCCAAATACAAAAACAGGGAGAAGAAAATAGGGCTCAATTTGAATAACACATTTTTAATTTTTGAGAGACAGTAATTTGTACATATATGCATATAAGCAAATGAGATAGTTTGATTTTGGCAAAACACAATCCATTTACAGTGGTTTTCATCAAAGAAAGTGGTTTCTAGAGTTGTAAAATATTTAATTCACTATAGAAAAAGCAAAACCACAAACCAATCACAGAAACAATGTTTAGTGTCCTGTAACTTCATTTGTTTTCTTTATCCTTCATAAGAAATTCCTTTCCTGTTCCTAAAGGCAGGTTGCGCTAGAGGTGACTGCTCTGTTGGGCCTGTTCTTAAAACTGTGAATGAGATTAATTTGTTTTAGTTTCCCATTGATAATATCTGCTATGAGGTTTAGAATTACACATTGGTTTTTGGCTACCTTAACGTTGTTTATGGCCTAATGGCATTGTATAGAAGTATCTGCATATGTTTACATCAGGGAAGATGAGAATGGTGCTGCATGGGCCTGGCTCTTTACTCATTGCGTAAGACAAATCTGTTGATGTCAGTACAGTTATACAATGTAAAACTGATGCAAATGTGATAAAAATCACATGAAATATGCTTTGTACTACAGTGCGAAAAGTCATCTGAAAACATATATGCTGTTTCCCTGTGGTTCCAAGTCAGCACAGGATTTTGGCAAGGGCTGGAGCTTGGTAACTCAGGGCAGATACTGCTGCCAGCACTAGGGGTGGTTAATGGGATATTCAGGACTTTGTTGAATAAGATGGCTTTCATCAGTGGGAACTTGTTAAATAATGACTAACTCTTACAAAAAAGGTCATCACAGTTCTGCATATGTGACCGTTGTCAGTTAATTTCTTTAATGATATTGCTTTATGAGCTCCTTTTGAGTACATTTGACCCACTCATCCTCTGAACTGAACTGTAATTGTACCTTGCACAGTACACGTTTTACTGGTCCCCAGTTTAAACATCATCCTTTGTAGCCAACAGCAAACCAGTCCCGTATCACCTGCAGAATGGTATGGAAGGATGCTTTTCTGCCTATTTTGAGTTTTATTTTTCTGTTGTGTTTCACAACATTTCTAACAGTGATTTTTTTTAATTGTTTGCTTTGCATGGAATGTGAATTCTTTCCATTCTTTTACTTGAGAAGTGGAAAGGATGGAAATCTCTTAAAAGCAGAGGATACCTTGACTGTGGAGCTCCAGGATTGTCAGGGAGCCTCCTGTGCAGATGTGATATGTTGAGCTACTTTAAATTTGCTGTCTCTTTTGATTGAGTAGGTGTCAAACTAGGAACATCCATTTAATTCTAAATTTAATAGTGCCCTTTGTATCCTGCTTATTCCTTCTGCTCTTAACATGGGTGGCTGCATAGGTAAGTAGACAGCCTGTTCAGTGCCCATCATAAGTTGTTATGAGAATAAATTGAAACGGGAAGATATAAGAATATGTAACTGAATATCAGCACCCATAGCTACTGGGTTCAAAATTACATTGATTTAATAGAACAATTTGCTGTAACTGATAGCAGCAATTTTGTGTCCTCTTCATATCACAGAACACTGAGTTTTGTGCTCTGCCATAAGACATCAGTGTCTGTGGGATACTTGGTGGAAGTGAATCACAGGGGAAGTATTTTTTCCTCTTGGGAATAACACTGCCATTTGTTTAAAGCAGATGGCAAAAGGGATTAAATCACATGGCAGTGTGATACCAAAGCAAAAAATACGTCGTTATATGTCATCCGCAATTAGTATATTTCAAGTAACACTTGCTTTTCAGCTCTGCAACATTAGGGTTTTGTTCTTCTGTTACTAATTTTCTCTTCTCAAAATACTTCTTATTTCTAAACGTAACCACAGTAGATGCAGTGGTATTGCATAACCTTTTAATTAAGGCAGTTAATGATGTACTGTTTTTTTTTTTGCACGCTAATGTAAGTACAGAATTTCCTGTGCAATGCCTGTCTGATTTTATTATTTCTAATATCTTCCCACTGAGAGCTCATTCATTAGGAGGGAAGTTTAAAATATTGCCATGTCTTCAAAATGATGAATGGAATGTAAAGGTTGTCCATCCTCTCTTTTGGGGTACTGCTGGAATTGGTGTAAATGTGTACATTGCACTGAGAGGTGTCTTGCCTGCAGACTTCATAAGCAACAGAATGATGGCCAAATCTTTCTCACCTTGCTTGTATTTATGATTCCAGCAATTTCAGTGCAGTGTTTTTTGAATTCAGTGGAATTACTGGCATTAGTGAGTTCAGAATTGTGTGGACTGTCATCTTTTATACGCAGATTTATTCTTTACTTAAGCAAGGTTGTTTCAATGGATTTGGGTTACAGAGAACTGTAGGGGGAAGAGAAGCAAGTTTTGAAGCAGAAGACACGGGGAGTCATTTGCCAAAGGACTGCTCCTTCTGGTTTCTGGTCAGGCAGCTCCAGCTCAGAGTTGTGCAGAGCTGTGACTTCAGCTGTAAGTCCAAAGGGAAAGAGGTGATCTCTGAGGAGAAGCAGGCACAAAACGATTGTTAATTGTTTGAGGTCAGGAAGAATCCTTGGGAGGTCCGTGTTTTCCGTAGGTAATGTGAGCTGTGGGTGGAGACTTGGTTGGGTGCCCTGCATTAGTACATTAAAAATGTTTTTTATATGGTTTATTATTGCAGTTACAACCTGAAATAGATTAACAAGTATGAATAAATAATCCATCCTAGTGGCTGGGAGAAGCTGTTTATAGATGATCAAATTTTGCAAGATACTGAGTATGCAAACACACCCAAGAAAATCATGTAGCTGAATCACCAAGTGTATCTGTCTGGCTTATTTTGAAAAGGACAATCTCATTTTAATTATTTAGTATAATACTTTACATATTCCAGGAAATGGCCTGTAGCATGTTGTGTAAAAGTAATGAAGTCTCAGTAATATGAAACCACCTTAGCAGCATCTGCTGTTAAATATTTATTGAGAAACTGGGGAAGATTGTCTGTCTGTCTGTCTTTTATTGGCACTAATTATAAGAGCATCTAGTTGCCTTCCACATAAATTATATTGGCACTAGCCAAATTGCTAGGGGAGATTTCATGGAGTATCTTGTTCTGCCTCCCCAGATGCTACAGAAAATTTTCCAATAGGTGTAAATTTTTGGTGGGGCAGTAGAAAGGAGGAGCCTTGGTGCTGGAATGGAAGTTTTTTTTTAGTTTAATCAAATAAGAAGATCTGCAGTGGTAACCTGCTGAGATTCCTTGAGTATTCTCTTGAAGTGTTCTTTAGAGCTGGAACATAAATGCCACAAAAATCAATGTGATTTGGATATATTTGCTTAGGGTCTACCATACAAAAAAATCAAAGAAACCCATGCACTTTGAAAAGTCATTGAATATATTCTGTGTTAAAGAATACATGACAGACAAGGCATCTTGTAGATTTGGCAAGGATGAAAAGCATTTTTTTTTTTAATTGAGAATGGCAGGATAGTTGTTGCTGACAGCAATAACTGCAGAGAAGATATCTCCTGTGCAAAGAAACTTGCCATTATAACACAGCAGTGGGATTGGAAGGGGGAGAAAGTCCTGAGAAAGGCTTCTGCATTAAAGATGGGCAGTTTTAACCTGCCTCCCAAAATGAATGGAGGAAGGTATTTTAAAATACAGCATCACTTTTTCCTGCTGTGGGGAAACGGCCTGGTCTCTGTAGCAGTGGGATGGGACCAGGGCAGAGCTGAAGCATGAAGTGAGTGGATGGGAACGCACTGAAGGGAGCTACACTAAAGCAGATCTGGGTCTACAGAGGTGGTTCTGTGGGACTAGAGATGAGGAAAACCTGTGGCAAAGGCAAAGTGGAAGGAGGTGGTAATGAATTCAGGCTTATAAGGCCAGAGTTGCCCGTAACAGTGATAAGTGGGAGCAGAAAAAAGAAAAGTGGACCCAAGTACTTTCAGTTTATTTGAGAAAAGCACTTGGCTGAAGGGATGAAGGCACATGGGTTTTTTGATAGTTGTGCTTTTTTTTTTTTTTTTCTGGCTTTGATGTATGGTCTTCCCTATAGCTTATATGCCAACTGTTTTCACAGCAGTTAGATGTCCACAGAGTGGTTAGCAAACAATTAAAAAGGGCAACTATTTCAAAATATTTGATCACACCCTGAAACTTTCTGTGCTTACAAAGCAAAACTTGTGGAATGTTTAGCTGTTCAATTCTTGCTGTTTTTTAATTGACTGCAAGAAATAAACGTCACAGTCTACACTTCCTAACAACCAGATTTAAAACAGATAAAAGTGGTTGACTCAATCTGCAGTCAAAAATTAGTGAATATTTCCCTGTCTTTTGAGTTCAGTGGAGAGCAATTACCTCTGTGACCATCAGATAAGAGGTTTTTTTCAGATACTTACTCATAGCAATGACCATATTTTTTCCTGTATTAATCAATAAAGAGGAGCTTCTGTTAAAGGTTAAAATTACCATGCAATTGATTTGAAACGGGTGCTTTGCCTTATTTTTGCTTATGCAGCAACTCCATATATTGGCTTAGTATTCTTGTACCACTTACTCAGTTTTGATCCTGTCAGCTTTTAAGAGTGAAAAATGATGGAGCTGGTCTATTGTTGGGAAACCTCTGTATAAAGCCAAGGTGCTTAGGAGGTGGCTTGAGAGTGTTTTATAAATGACATGGCCCTTCATTTGTGCCCTCCTGTTTCTTCAGGAAAATATTTACTAAGTTCCAGATCTTACTCCTTTGTGTTGCACCTGAGAGAGTGGCCAAAAGCTGGGGACAAAACTGATTGTTTTCTAGGGACTTTGATTTAATGTTTATTTCAAAGCAAACTTGTAGTTTAAAACAAAACAAAACACAACACCATAAAATACAAGGTGAGGTTAATCAGCACAGTAATGCCTACCTGTGGTAACAGACAGCTCTAGAGAATAGTTTTGATGTGTAAATGTCCCGTTTTGTTTCAAAGGGAGTAAATTTGTGCCAGAGACGCTGTTTTTTCAGGGTTAATGCTGTTTCTTTGGGAGGGAAGGAAAGCAAGCTTCATGACAATGTTTTATTCTTAGGGTGCAAAGTGGGGATGCTGGCAAGGAAGGCATGGGGTTCTGCTTACCAGCAGCAGAGAGGTGAGCTGGTTTCATCAGCTGTTAAATCTCAGGAAATTGAACTTTCCATTTCTCCAGCAAGCACTCAGGCTGGACCTTTCACCACTGGCTGCAGTTTGTTGTAGCTTCAGTCTGCTGGTCGGGTGTCTTCTGCAGATCATGGGATGGGGGGAAATTGCTGCAGCTTGCCTTGGATACTTGCATTAGGCTCCTGAAGGAGGAGGCTCCTAAAGGAGGAAGCTCCAACTGTTTACCTGTTGCTGCTCGCTTTTATGATCAGTTGGGTGGATGGGTCTGCCTCTGGAGAGGTGCTGAGGGCCACGTGGAGTGGTGGCTCTGCAAAGGCAGCTGGTACTACCGTTCTTTGTGATCCTCTGCAGGAAGGGTGTTCTTGGCGTTTTACGGTTATTTTCTCTTGATCATTTGAGTGCAGCTGTGTTTAATGAGCTGGAAAAGAAGTAGGTCAATAAAACATGTGTTCATTGTTAGCAGAATACCTGTTGGACCATGTGTATGTCTGTAATTGACCATCTAAAGCTTCAAAGCTTAGCACAAAGAAAGCTTAATAGGGAATTCATACCTAAATAAATTAATATTAAGCAGAAGCAGAGAGCTGGCAGGCAACATGCCCTGCCAAGGTGAGACTGTGGGTATTTAAAACACAGACAAGTTATGATTTCTAGTCAGACCTATTTTTAAGTCCCTCATTGATATACATTAAAAAACAGCATGCCAAAAATAGTTCAGAAGCTGTGTGCTTTAAAGTTAACACAAATGATACTGTAGCCATGTAAGTAGGTTAAAATTTTAAATTATTTTGACCTAGGCTAGGGCATGCTGTGAATTTGTTGTTAGAGAGGTATCACTGACAGTGTCTGAGCTTGAGATGTTTTTTCAATTTTTTCTTTGATATCACCCATGTTAGAAATAGTGTTTGCTGAGCTTTAATAAAAGAAGAGGGCTGCATCGTCATATGACTTCAAAATCTGATAACATAGGTATCAAATAACTGAGTTGGAACCATTATGAAGCTTTATGAAAAAGCATTTTCAGTGGAATAATGTGGATTTCTTCCTGGCCAACAGTTCGGTCAAAATTGTCGAGACCAAACTTCTCTAAAGAATTATGAGGCAAACCCAAAAAAGTGACTCACATTGTTTTATCGAACCCAAGAGCTAAACAAAGAGCAGAAAGATGTAGAATAAAGATGTTTTGAGCAATTTTACCATGATCAAAAATCCAAAGAACAGACGTGAAGAATGGGGGTAGGTGTCAGACCATCATCACAAGCTTTAGATTCTTTCTGTTCTGTGTCTCCTAACAATAACAACAACAAAAAAGTCACCAAAATCTTATGGGTTTAATTAACCTAGGTTCTGTTATGACCTAATTGATCACCTGCTTTTTGTGAAATGACCTCTTATTCGTGAAAGTACTTATTTGCCTGAGAAATGCAGCTGCCTCTTTTTCCTCTGGTTGGGCTGGTTACAAGTAAATAGCAGCATTAACATTCTCAGATTGCATTCCTGTCTTAGTGAATTGAGGCTCCACTTTCCATGGTTAGCTTCAAGGTCAAAATGTTTTCCCAGCATTTTGCTGAGACCCGGTGTCCTGGTTATTCCCTCCATGGGCAAAGGGCTGTGCTGCCCCAGCACACCTGATGTTGGCACATGTTGTTCAATTCCTCCTACCAACTAGCAGGCTCACAAATAACTGAACTCCCAAAAATGGGAGATTCATCGCAAGTCTATCAATGCAATATCCATCACAATAGTCTCTATCAACTAAAAATGCAATCAAAACTGATCACAGTGCCTTTTGCCGGGAGGAAAGGGAACAAAGCTGAGATGCCCAGAGCTCCCTGGAAAATTAGCTCTTGCAAAAGAATCTGCACAAAATCACTGGGAACATCCTTAGAGACAAACAGCTGCCCTAGGATTGCTGGTGGGGACTTTCAGTGGAATTTAAGGGAGTTAGGCTGCCATTTGCTATTGAATTGTGATGGCAATTGAGAGCCTGTCTCCCTTGGATTCTTTTGAATATCCCAGACCTGGTAGACTTAGCACTGTTTTTTAGGTGTCTGCCCATGCTTTGCATTATGCATGAGTGCCACCGAGGGGATTAAATACAGCAACTCTGCCATTTCATATAGCTCTGGCCTGAAGTTGATGTGTCAGCTGTCAGTCCAGATGAACTTGGTATAAAAACTGGTACTAGTTGTTAGAAATAAATGGTCAAACCAAAAACTAATTCTATCTACACCCCACCCCCTCGGGAAAAAATGGCTTTGAGAATCTTTTAACATGTTCATTGCTGGAGGTGGAGCAAATCTCTCTTTCTTTGGCCACAAAGATGGCCAAGACGTGACACAGATCTCTGAAAGTCACAGCAAAGTCATTGAGTGTGTATGTGCTGTTTATGCAGCCCATGTAATGTTTCCTCTTTCCTCTTTTTCTTTTTTCATTCTTTTCCCTTGTTTTTTTCTTTCATTTTTTCACTCTTTTCTTTCTTTCTTTCTTTCTTTCTTTCTTTCTTTCTTTCTTTCTTTCTTTCTTTCTTTCTTTCTTTCTTTCTTTCTTTCTCTTTCTTTCTTTTTCTTTCTTTCTTTCTTTTTCTTTCTTTTCTTTATCTTTCTTTTTCTTCCTTCCTTCCTCTTCTTCCTTTCTTCCTTTCTTTCCTTCCTTTCTTTCCTTCCTTTCTTTCTTTCTTTCTTTCCTTTCTTTCTTTCCTTTCTTTCTTTCCTTTCTTTCTTTCCTTTCTTTCTTTCCTTTCTTTCTTTCCTTTCTTTCTTTCCTTTCTTTCTTTCCTTTCTTTCTTTCCTTTCTTTCTTTCTTTCTTTCTTTCTTTCTTTCTTTCTTTCCTTTCTTTCTTTCTTTCCTTTCTTTCTTTCCTTTCTTTCTTTCCTTTCTTTCTTTCCTTTCTTTCTTTCCTTTCTTTCTTTCCTTTCTTTCTTTCCTTTCTTTCTTTCCTTTCTTTCTTTCCTTTCTTTCTTTCCTTTCTTTCTTTCCTTTCTTTCTTTCCTTTCTTTCTTTCTTTCTTTCCTTTCTTTCTTTCTTTCCTTTCTTTCTTTCCTTTCTTTTCTCTTTTCTACTTTTTTTTTCCTCTTTTTTTTTGAAAAGCCCTGAGTACCCAGCCTGGCCTGACCTTAGATATGACCCAGCTTTGGGCAGGAGGTTGAACCAGAGACCTTTTCAGATCCTTTCCAACTTAAATTATCCTACGATAAAATTGGGATCAGAGCTGGAGGAGAAAGGGCTATTAGAAACATAGACACTTGAGAGGGTTTTGTTGTCTGGATTATTTCCTAAGGCCTGGTTAAGCGCCGAGCGATCTTCCCATTCTTTCCGTAACCATCACTGTGGGCACTTCAGGGTTACCTGCAGAGGTCTTATTCTCCGGGGAAAGAGAGGTGAAGGAGAAAATCTGTGGCATTTATTTGATGTGGAAATGATTACACCCTATGACAACAGTAAGAAGGTGAGAATCAATGTGACTAATATTGTTTACTTGGCTTTTGTACCACCACCAGCCCCCAGCCCAGGATAACGGGCTATGTTTGTTTTGGTATGTATTGATCTCAGATTTTGCAAATTCCTTTGCTTTGTCTTTCACCTTCTGAGTGGTTTATTCTATGCTGCTAATCCTGTCTCTTGGTGTTACAGGAAGGGTAGGATAAGGTAGTTAGGATGCGTAATGCCACTTTTTTCATTTCCCATACAAGATTAGCATGCTTTTAGGCAGGAACTGTCAGTTCTCTGAATTTGGGACCAGACCCCGAGGGTAGAACTGAGGTCCACCTAGAAAATCCCATGTAAGCTGGTCACACTGGCTGCAAGCGTACAGTATGGCTCTTACTGATATACTTAGGTTGCCTAGAAATGTATTGTGGGGGCTTAAAATGTTTGTCTACCTTTGCCTGATAGCTAGCCTCATTGCACTGTATCTATGCTCATGGAAAACAAGGAGTGGGGGGATTCGTTTTTAACATTCGGTTTGGCAGTATGGAATGTTCATGAGGCAATTTGTAATTTCTTCCAGAATCCTACTGAAACAGCCTCCAACTACTTTTGAGAAAATTGGGGGTGAGAGGGAGCAGGGAATATGTTTTTTATTATTATTATTATTATTATTTAAATAAAATTACCTTGACTGAGGGGAAAAAAAAAAAAAGAGAGAAAAAGCTGGATGTGAGTGATGCTTATTGTTGAAGTGCTACTACCAATCATTTAATACCGAGCCTCTAGCTTCACTGAAGCACATCCTGCTTTGCTGGGGAGTTTGGCCAGCCCTAGAGTGAATGAGCAGATTTTTCTGGTGTTTATTTTTGCCTGGCCGGGCAGGAGGGGTGCAGGCAGCATTGCTTTTGGTGATGTGGGCACTGGTCTGGTGGGCGCACTGTTGAGCTGAGCACAGCCAGCCCTAGCATCACCCCCACGGCACCACGGAATAAAGGAGCAAATAAATGCTAAATGTAAGAAAGGGAAAACTGCAAAGCTCGTTTTGTGTCTAATGTTGGCAGGGGAATTAAGATCGCGGTGGAGGAGGCTCTTAAAAAGGCAGATGGTCTTTATTGACCTAGCTTTAAATCCTTTCCGAGCCCTGACTGTCTGTCACAGCGCTGCAGAGAGGAGCTCGGGACTGGAGCTGTTGCAATGTTCATGGGTGACCCTGTGCTGCCTCTGCTAGCCTGGCTGCCTGCACAGTGCTGGAGAGTTTCTGGGCAGCCCCTTTCCAGCAGCAGCTCCCTTTGCCTGCTGTCCTCTGCCTTGCTCTTCGCATGGACTCTGAGGACAAATGGCTTGTTTTCATGATTATTTTTTTTTTTAAATATTTTATTTTGGGCATCCTTAGTCCTTGAGACTCTTCACTAGCCAGCAGGTGGTGCTTTCAAGCCTGGTTCTTCCTTCTTTTGGAGGAGCATTTTTAAAGAGCTGTCTGCCTGGGGCCAAGGGCAGCTCATCCGCCCCATGCTGCAGGGGAGCTAGGGAAGCCTTTTTGGGTGCTGTTGCTGCTCTGCATGACAAGAGCCCATGCTGGCTGGCACGTGGGTCGCCCTACAGCAGATCCCCTTTCCCTTTCCCCTTTTCCTCCTTCTGAGGCTTATTACTGACTCCAGCCGCTCTTCCCGCCCGTCCCTGAGCAGCTGGTCCCCCGTCACGTTGCTCTGCCTCCTGCGAGGCTGGCTGGTCTCCATTCGGGCAGCCTCCAGCAGGGCACCTGGCAGGCTGGGGACCTCAGCCCAGGGACACACTGCTTTTTGAGAGCCTGTGCTGTGCGCCACACAAAACACAGCCCCTTCCCTCATCTGCCGGGTTGAGCAGGTCCTTCCTACTCTCTGAAACTGCTGTCACCCCCAGTGGTGGCAGGGCTGGTGCCTCTTGGATGGTATCCTGCTGCTCAGGTTCTCAGGGTGCAAAGGATTAAAGAATAAATAAAGAGAATAGAAAAAAAACCAGCTAAACTAGCAGTAAATCACTTATTTCAACAGTGACAGCGTTTGATTTGTTTTTCCAGAATGCTGTCAGTTTTCACTGCATAGCTCTGTTGCTTAGTGTTGTACCAGTTAATGAGAAATGGTTTGGAAACAGCTACTATTTTAATTGGTGAAGCAATTACTGTTTAGTTTTGATGGTAGAAAATAACTGTGTAAGGTGTTTCTCTTTCTTTTCTAGGTTTCTTCAAATTTGTAATTAGGCTTCTCCAATTATGTACTTCATAAACTTTGGAAACAGATCTTTCAAATAAGTGCTTACTGCATGATATTCTTATGCACATAACTTTGTCAAGATGAATGGACTTGCAGGACTTAAAAGGAATATTAATGTGGGCAAAATTACCCAGAAATATAAGTGTTCAGAGGCTGAAGACTCTTTTTACTGAATAAATAGAAGCAAACTATCCAGCTTGCATAAAGACAAGCAGATGTAGGATATTTCTGGTTTCTTGAATCTGAGCCTGCAAATCATAATCTTTTTCTAATACGGCTATTACAAAGAAATAAATGCAAATATCAACTAACAGAACAGGACTGTTCAAGTAAGGGAGTCCAATCCTTCTGTGTTAGATATTGCAAATCCAGAGTCAAGACTTGTTCTGGATTTTCATTGAGGCCAAAACTTGATCCTTTAAATCCAGTGTAAAAGAGTAAAAGAAAGGGAACTTGGACTTCATTTTACTACAACCCCAGTATGACCAAGCACTGCTTGTACGTAAATACCTTGCCCCGGCACCCACCCTGAAATCTCAGCAGATGGTACGGTGTGCCTGCAGCTTACACCAGGCATGAAGCACCAAAGCCTGTTTGCTCCCCTTAGCTGGGTAAATATCAAAGCAGAGAACATGCTGAAGGCAGGCTGTGATATGACATGTTCCCACATGCCTGTCCTGTAATCTTCTCCCACCACTCTAAATGCTGGAGAGCCTGGGCTTTGCAGGGTGCCAGGAAACTTGTTTTTCTGTAAACTCAGTGAACAAGACTGGTGAGAGCTGTGTGCATCACAGGAGTGCCAGCTGTGGGCAGGTGACATTGTAAATTGCCACCATTTAGAGTGACACAGTGTGTAAAAAAAAACAAGTATCTCCTTTATAACTGATTTTTATTGCACACGTGTGAGAAGGGGTAGAGACCGGGGCAGGCACAAAATGGCATGAATGAATGACAGAAAGCCCAAAGGCCCCCCAGAGCTGGGTTTGCTTGCTTCTGGTGTTAACCGTGGTGACTGTGGCAGGGGTCCCAAGCTCTGCTGCTTCTTGTAGAGTTGTTTTCCCAGAGGTATGAAAGAGGTGTTAACCCTGTTTTAGTAGTAGGGGCAGGTTGGGCTGAGATTGCAGTAAAAAGAATGGACCAAATATTGCAGCACGGCCATTGCAGACTTTTCTCATACGTAAGTATGATGATACATGCTCCCTTCTCATGCATCTTGTTTCTATGGCAAATGCTGATTTGTAGGAATGAAGATGTAGAAGAGCAAACTACAGTGGTGTAGTTCCTGATGTCCTGAAATGGTACAGACATCTGACTGGGAAAGAAAATCCAACCTTTTTAAAAATTTATTTATTTATTGGAATAACCCATAAATCATTGCAGCAGCCTTCAAAGCTCTGCTGGGGAAAAAAATAAAAAAATAAAAGTACCTGGTTCACTGTATTTGCAGGAGAAAATTGGGAAGATAACAAATGAAAAGTCTTTGTGAAGTAATTTTGTAGCATTTGGTTACAAGTACTATCTCCACAGCTAAAAGACTGAGACAAGAACAGAGTAGGTGTTTTGCCCAAAGAAACACAGATAAAACTGGCAGAAAAAGCTGACTGGTTATAAAGCTATTACATACTGCAAGTGCAAGTCCAGTAGACTTTTACCTGGGCTTTTCTCACTTGATTCTTTTGCATACATGAAAAGAAGAATTGCAAATAAAATTCTGTGTAATGATGGAAACTGTATTAATTTTACAATTGGATTATCTTGCTAATAAAGGTACCAATTATGTACTGTACATTTCCCTCCAGCACAACTCTGACAGCATTTATGCCTGTCCATTAGTGTGTGTCTGGTTGGCAAAGTAAGGGTAAAAATCTATTTTATTGTAAAATAGTGACACTGATCAAGATCCTCGGATGACAATGGAAAGACTTGAACAGATTTCTGTAAATTTTGGCAACCTACCTCTCACCAGGCTTTTGTATAGTTCAATAGTACAGAAATGTTTTATTTTCTAGACAGACACAAGATAGAAGATGGTACTTCAGCACGCCGCTAATTAAAAGTCAAAATTTGCTCTTAATGATTGCACGGGCATGGAATAAGATGCATTGTCACATGTCCTTCTTTTGTGTGTTACAGATTTAAATGCCTCACAAACCCAGGGTCCCCAAACAAGCGGTCCGAGCCATGGATCCATCCAGACACCACAGGTTGAAGCACTGCTACTGAACCACCAGCGTGAGAGCCTGCAGGACATGAAGAGTGGAGACAGAGGAGAAGAGAATATTGTTTACCTCTGACGGCTCATTTTCTAATCTCCGTAGCACTTTAGAAATATAATTGTGTTTGCTTTTCTAAATGTCTGTAGTTGCTCTCTGTATGACCAAGTGGCTTTAAGGATAGTATTTAATACTCCAGGCAAGATTTTCCCAATGATGTATACAACAATTAAGTTATTTTGAAGCTTTTAAAAAAAAATAATTTATGATTCTATTTCAAGTGTTTTGCAAGAAGTGGGTAGCAGGGGAGACGTAACATTTTGGAACTGCAAAGACACCATCAAGAGCTGTGAATGCAACTGTTGCTTTTCTCATGAGTCCTTTTTTTAAAAGAGCAAACTAAGAGAGATGAGCCAGCTATTTGTGATTTCAGGGTATGAATCAGCAACCTTCTAATAATTGTGATATTACATGAGAAGAGAGCAGTGTAATAATAATAGCTGTAATCTTTCCTGAAATGTGCTATGTACATTAACTATTGGGTCATTTTCCTTATCCCTTGGCTCAGAAGCTGCTCAGAGGAGGGTGATTTTTGTGGTCTCAATGTAATTGCTATAAATGTTTGTTCATGTCCCAGACCTTATCAGCATTTTGGTACTGTTGCCAGGTTCTGAGTAGAGATGCTGTAAGTCAGTTTGCTATTGTACTGGAACTGTACCTCATGTCAGTAAGTGCCCTTATACATTAAAATTTACCAGATGAAGCCTCATTGGACAAAGGAAAAGAGAGGGGAAAAACAGTAGGTTTTTAGTTTAATCCCTTTGGAAACTTTGCTGCTTTTCTACATGGAGCCAACTAGTTTCCTGCTTTCAGGTTCACAGGATCATCAGGCTGTTAGGCAGTAAGAAACTGGGACCTGTTTTGTGCTTTTTTGTCTTTCAGTAATCTTTGTACACTTTATTTGAATCAATAAAATGCTCTATGTCTGTCTGCAAAACTGTCGTGTTGATGTATTGCTGGGTCCTCCAAAGAAGTTTGAAAACAGAAGGAAAAAATTAACATAAAAACTCCTTGCCCAGCTCCTGCATTGGTGCAGCGCAACCAAAACCGCACTGCAGGCACCTCGGTTGGCAAAACCAAGGATGTACCTATCTGAGTAGGTGTATCCTGCAGTGGTGCAGCAGGAGCACTCTGGATGTGCCCCAAGCATCGTAGGGTTTCCATTTTACCCTAAACTTTGCGTTGTGCAAAATCTCTTGCAAGGAGCAGAGGTTTGGATGGTGGAGGTTGTGGAGGCTTCTCATCCAGGGTTGGCAGGCTATTGGGAATATTAAAAAAAAAAGCAGTGCTTTATGAGTTGCTTCTCACTGCATTACCAGGATGTCTGTCTGGCTGGTGTCTTGGGCAAACAACTGAGTGACTGATGTTCTTGATAAGTAGGTGCTGATTGCCTGCTGGTATTAATTGGTTTCCTGTGTCATTGTGGAAAGATTGGGCCTGCAGAGGTATTTTCCAGTTTCTATTTCCAGCCTTCAAGACTCCTGCTCACCTGACAGCACTTCTTTGCCATCTTCATATAAGAGGAAGAAAAAAACTTTCTAGAATTTCAGAGTGTTCGATGTGCTTTACCTTTCACAATTAGACTAAAATTAAAATGAGAGTACAGCCTCTTGATAGGGATCCTACAGACCAAACCTTCACTGTTTTACTGGTCAGCAGTGAACCTGGATTGCTATCTGGACAGCTTTTTGGTAAATTTCTGAATAACCACCCAAGTTCCTCGAGTGTATTATGTCTCAGCATATGCACATTGCCCAGCAACTGGTGGAAAACTGGGAAAAACTAAGAAGTTTACTCCACAGTTCCTTACTCTGCTTTTTATTATGCCTTTGCCGCAACATCTGGTACTGGTTACAGTCAAATCCAGGCTGCTGGATGGATAGCTGCTGTCCCAACCTGGTGTGGGAATTCCCACCTAAATGTCTTGCAAATAGGAGAGAAAGAGATGATTCTGCTTCTCTCATCAATTTTAATTGAGGGGTTGGGAGTCAGAAAGTGGCTAGCCAAGACTTCAACTGTTGGGCAAATTCCTCAAGTCCCCTAATATCAGGCAGCATCTTATTTTGCTCACCTGTGTTTACAGTAAAACTTAAGGCACTTGGGGAAGGCAAAGACAGGAAACAGGTGGCCTCTAGATTTAGGTATTTTAATTGTAGAACATGTTTAAACTATAGGCCAGTATGGTCTGGGCAGGTGCTCTTTGTAATAAGATGTATTATGCACCCCTGAACTCTGTCCATTATTCAGGCATTTGTTAATACTCAGAATTTAAATGCAGCCCCTTTAAGACAGCTATTTTAGCAGGTTGTGTTTTTGTCTTTATCAGGCACGTATTAATGATTCCTCCTCTTTTTTTTTTTTCTTTAATTAGAAAAATGTATTTAGAAGTACTTCTCTCCCTCACCTTCATTATATTATTTTGAAGTGGGTATATTTGCATGGCCTGTTATATTTATTTTTAACTCATCCTGCGTGTTTTCTTTTTAGCTATGCTTGTCAAGGAGTCTTGACTCTGAAAGCTCAAAATTGAATTTAGTCATTCACTTCAGTGTTGACATGAAAAGAAGCAGTTGCTGCACTGTAAATCTCCACTGCACTGGGTGTTTCTCTTTGTTCCTTTTGTTTTTATTAGAATTCTTCCATCATTTAACAAAGTAGGGTTTCTTCACTGCTATACTTAGACTTTGTACAGCACTTTCTCCTTAATGTCATTGCATGCTAGTAGAGCTGCCGTATCTAACAGCTTTGAAAGATTTTTATGGAAAGTCTCAACTAAACTTTGTTCAGCAAACCTATGAAGATGATAAAGAAAAAAAAATTAATGAAGGGCTCAAGCTTATGGTCCCTTAGACTTATGCATTCCATCATCTACAAGATGAAGCCAGAATAGAGCGAGCACTTCACTTGGCTGTTGTTAAGAGTGTTAAGGTAAACAGCACACTCAGCTGCATTTTTTAGAGACTTTTCACAAAGCTTGTCTATACACAGGTGTAATTTCAAATGACTAAATTAAATACAGATTAGGCTCTCAGCAAAACTCCACAAAGTTTATTTACAAAGGTGATTTAAAAAAAAAAAATCAGTTAATGTTTACCACATAAGGAACATGAATCATTTTACTTTCTGTGCCCTGTGGGCTGCATTAATTTATATGCCATCCATTTAGGTTAAAAATAACAACAACAACAACAAAACCAGTAAAACTTTTCTTTGCATCTCAATTAAGTCAGTGTAGATTCTTCAGTAAAGTGCTGTAACACTGTTAAAATCATGTTCACAGAGTTTTTCATTCAGTAAAAATAAACAAGGCTGTGCTGTGGCTGGTAACATTCTTAGAAATGTCACCGATTGGATTCTGAATGCAAAAGAAAGTTGCAGATGCGGCAGTTGTCCATATGTAGTTGAAGACAAATGGGAAAACAACATGACTTCTCAGATACCTTTTAATGAATATCTTGTTTGAAAAGAATTCCAGCCCCAAATCCTTACAGAGCAAAGCCTTTACTGTGCCCAGTTCATATCTGAGGTAGAAACAGCACAGGTTATGGGGCATCAGCATACCCTAAGATGTTGGATGTCTGCTCTTTCTGTTACTGAATAGCAGTCACTTTGTGATTCTTTTACCAAGGTACATGGTTGTGTTTGTTGTTTTCTTACCCCTGGCAAATGATCTGTATTTAGAAGCACCACAGAAGAAGCTGTGAATATTCTCAGTAATCTTAGTCATGACAACTATATGTCAACCCCCAAAAAGGTTTTCGTGTCTCACTTGGTGCCCAGTTCTGAGATGTGACCGTAAGGATGGCTTAAATTCAATGGCTTGAATTTTTGCATAAAGGATTCATTTAGCAGGCTGATGTGAATCTACACTGTTTCATTTCTTCAATTTAAAGGAGAAATCTCAAAGGATAAACTTACTGGTAGTTGCCTGCCAGTTTTCTCATTAATACAGCCCTTTGCTCTGCAAAAATGCATCATAAAATAGACAGATAGGCTTTGTTGTGTCAGGTGATCACCAAAGACTCAGAGGATGATGGAGGAACTTGCAGGTGTTCTGTGGGCCATGGTGGTGAAATGCACTAAGCATGTAGTCTGGGAATGTCAACGTTTTTCACTGATATGTAGAGTAGCATTGGTGGCAGCTCTATCCAGGTCAGTAGCTGGCTCCCAAATTCAGCTGTGAAGAAGTATCTTCCTCTTCTCCCAGTTGACTCAGACTCAGTCTCTGGTAAAGACATCCCCATCCCTTACACACAAGGTCTCTGTCCCAGGGAAGTCTGCAGGTCCCACTGAGTTCTGAGGTTGGGATTCAAAATACTAAAGGAGGAAACTGAGAAGAGAGAAAAGAAAGATGAAAAAGGGAGTCTGGGTGTAGAGAATGCAGGAAGAGTGTCCCTTACCTGTGGGATGTTTTCTAAACTCCTTCATGGAACAAGCTTTTCCACTTGGAAAAAAAAAAACATACATCAGTAATTATTGCACTGCTTATTGTTTGTGAGCCTGATAATCTGCGAACTGTTTACGTCATGTTTTTGAAAACCACTGCCAGATGGAACGAGAATCAGATATCTGCAAAAGTGACAGTGAGGCACACAAGCAGAAACAATTTCACCTACAGAGGCTGTTTAGCAGAAACACGGAAACTTTCCTACCAACTTTCTATAAAACCACCAAATCATGACTACAGGAATTATGCAGAGGTTGGAGCCTTTCACACTCCCAGGGTACCACGGCTCACCACAAAGCCCTGCACAATGAATTATCCCATGAACTGAAGACAGCTTGTCAAGACAGCACTAGTCCCCTGCCCTCCTAAGTGAGTGTGATGACAGGACCATGGGTTCAGCCAGGCCATCAAGGACATTCAGGTAAAGCTGTAGATCTACGTCTGCTCCTCTTCATTAGTGGGGGGGGAAAAAAAAAAAAAAAAAAGGAGAGAAATTGGTGTCACTCCCAGTTAAGTGATGTCTGACCTGAAGTCAAATTTTGCCTTTTCTCCTGTCGGCACACAGTTGTCCTAGCAATGCTGAAGGGATTGTTATGGGCAGGTTAGAAACACCTAACTGAAGCAAATATCCTCAGCCAAGCACAATCTAAATACAAAGGCAGTTAAGAGGACAGAAATAGTTTTCAGAGCAGTGACTGAGGCTCTCCTGTTTTCAGTCAGTGGAGGGTAACCATTTTCACCCTCTGGGGCCTCTCTGTAGCTTTTGATGCTGTTTACTATGTGTTACTGATGCCCCCTATGTGTAAGGAGCAGGGTTTCAGGGTGGTGTACTCAAATTGTCAGTAGGAATGAGAACATCAGAGGGAGTCAAATTGCCTCTCTGCTGATGGTGCTTTCTTTTGCAGACTCCCATGTGACCAGCTGTAGTCTGATTTAAAACACGTGTACAGTCACCGTGTGACTTGACAATGTGGCCTGGACTTCATAAAATTATCTCCAAATGCCTGATTCTTGAGTAATACCAAAACAGCTCATATCTCAATGAAGGCTGGACAGCAGCAATGCTGCAGACGAAGGAAGGGCTTTGACACTCCAAAGCTAGGATGTGACCTCTTTTGAAATACACATCAAATCCGTCATTTACTTTGAGATATGGGAATGCTGTTAGAAGCCCTATGGATAAAAGTTCATGCATAGATTTATTTGTGAATGAGATTCCCTTCCTTCTTCCAGATTGTTTGCAGACTGTCCCACCATGAAAATGATGCCCCAGCCTCAGCTAGCCTTCATTTGATATCTACTTTGATATCTGTCTTGTATTTGATATAGACTACATCTATGCAAAATTTCTGGGGAGTAAGTCATGAGACTCTTGGAAACCCCCTTGCAGTTATGAGCACTGTGGCACATTTCTTAAGCACATCAGACTACCTTCCAGTTGCTGCCTAGGCTTTCTGTACGAAGGGTTATCCAGGTGAGTTTCTTTCACTTAAAGGCCTCAGGAAATACCTAAAACTCCAGGATGGTTGATCATCCATCACATGGTTGATGCTCTTCTACTTCTGGAACTGTGGTAATTTTTACCATAAGGTGAAAGTCACTGGTACATGAAGCAAACCTTGCATGTGGTTGATCCACAGATGGGGAATGAACTCCCTGAGAAACTAAAGGCGCTCATCAGTATTATAGGTGAGCTATAAGGCATGTTCATCTGTTCCATAACGGAAACAGTGGATGTGGAGGGAAAGATTCCAGCTCTGGGGATGTCACAGGGCTGACAGTTGGCATGTTGGTAACCCAAAAAACTAGCTGAGGGAGGAACTAGCCATTCAGTACCTCTGAAGCCAATACCACCAAGTCATGCACACTCAACCCTGATTTGCTTCCCGGCAGAGTGACAGGGCCCTAGAGGAGACCATGAATTGGACAGGTCACCCACCTATTTGTCTGTCGTCCCTCTGCTACATACACTGAGTTTGGTTGGTTGTATGCAGGTTGTGAAAGGTGGCTTGCAGCACTGGAAGACCACTCTTGGTATGTAAAACTGAATGCTGAGTGCTAAAGTGTATTTCACAATATGAAGTAATTATTGACAAAAGGTAAGACTCCTCAGCTGTTTTATTGGAAGTTTCAGTTTGCACAGCAGAAGTGACTCAATTTCTAATTCTAACTCCAGCTGTTTCTATTCTATTTATAGCATAACTCTTCAAAAGATCAGGATAACAACTTTCAAAGACAATATATCAGCATTGTGGGAGGCCACCAAAGAGAGGCAAAGCATTTTAATTTATTTGCAAGGGCTTAGTCACTTTTGCTTGTCCCTCAGGCACGACTGTGTTGTAGTCCTACAAACAAAAGGCCCCATGAGATGACTGGGGCTTCAAAATGCTTCTCAGATATTCTGAACACAACTAAAACAGCATGGTTTACAGATACCAAACTCAAAATATTCTTCTTTCTGGTAAATTTGGAACTCAGAACATTTGAGCAACTGAAATTCCCCAGAATTCAGTTCTTCCATCTATAATTTCAATTAAATGTAACTCAATTAGTGTTCACCACTTAATTTCCCAATTGCCTTCTGATAAGCAGAAACATTTCCCTAAACATTGCTCAGATGTTTCCAACCTATTATTTCTGCTACTTCTGTCAGCGATTCTCGGGTAATTACATAGATAGGCCTGAACATAAAAGAGAACCAAAGGCCTTCAGATATTTGGAAAATACAGACCTGAATCCAAACTTGAAAGACTCAGATAAACTGCTCCACTTCAATGTGATATTTTTCAAACTTAGATTATGAGCTGTCAGTCAAAGTGACAGAGACTCAAAAATAAGTAATCAAGGAAATAACACACTGCAAGAAATGGTGGCAACAGATTCTTTTGTAGTGTTCAGGAAGTTACTGATAAAAAATAATAAAGGAATTCCATGAAATTACCTTATAACAATAATTTGTTATTATTTAATTGGGGGTTCTGTTAGTTGGTATTTAGTATATAGTTAAATTATGGGGTAGCTCTAGACTAAGACAGTGTTGAAAATGAAGGTAAACGTGGTGGACAGGGTGTGATACACCTCAGGATTTCACGGCCAGGTAGCAGGAAGGATCATCTTTTTCTGTGGAAGCTTTTGCAGTTCATTAACTGTCAGAGGAGGGGTGTGAGATTGCACTGTCTTGTCCCACCGGAGCTGCTAAACTGTCCTAGAGGTGCCAGGTTTGCCCCTAGGTCCATTCCTACACTGCGATCACCCTCCTGGCACAAAAACTGGATACTCTGGGCCCTTTCCAGCAGGCATCAGGCCTAGGCTTCTCTACCCAAGACCTCTACCAAGTGAGCTGGCCTGTGAGCTTGGCCTGCAGCTGCAATGCTGAAGGTGGATTCTCCATGCCACAGGAGTCCCCTCCATGCTAAAATGGGGGGGAGGAGGGGGACCGTATTTTTTTGTACCACAGAGTAGCTGTGCGTTGCACACATCACATAAACAGCTTCTCTGTTATGTTGCCCATTCAGTCACTGTTTAAAGGCATTTGACAAGGATATGAAGCACTAAAATGCTGTCTGAAATGTAACATCTCTGTGAAAGCTCAAAATTCATTTCAATTTTTACAAAGCAACAGGGGTCAAGTATGGTTATAATAACTAACAACATGTGTCTTGTTTAATCTTCAAAGCAAATTTTACCTTTAGAGGTCCATAATTTACTCAGTAAACATTGTTTCTCTTACATCAAAAGGAAGAAATAATTAGATTATCCCTGCACTCAGATTAACGTTTAGTTTGTACATACCTTCAGAGCAACTTAGTTGTCTACGTACAATAGCAAAATCATCCTTTTCAGCTCTGTGTGTATGCTGTCAGTGTTTAAAGTTTTAATTTAATAACCAGAGGAAAGATACAGCAGTTTATGAGATGCAAATTTACAGAGGTTTTCCAAGCCAATGTGCCCTCCACATAGTTGTCACTGGTGCACAGTTGTGGCCTGAAGCCACCTGCTCCTGCTGCCTCCTCCTCATTATACCTCAGATCCTTCTCAAGTCACTTGTCCCATTTCTTTCTTTCTCTTTCTTTCTTTCTCTTTCTTTCTTTCTCTTTTTCTTCCTTCCTTTCTTTCTTTCTTTCTTTCTTTCTTTCTTTCTTTCTTTCTTTCTTTCTTTCTTTCTTTCTTTCTTTCTTTCTTTCTTTCTTTCTTTCTTTCTTTCTTTCTTTCTTTCTTTCTTTCTTTCTTTCTTTCTTTCCTTCCTTCCTTCCTTCCTTCCTTCCTTCCTTCCTTCCTTCCTTCCTTCCTTCCTTCCTTCCTTCCTTCCTTCCTTTCTCTTCCTTCCTTCCTTCCTTCCTTCCTTCCTTCCTTCCTTCCTTCCTTCCTTCCTTCCTTCCTTCCTTCCTTCCTTCCTTCCTTCCTTCCTTCCTTCCTTCCTTCCTTTCTCTTCCTTCCTTCCTTCCTTCCTTCCTTCCTTCCTTCCTTCCTTCCTTCCTTCCTTCCTTCCTTCCTTCCTTCCTTCCTTCCTTCCTTCCTTCCTTCCTTCCTTCCTTCCTTCCTTCCTTCCTTCCTTCTTCCTTCCTTCCTTCCTTCCTTCCTTCCTTCCTTCCTTCCTTCCTTCCTTCCTTCCTTCCTTCCTTCCTTCCTTCCTTCCTTCCTTCCTTCCTTCCTTCCTTCCTTTCTTTTCCTTCCTTCCTTCCTTCCTTCCTTCCTTCCTTCCTTCCTTCCTTCCTTCCTTCCTTCCTTCCTTCCTTCCTTCCTTCCTTCCTTCCTTCCTTCCTTCCTTCCTTCCTTCCTTCCTTCCTTTCCTTTCTTCCTTCCTTCCTTCCTTCCTTCCTTCCTTCCTTCCTTCCTTCCTTCCTTCCTTCCTTCCTTCCTTCCTTCCTTCCTTCCTTCCTTCCTTCCTTCCTTCCTTCCTTCCTTCCTTTCTCTTCCTTCCTTCCTTCCTTCCTTCCTTCCTTCCTTCCTTTTCATCCATGGGGGTAATTTTTTGAGTACATTGTTGTTATGTGACAAAAACTGCCAAGTGTGATTATGACCCCATGCAGCACCCTGTTCCAGCCTCACTAATGGAGCCTGGTCTCAGGTTGAAGGGCTCCTGGCTCCTGCACTGTTGGAAGGCCCCATCCTACTTCTGTCCCTGAGGAGGGAGCTTTCTGGGCATGAGCAGGGTAGGAAACATCAGGGACAGCTCATGTTTCCCTCTGTGGTGTTGGCCTAAGTGTTTTTATCCAAATAGACTGCTGTTTGGGGCTCTGCTGTTTATGGGAGAGGTTGGGTTGGCAATGGGTCACTCTTGGCCCTTGGCCATTAGGACTGCCTTCACCAGGGGACTGATATGAGCTTTTCACTCCCAGAAAGAAGAGTCCTGAGGTCTGGCTGGCAGAGCAGTCCAATAGCATCGTGGTGGAGATATCCAGCCTGGTGCCTTGTTCAACATAGCTAGAGAGGATGTGGCTTTGGCCACATCCCAGTGGAGAATGGATCTTCCTTTGCCAAACCAATCATCAAAATACACAACTCTTCCTTTAGCTCTAACAGTCACTGTTATTCCAGCATCCCTTGAGGTTTAAATAATGAGGAGTGCAATGTTGCCAAAACACATGATTGGAAACTAAGCTGATAAGATACCAGGACTGAAGAGATAGGAAATACACCAAGGAAATACCTTTTTTTTTTTTTCCTATTGATATTTTCATTATTGACTTTATGATAGCAGTTGCAGGAGTAGGGTTGAAAAATATTCCTATTCATTTTTCTGAACACTGAGAGATTCTTTAAAACATAAACAAAAAGTGATAATGGGCTTCTTTCTAGGCTTTGAAAAAGAGTATGCCTGCTTTCATGTGACTTAGCTTTGAACACCATCATACATTTTAATGAGGTAATGCACAAGGAAGGGTCAAGTAGAACAAGGACTCATTCTGTTCCCATCAAGACCAACACTACTTTGCTAACACAGAAGTAATTTGATGGCCATAATTTGAATAAAATATGTAGTGTAAGATTCTCTATTGAATATTCCAAGTCGGGAGAGTCTGTTAAGCATCGTTGCCATGGGGACCACATGAATTAAGGTTGGATTAATTAAGGCCTGAGCAGACGCTGTGGAGTATGTAGTGTTATTTGTGCTTTCTACTTGCAGTTAATATGCGTCTGCATCTGTTTTTTTTTTTTTTTTTGGGGGGGGGGGGGGGGCGTGGGGGGAGAGGGAAAGAAACAAGGGAAGAGAGAACTATCCACCTTAATTTATGTTTGACAACTTTTCAGGTAAAATGAATTACTGGTATATAACAATTGATGCCCCTCCACATGCTGAAAATAGAGATTAAAGGAAAAAAATGAAAAAAGACTATAAGAATCAGCATTTATCTGGGTCATCGTTTCACATGAAAATGCTATAACTAAAGACAAAATCTGCTCTACCTCTTCCTACAAAATTCAGGAATTCAGAAGAGCCAATTCACCTGTGAAATAGATTAAAATTAAAGAATAGCATTTAATGATAGCCTAAAAGGCTCAAACATAAAGCTTTTAGGGGCATTTATATGCATACATAAATTATGCAAAGACAGAAGAGGAAGCTTATACATGTGCTTGTGCATGTGAAGCTTAGGTGTCTTGCTGTTTTACTGACATATGTGGGGTATTGCTAAGCTCAAAAGACACACCAAAACATCATTTCCAAATTTTATTCCTCTCCCTCTGCTCACTGAGGTTTGTTCTATTGCTATAGCAAGGCTTTGAGATCATTAAATTGTTTTCTCTTTGCCTGATAGTGAGGGAGCAATGCCCAATCATCTACCAGTGCTTCAGGAAACGCTCTAAGTTTCATAGGGACTGTTATTTGTGAAAATAGGAACTCATAGGAACATTACACTACAGAGAGAGAGGTAGATGTGGTGGTGGATATCTGCTCTCCCACCACTGTTCCTGTTCTCCCCCTGCCTTTTCATGGGGAGATGGACAGATTCAAATTTTTGAAGCCTCATCCAGAAGCCTGTGGAAGGAAAAAAATCTGTAAGCTGTCCACTGGGGAAAAAACAAACAAACAAAAAACACATAACCCGAACTTACATATTTGAGCCTTTAGGAAGTGGCAATGCAGTGCTCTGGAGTAGCCATGGCTGGTTGTGTTGGGACCACAGTTGGCTGAAAATGAAATGTGAAAAATTGCTCCCAGTGTTTTCTAAGGGTATTTCATTGAAAAAGAGAAATTGGCTTCTCAGAACTGCACACATTTTCTACAGTGGAAGAAAAATCTTCACAATGTTTCTAAGTGAAATTTTGTAGAAGGCCAAGAGCTTCATGTTTTAAGGGGACAAGTGCCCAGTTTTGTTGATAAGAAAATATGTTGCTGCAACTCTTAGTTTTAAGACAAAATTAGACATTTTCTTCTAAAGAAATAGAGGGCAATCACAAGGATATTAACTTGCTGAGAGCCATTAAATAAAATGTTTCCATGGCACAATTCTCATCCTGGATCCTATTTTTAAAAATTAATTTCTAAACACTTTTAGCAAAATTTCATACCCCAGTCTGCTGCTCTTATAACAATCAGGTACTTGAAATTCTTACTTTAGTAGTAGAATTATTTGTAGTGTAAAACTCTCTGAATCATCTTTATGATCAATGAAAAGTGACGGATTTTTTTTCCAGATTTTGGGAAATAACAGCCAGTCTAATGAATGCTGAAGCATGTCTCTTTCCCAGGTGCTCAATCCTCTGTTTCTCTTTCCAATTTGCCTGCTAAATCTGCTGCATTTTCCGCTCGTTTCTTAATATTCAAGGATTATCTCAGATGTTCTCCTGGGAAATGTGGCTTCCTTAGGGTTATGGAAATAATTAGAAAAGATTACAGCCTGCTTTTTGAATGAGTCTAGATTTATTTCTGTTTTTCTTGTTGCTAATGAGAGCTTTGCTTGTTCTTACTTAGATTTAGAAAACTTTTTCTGCAGAAAGAAAACTACAATCTAATCCATAATATGAAAAAATGAATCTTTGAGAGAAGGTTGAAAAATCAACAGTAATGGTTGAATGGTTTTGATGAAATGGCTAAAATAAAATTAAACATAGATAACCTTTTAAATAGAAAGGACTGAAATGGACTGAAGATACTAACTCACCTACTATGTCACTGGGAAATTAAAGGAACCATCAAGCAGGAGTGTCCCCAGATTTGTGATGAAATTCAAATGAATTTATTTAGTGATTTTGCTCTTGTTGAATGAAACCTGTGCAATTTTGTTAAGTACATGTAGATTTGTCTACATACTCTCCTTAAACAAGTAGAATAGTTTCCCCCAGAACATACTTTCCTAGCATTAGACTTCTGACTTTCCTTATGTAGGTAGTTTCTAAACATGTTCAGGATTGTTCAGCCTGGAGAAGAGGAAGCTCAGGAGCAATGTTATCTCTCTCTACAGGTACCTTAAAGGAGGCTGTAGCGAGGTAGGGGTTGGTCTATTCTCCCACGTGCCTGGTGACAGGACAAGGGGGAATGGGCTAAAGTTGTGCCAGGGGAGGTTTAGGTTGGATATTAGGAAAAGCTTCTTTACTGAAAGGGTTGTTAGGCATTGGAATGGGCTGCCCAGGGAAGTGGTTGAGCCACCATCCCTGGAGGTCTTTAAGAGATGTCTGGATGTTGAGCTTAGTGATATGGTTTAGTGGAGGACTTGTTAGTGTTAGGTCAGAGGTTGGACTAGGTGATCTTGGAGGTCTCTTCCAACCTAGATAATACTGTGATACTGTGATATGTGTATTTGGTTACCAGCTACTTGATATCAATTTAGATACTTTCTTAGTTTTAGGTAGATGCCTAAGTACCTTTTTGCCCCCAGTCCCTACTCCTTAACTCCGTGCATCCTTATGTTGCTGGCTAATCTTACAACCATTTCCCATCTTTTTCTGTTAAGAGTTTTTTTTTCTTTTTTTTTTTTTTTCGTTACTAATACACAGCAAAATGTTGCTATGCTTTTACATTATTTACATGAAAATTTTCCTACAGTTCCTTATTAGATCACCTTCCCCACATACCTTTCTCCTTTTCTGATGTCCTCAGTTGTCTGTCTTACTGTAATTTCAAATTACTCTTGAAATAGTCTTTTTTGTCTGAAGGTTAATGGATTATGGCTACACCAAACAATGCTATTGAGAGCCTTCAGCTAAATATAAATCAACTATCTTGGACACTAGACAAAATATAGCTGTGTCAACCTCAGGCTCTGCATGTGCTAAACTCCTTGGCAGGGAAAATTACCTCTAATGTGTGCCATACAGCTGTGTCTAAGATGTGTTTGGTATCCAAGCTAACTTCCTGAAACAGAGGTTGGGTACTGTTAAGGTGATTTGCATCTTCAATGTCAAAAAATAATAATAAAAAAAGCCCAGGGCTTTCTCAGGGATTGATTAGTGCTAAAATTTTATAGAACAGGAGGGGGACGGGAATTTATGATTTGCATCTTATGCCTCAATTTCTTTTTCTAGCAACTTCTTACTGGACGTATTACTTGACTTCTTTAGGAAAGTGTTCAGTATGGCCTCTCCTATCACTCTTGAAACCAAATTGAGTGGGTATTTGTCAACTATGACGAACACAAATTCTTGCCTCTGGGCTGGAGTGATGCTAGAGCTGGGCTCTGGGGAATCAAGACATGAGGGACTTGGTGGCCTGAAAAAGTAGTCATGGAACAGCTGAAGGTGAGTGAGCAGTGTGCCCTTGCAATGAGGTAGGCGGAGCTTCAAACTCAGCAGTGTTAGCAAAAACATAGCCAGCAGCTCAAAGGAAGAAATGATCTCCCTGCAATGGGTACTTTTGAGGCTACATCAAGACTACTGTGTCCATCTTGGGGCCCCAGTACAAGAAATTATTGGTAAACTGGAGTTTAGGGTTCAGAGGAGGATGGAGTGGATGCTACACATGGAGAGTGTAAGGTAACCAAGATGGCTTAGTTCATAGAAAACAACGGTGAGCTCAAATTCTACTACTGCCTTCATCTGCCTAGTGTGGGATATAGACAAGATGAAACCAGACTTCTCTCAGAGGTGCACAATGAAAGGATGGGAGGCAGCAGATGCAAACAGCAGCAGGGGAAGTCCTACTGCATTTGAAAAAAGTGTTTTCTGCTATGTTGGGGTGGGAGGGAACACAAGCCAGGACATGTGCAGAGAGGCTGTGGCAGCTCCATCCTTGGAAATTTTCAAAATGTGACTCACCAAGACCCCTAGCAACCTGATTTAATGTTGAAGTAATCCTGCTTTGAGAAAACGGTTGGGCCAGACACTTCTAGAAATCTCTTTCAACTTAAATTACCCTCTGATATTGTAGAAATTACTATTACATCTATCCTGTCCCATTCTGTCTACCAGCCTATACAAGCTTTATTGTCTCCATTGTTCTGCTAGTGTCTTGGCATATAATTTGGGTTTCACCACCACCTTCGTTCTGGTCTGTTAGAAGGCATATAAACAGGATTTATTGCTGTGAACAGAAAATTTGTATTCTTTTTCCAAATTCTATGCTGTTGTGACTTTGGCTGGGATAGAGTTAATTTTCTTTGTAGAAGCTCATATGATGCTGTGTTTTGATAAAACAGTGGTGATAACACACCGATGTTTTAGTTGTTGCTGAGCGGTGCTTACACTAAGCCAAGGCCTTCCCAGCTTCTCACGCTGCCCTGACAGCAAGGAGGCTGGCGGTGCACAAAGAGCTGGGTGGGGACACAGCCAGGACAGCTGGCCCAAGGAGGTCAGAGGGGTGTCCCATACCACATGGCGTCATGTTTGGCAATAAAAGCTGAGGTAAAGAGGGAAGAATAGGAGGATGTTTGGAGTGCTGGTGTTTGTCTTCCCAAGAAACCGTTACACGTGGTGAGCCCTACTTCCCTGGAAGTGGCTGAACATCTGCCTGCTGATGGGAAACGGTGAATGGATTCCTAGTTTTGCTTTTCTTGCATGTGTGGCTTTTGTTTTACCTAGTAAACTGACCTTATCTCAACCCACAAGTTCTCGCACTTTTATTTTTCCAAATCTCTTCCCCCATCCCACCTGGGGAGGGCGAGCGAGAAGCTGTGGTGCTCAGCTGTCTGCCAGGGCTAAGCCACAACAACTCTTTTGGTGCCCAACACGGGACACAAAGGGTTTGAGGTGATGACAGATTAGATTGCAATGTGCAGTGTGCTAGACCAAATTCATAGATGCTACAGCCATTGAACTGCTAATTGGCAGGCTCCCGTGCTTGTCAAAATGCTTGCTTCCCATTTTATGCTATTGTCCAGTGCTTTTAGTGGCTGCTTTTGCCTCTGCCATTTGCTCTACTCCTTATGATCTTGCTTTGCTGTGCCTGGGAACATTCTGATAACAGCTGTGACCATGTGCCCAGGCTGGCAGATGGCCAGTGCATCGCTGCTGTCCCTGTGTGGCTCTACTGGACAGGCTGGGGCTCCAGGGTGAACTTGAGTCAGAGGGACAGTGACCTGTGGGTGAGCCCACGTGGGAGCATGTACACCTGGAAGCATCTCTGGCCATGGATAAGCCCCAATGGAGCAAGTGCACCTTGAAGCATTTGTGGCCGTGGAGATGTCCATGCCACAGCAGGTTCGCCTTGCAGTGTCCATGCCCGTGGATAAGGCCATGACAGAATACACCTCAAAGTGTCTGTGGCCGTGGGTGAGACCACAACGCAGGAGGTGTCTGAAGGGTCTTCTGAAAGTCCCGTGTCTCCATGCCAGAGCAGGTACACCCTGAGGTGGCTGTGGCTGTGGTTATCTCCATGCCCCAGCAGGTAGGCCTCTGAAGAGGCTGTGGCTCCTGGATAAGGCCGTGCCGGAGCAGGTGCACCTCTAAGGGACTGTGGCCAGTGGACAAGCCCAGGCTGGAGCAGGGGCGAGGGGAGGTGTTCATTGCAATAGCAACCCCTATGGCTTGGTCCAAAAGCACAAAGGGTAGAGATTGTAATGGATATGTCTTCGAACTGCTGTAACCCATGATTTGAGCTGAATTTTGTAGGAAGTGTTATAGGAGGAACCATGGCTGCTAGCCAGGCCAGAGGCAAGGGGAGGAACTCATTGTAATGTGGAACCCTGTAGCCTGGTTGGAAGGGACCAGGGGTGGAGATTGTGATGAATATATCTTAAAATTATTGTAACCCATTCAACCCACAAGAAGCAGTGCAAGTGCAGCAGTGACCCAACCTGAGCTGGTCTTGGTGTCCAGTAACTTCACGGAGCACACCACCTCTCCTGTCCTGAGCGGCCACCACAACAGGTAGAATCTAAGTCATGGAGTGAAAGAACTCAGTGGACATTTTATGAAAATTTTAAGGGCATATCATGGGGGTGGTCCATAGACTAAGGGAACGTTACCTGTGTATGAATGGAAGGGTGGTGATTAACGAGGGTGTATTGGAAAGTGTGGGACCTGATGTAAGTGGCATGGAAAAAAGTGGATACTGTAATGGTTTTGTCTTGTATAGAGTTAATTTTCTTTGCAGAGGCTCATATGATGTTATGTTTTGGATTTTTGATGAAAATAGTGATCATAACATACCGATGTTTTAGTTGTTGCAGAGCAGTACTTACACAGAGCCAAGGAATTTTCTGCTTCTCTGACAGCTCCACCAGTGAGGGTGTGCAAAGAGCTGGGAGGGGACACAGCCAGGACAGCTGGCCCAAACTGGCCAAAGGGATGTCCCATACCTTATGATGTCATGGCCAGCAACAAAAGCTTTGGGAAAGAAGGAGGAAGGAGGTAATGTTTGGAGTGATAGTTCTTCCCAGCAAGGCATTCTGCGTGATGAGCCCTGCTTTCCTGGAACTGGCTAAACACCTGCCTGCTGATCAGAACTAGCAAATTAAATCCCTGTTTTGCTTTGGTTGTGCGTGTGGCTTTTGCTTTAGCTAGTAAACTTTCTTTATCTCAACCCATGAGTTCTCACACTTTTACCTTTCCGATTCCCTCCCCGATCCCACGTAGGGAGGGTGAGTGAGCAGCTGTGGTGCTCACTTGCCTGTCAGGGCTAAACCACAACAGATACCATGAAATTGCACAGAATCACTTTGTATCAATACTATTCTAGTAGTCACTGTTCTTTACCCTGTTTTTGATTATACAGTTATTGCTCTCTGCAAAAGATAATAGGTACTGTGTTACCTTAAGCACAACGCTGAAAAGGAATTTTGCTTCTCTGGATTATTTTTGTTTCATCTTCAATGTAGCCGATCTTCTGCAGGCTGTAGGTTCAGGAGATGGGCTGGAATATTTTTGCTTAAAATATTCTTCTTGGACTGGAGAACACAAGCCTTGGCTTCACATGCTGTCTAGAAATAATACCTGAGGCAATTGAGGATCTGAAACGTGATAAACATCAGTCCACATTGTGTCAACTGTTTATCAAAGCTACAGAATAAAGTCCTAGCTAACACAGAATTTCATGCTGAAAACCTGTGATCTTAATAGGTATTTTTGCACAAAAACCTATGATATATTCTCAAAGTAATTTGTATCTCTTTTTTATAATTTAAATCTTACTAATTATTTTTTAAAATGCAGAGGATTTAATTTCAAGTTCTTTCACTTGCACTGATGATAGTTTGAGGTTACTTTTATTTTATTTATTTATTTTATAAGCTTTTTAGAAGTCCATTGAAAGAAATTGGAAGACTTGCATTGGCTTCAACGAGCTCAAGCCAAACGCTGTTGTGAGCATTTGGGAGAGGTGCCAGCCAGACACACAGGTGTTCCTGTATTTACTGGGGACAGAAGCGCTTGTGGTGCACAAACCACTGCCAGAACACATGGTGTGTAACCTGCAGCAGTGACCAAGAGGGTATGGGCATTTTGTTCCCTCATCGACCTCAGTGATGCTGCCTCCCAGAAGCTGTGTTGAGATTGCTAGCTCCCATCTGGAGCTGGCAGAAGGGGCTGTAATTCTATTATTTAATAACCAGACAGGCAGTGTGCAAGGTGCTTCCCTCTCAAAGAGCACAGAGTATTTGGCTAGCGCTACTGGGTCTGCTTCAGAAAGGCAGAATCTGAAAGATGGATCCAGCACCATGCAGCAGAGAGAATGCTAAATCCTGCAAGCTCAGTGTCAAGACATCTTCTGGGGAGAAATCTGGAGAATCCTTCTGCCACAGTGTGTGCCTTCTACACTGGGAGTTAGCTGGGAGATACCCCCATGCATGTGGGCATTGGTGTATGATGTTAGGGGTCAAGGGCATGCTGCCAAAGACTCCAGCATTTGGGTTCTGCTTTGTTCTTAGCTGATGATTTAAGGACAGGCTGTAGGAGTGGATACAGCTGCTTTGTAAACAAAAGCAGAGAGGAAATAATGAGCTTTCTGACAGATTGAGAGCAATTAGTAAAATTTCTTGGAAAATTGGACTACCTCTTATATTTCTGGGTATAAAGAGCAGGATGTCACTCAGGGCTGCAGTGACTTGAGATGATATATTATTTGATATTTTCAATATACTTTTTCTCATTAATCATGAAAGGTGTTTTTTGTTGTTGTTGGTTGTGGTGGAGTTCTTTTTTTCAGCCTTGCTAAATGAAAGAGCACGACGTGAGAGGGACATGTCTGGCATTTGTCTCATCTGAGGATGATGTAACCATTATGATCAGTTTCTTAAATGTCACTCCTTCTTTTGATACTCCTGTACTGGGATCTGAGTGACTTTCCCTGCTGACGACCAGGAAAAATGATTTGGAAAACAAAAGCAAATGACAAACTTTGAAGATTCATTGCAGCCTGGCCAACATAGGTGCTCACCTCTCCTCTCCAAACGCAAGTGGACTGAAGATGTGAGCAAGGGAGAAGGATGGGAAAGTGGTTTAATGCTGGGGCCTCATTCAACCACCCATGTGCTAGAAGGAAAGCAGGGAGCTCATGTTTTCTGTGTCTGCAGCAGGACAGGGAAGGGAGGCCTTCCTGACCTGCCGTAGCCATTTGCAATGTGATGGTATTCACATCACCCGCATATGCTCCCTGCATGAAGTTGGCGCTGTGATCAATCCCACTTCAGGCTGCAGTTACCCAGAGATCTTGCTGCAGGGATGAACCAGTTGCACCTGCAGGAGCAAAGCAGGATCATCTGTTTTAGAGGTGGGAGTCGAGGAGACGGCGATTTACTAAACCATGCAAAGACAAATTTTTCAGCTGCACCCATGGTCAGTCTTGGAGTGCAAGTTGCCTTCATCACATGGCCAAGCAGCCAACCCTTCCCAAGCATGAAGCCACTGTATGCTGTAGCATACATGCTGTATGCTAGAAAACCAAGGCCCCAGGAAATTTGTAATAGAGCTGCCAAGGCCACCGAAGAGCTGATAGCCAGATAGTCTTCTGGGACATGCTTACTGCATGGATTTCCCAGGACTCTTCTATCTGCCTGATCACAGCCTAGCTTTTTGGCATGTCAGACTGCAGTAATTTTTCAGGAAGCACAGAGATAAGTGTGTTTCCCAACACTCTGGGAAACAATGAATTCAAAGTCCAGACAGAGGAAGTGCAGCTGTGTCATTTCACAAAATCAGGTGCAGTTTAACTTACATAGAGGGAATACATATAAACAAACAAAAAATAGAAAAGGGTGGGCTTGCAGCCAACATCAGGCCTTCTGCACCTCCACCAGCTGCAAGGGTTTTAACCTGTTACTTGCATAAGAGAGTTGACACTTCTGACTCTATTATTCACCATTTTGCTAATTCATATCACTATTGCATGGGGTCAGCTGGTCCTCCTGGCTGAGAGGGGACATGAAAATTCAGATGCATTGCTCTATCTATTTATCTATTAATCAAATTCTAACTACACCGGTATTTGCTTGTCTGAACATATTTCACTGTGCAGCTGTGGGACTAGAGCTGTGATTATGTTAGTGTAAGCTTTTAACTGTATCTCTGACCTCAGTGAATTCATCACAGAATCACAGAATTGCTGAGGTTGGAAAAGACCTCAGGAAGTCATCTGGTCTGACCTCCCTGTCCTGGCAGAGCCACCTACAGCACATTGCCCAGGACTGTCTCCAAATGGCTTTGAAGATTTCCAAGGAGGGAGACTCCACAGCCTCTCTGGGCAAACTGTTCCAGTGCTCAGCCACCTGCACAGCAGAGAATTGCTTCCTGATGTTCAGGAAGAAATTCCTGTGTTACAGTTCGTGGCCATTGTCTCTTGCCCTGTCACTGGGCACTACTCTAAAGAGCCTGACTGTCCTCTTTTCACCCTTCCTCAGAGAATTTACGTATACTTTGAAAAGATCCACCCTGAGCTCCTCTTCTCCAGGCAGAATGGTCCCAGCTCTGTTGGCCTCTCCTCATAGGAGAGTTGCTCCAGTCCCTTCATCACCTTTGTGGTCCTTTGCTGGACTTTCTCCAGTGTGCCCATGTCTCCCTTGCACTGGGGAGCCCAGAACTGGATTCAGTACTCCAGGTGTGAATGCCCACATCTCTGGAGTTGAGGGTAAGTTTTTTGCCTCACTAATTTACCAGTTCTCAAGCTACCTCCTGTTACCCCATGTGCAAGCCATGCAATAACAGAATGGTATCTCAGTGGAGAGCCATGCTGCTTGCCCTCAGTAGGATATTCCTTGGGGAATTTATATCAGGATACGGAAAAAAAATAACATAATGGTAATTGTTTCTGTTTCAGCAGTTCTTAGTTTTGTTGCCTTTGAACTGTGCCTGGAAACAAATACCTTTATTCTTTATTTTCCTCTTGGGACTGTCAGGAGATCTGCTTTCAGGTGGTTTAATGAGAAACAAGCCTCTGTCAACAATGTTTAAGGAGCATGATTAATTGCTTGAGTCCAGGGCTGCAGCGTACCTCCATCTAATATCTACAAACTAGGAGTCAGGGCCAGGACTATGTCCTCTCAGCAGTGGGGCTGTTCCTGGATACAAAAAAAAAAGCACAAAATACCCTCCTACCCCACCCCAAAACCTAAGCTGTGACACTGCCAACAGGGAATTTTTGCCCCATTTAGGCCCCATACTCACAAACCTTCTTTTGCAGATTTGACATCTGGATATTTCTTTGCCTTGCAGACTTGGGGCTGTATTTTTAATGTCCAGGGGAGGGTGCACCGAGTGCTTTGCAGCAGCCTAGCCACAAGGAAGCAGAAAGCAGCCTAGAAATCCCATCTGCACAGAGAGGAAACGGGGTCCTTCTTGATTCTTCCAGCTCATCTGAAAGACAAGATGGGAGGAGGCTCAGGTCAAGGGCTGTAAAAGTTTGTGTGTTCATGGATGAGCTGACTAAATTCATGATCCCTGATCACTGAGATACAAGGATGTGTTTCTGCTTGGGGCTGGGATCATTAATGTTCACTACACCAGGGCTTGGCACAGCCCTACAAAGCACAGGTGCAGTGAAGAAGCCTAACACCAGTTTTCCCCCCTCACCAGTGTAACCTGTGAGACTCAGAAATCCTGGAAAATATTAATTGCAATTTGATCATTATAAGGCCTTTAGGGCATTTCTTCTGCTACAGTTGTCTTGTTAATGCACAATTTTCTCTGAGGTGGGGGAGATCCTGTGAGAGCCTTGGGAAGCGTCCTCGATAATTCAGAGCCCTCTTTCCTCCAGGAACCAGCTCTGCTAAATCCATAATGATGACTTTCCACGCGACAGAAGCTGAGTCAAATGTGCTGGGATGTATTGGCAGGGTTTGGTCAATTTTCTGACCAATCTTCTTGCAACATGCATGCTTGCCCCACATCTCTGCATTTTCTTTCCATATAGTTGCAGCAGTCTTTAAATCCATGTATTAGTCATACTCATCTCATGGCAACATTGCAAAATAGCTTAGTGCTTGTGTTTAATTGCTGGTCTAGAAAATGAATGGCTGGTTATGATATTCCTAGGTAAAAACTGTGGTAGCCCACAGATTGTCTGCAGCATCCAAATCCACGCCAATGCCTGAAACGGAACACTAATGCTTTGAGTTGGGTGGGCTCCTCAATTTACAAATGAGCTTCCAGCCCCTCAAGCCAGGCCAGCTTTGTTCCAGCCCAAGAAGTAAGTGCTGTAAGCAGAAATGTCCCTTTCTGTGTTATTTTGGGAGCTGGGATTTATTCAGAGCAGCACTTTCTGAAAAAGAAGAACTCTCAAACAAGGTGGGTAGATTGAGAAAATTGTATTTCATCCCTGGAAAACTGGAGAGACAGGTCTAGGGCAAAATTTCTGCCCCACATATGGTTAAACCAGCACAAGGGACCAGGACATGAATTTTTACTTTTACCATACTCATGTTTAGTTTCTTAAGGCTGGCTGGAAGTAATTCAGTTGTTGTCACCACACATATCTCTGCTTAAGAAAAAAAAGACAGCTGTTAAGTCTGCAAAAGTTCACTGATATTCGATTGCTGAACAGCCAGAATAATATGGTGCTTAAGATGAATCATCTTGGCCAGCTTGAACCATGGAAATGTGCTGAAAAATGACTACAAAAAGGGCAACATATTCTCTCTTGCCGGTACTGTCATTTACAGCAGGGACAGTTATGAGGGAAATGGAAAAGCTGGGAACTGATGTAGAGTAAGAAGGTGAAGAAAAAGCAAACACTGGGTCAGAAGAAACAATCCACCCAGCACACTGTGTGTCTCAATTTTGCTGGATTAACTGATCCTTGTGCCTTACTGCATATTTTAAAATTTATTGCAAATGCTACTGCAGCAGGCAGCAAGTTGTTCAGAGACAGCTACAGAGTTTGCTTCATCCACAGGACATTCATTCTTCGGAGTTAGGCCAATAGCAGTGGTTGTTATTTACTTATATGTGATTTCCCTCACCTGGTTTTATCATATATGGAGTTATTTATGCTTTGGGGAACAGTAAGATCTGGCTATAAAACATGTCACGTCAGATTGGTGAGGTTTTACATTAATTCTCTTCTTTCACTGCTCATGGGCTACAGAAGGCTCAGATCAAATCCATGAATATATATATTATTTCTGTATGAATTATGTCCCCTGTAAATGCTATGGCATGCTTACAAAGCTTTGATTACTCATCCCACCCTGAGCTGAGAAAATGCTGATCCCTGCAGAAAAAAGGGAAGACTTTGAAGTCTACCAACATTGGCATGTCATAGAGTGAATGAACCTGAAAGGGAAGTACAAGTCCTTACTTCTGATATAGTAAAAGGCTGGCATGTTCCTACAGATTTTTTCTTTCAGATGGCATCAGTTGCTCTCTGGCAACTTGAAGCTTGTCTGGCACTGCAAGATAGTTATAGCCATCCCATGCAGTGCTAGCACTGCACCCATCACCTCCATGAGTGCCTTCCCATCTTCAAACTCTTAATCCGGGAAATCAGCAAACTGCAGGGCAGATGATGTACGAACCTGTAAGGGCAGATCTGCAACCAGTGTGAACTGGCACATCTCCAGCAGAGTGGAGACAGAAGTTATGCTGATTTACTCTCTTTGAGACTCTAGCCCAAGGTAATGGCATGCTCTCTTCTGACTTCAATAGGAACAGGCGCTGGAGTTGGGAGCAAGGCTTCCTTCCTCTAGTCCTCTAACGCAGATATAACACAAAGTACAAGGGAAAGGAGCATCAAAAGCTGCCTCAACAGCAGCGGTTGGATTTAAACAACATGCACACCTTTAATGTTCCTAAGAGCCAGGTTTCAGATGTGAGTGCATTTTTTTTCCGATGCCAAGAAAACAGATGTGCAAGTTGTTTCCTAATAGCCACAGGCAGCGTCACACAGCGAATGCAGCATCTCCCAGAGCTGGGTGCCTGCCTCGGCATGTGATGGAAAGGTGGGAGGAAATCGTCTGGGTATGTGCATTCCTTGTGGTAAGGCAAATTTAGCCCTGTGATGCCCATGACTAACAAATATGAAGCACTTAAGGTCTCCAAATTATAAAATCACAGCACTTGAAGCGTGTTGATAAGCTTTTACAAAGCTTGTAGAGTTTGGATGGAAAGAGAACATTGCAGGACTCAGAAGAAAAAAAAATGTGGCAAATAAGGACGTACCATAAATGTTGTATTTTGGAATTAAGGAACAGAAAAAATCCCTCTCAGAGGCACTGGGAATGCACATATTGTGTGGTTCTGACCATACTATGGATCAATATTAAAATTAAGTAACCTCTCTCTGCAAGTTGTTCTGAGTTTTGTAATTGCTGTGAAACCAATGTGAGAGCATCTGACAGCACTGCCTGCTGACATGGAGCAGCAGGAGGACAGCATGCTCAGAGCATCCTCATAGACCATTAAACTACTTTTTTTTCTTTAATTTTAAGGAAATGTCTCAACACTAATGATGGAACTAGAACATCCTTCTCTGATTCAGTTGTAATTTGCCATCCTCTAATTACTGAGCATGGTACTCATCCTTCGGAGGATGGTCCTGATGCCTTATCAATATTCTGTTGTTCTGTGGCACATTATGCAGCCCTGCTGTTGGCTGCCTTCTTGTTTCTCCGTACCTCTTATCTCTTTCCATTCTCTGCCAGAAACATAGATTTAACCCTATCAACTCTGTGATGTTTCCTGAGCTACAGCTATGCAGCAGAACAACCTCCTTCAGTTCAAAAGAAAAATTTTGGCTAGACCTCTTTAAAACCCTTTCCTTTCCATGGTGTCCCACAAAAACATGACAGCTGCTGGTGTGCCAGATCAGTGTATGCGATGTTGGTCAACATTACTTTGTTGCTTTTCTGTACCCAGCACTTATTTTATGTCCTTTGTCTGTTGTTTTTATATTCAATTTGTTGGGTCTTTGGGACAAGATTTGTCTTTGTTAGCTGTGCCCAACGAACTCTCATTACAGTATTGCAGATTACAAGTGCTCGATAACACACATAGCAAATAATCACAGAGTAATATTAACAATGCAGCTGAAGTGCGTGTATCTAATTTGTACATCAAACTCACAGTAAAAATATTTGTTTATCTACAATTGCATAAGAGACAATGTATGTTTGACTGAAAATTATTCCTGAAAAAGGCTGGTTAATACAGAGAGTTGTATCATGGTAGCAGGTACATGGGCAATAATATCTCATCTCAGCACAAAAGGAAGGTTAAATGCTTTCCCATTGCCTTTTTTCATAGTCAACAAACAAACAAACAAACAAATTTATGTATATTCACAAATCATAAATACACCTGATGTGATCCAGAGGATCATATCTTATAAATATCTAATAAATAATTTAAAAAAATCCGACACAAATAGCTGATAAAGAGCATTACAATGGCTTCAGTATTTTTCGCTGATAATAGACTACAGGTTCAGGTTCCTGTAATAGTGTCTTTCAGCTAGCTGTGGTACAGAGCTGTAATATCTAAGTCTGACTCTGATAGAGTCCCAAGGACCCCTTAGGAGACGGAAGCTGTCTTTGGGGGTATTTTGTAATTTTTCTAATGACCTCTGATCTCTTGTACTTTATTTTGTAAGTAAATTCAATAGTATCTTTACAGAGTTTCTGTAAAGGCCACCTATATCTGCATGTCTGGTTGTTCCTCTCTGTCCCAGGCCTCACAAAGGTATTTTGTAGGACAGGAAGGCTCAGCCTTTTGGGAGAGGATGTGCTTACACTCAGACAAGAGCTTCAGGAGCCAGGATTGGACTTGAGGAACAGAGAAGTGGAAGAGGGCTTGTGGACAGATGGTGCAGTGGTCATAAGCCAGAAGCTCCAGGGTTAAAAGGTGGGTGCCTAGACATGAGCTAGACTCCAGATACTGACAGCCCCTTGGGAAACATCAGCTGGATCTCCTAATAGCTAGGTGCTGAGCATTAATGACATTTGGGCAGACGCCATCACAGTTGCAATATTCCTTGCAAAGCTGAATCCCAACTAGTCTCATTTATAAAAATGGTTACTTCAGGAGCATGAACAGCTCTCCCTCTTCTAAATAAGCAAACTGGTGTTTGAAAACAATCACAGCTGCTTGTGTTCTTGCCCTGCCACACCACAGCATAACCAGCAGTAGATTAATGTGCACAAGTCAAGTGGACACTTGTGAAGAAACAGTCTGTGCTGCTGTTCAGCAGCTGTCATCAGCCAGTGGTACCTTGAAAGAGAGAGGAGACCACAAAGCAAAGCTCATTGAAGGAGAGAGGTGAATGTGGTGTCAGCATCCTCCACGACTTCCTTTCAGGACCTTCCTCCTGGGGTCACCTCCTCAGAGCTGCCACGTCAGGTTGATGCTCTGCAAAGGACCATGTCCTTCCATGTCCTTCTCATAGCCCTGCGTACTCTTCTCAGAGCCCTGATGAGGGAGTCAGCTCTTCTGCAAAACAGATTAACTACGAACCTTTAGAAACTGTCCACTCCTCAGTTCTTCCATCCTTACGGTTTTGGTTTGTTTGGCTTTTTCTCCCTTAAGTCCCATTTAAAATATCTTCATGGGTGATAGGAAAGCAACTCACACATATCTGTTGTAACCCAGATGGTCTAAAGGCTTGAGCAGAGCTTACAGAGAAATAGTACAATGAGAGTGTCTCATAAGAGACTTTCAAGTGAATAATAATTTTGAGTAAACACAGAGATCACATCCCGCCCCTTACCAGTCAGTCTGTTTTAGTTCTGAAAAATAAGACTCGAAGATATCTTTTAAAAGTACCACAGTGCCCTTGTTTAGGTAGGAATCCTTTTATTTATTTTTTCCTGTTTGTTCACGTTTCTTCTTTTTTCTTTTCTTTTTTTTTTTTTTCCAGTGTGTTTCATCAAGGCCTTACTGTTCTCATGATTCATTTTTAAAATTTTCCCTCAACAAATTACTACAGCTCCAGGATTCCTGAACAAATGAGACTAATCACTCACTCTAATTAAATGTTTCATATTTTATTAGACACCGCACACAATCTTCAGAGTGGAGACCTCATACAAAGCCCTCCATATCTTCATATAAATCTCAGGTACACGTGACTGATTCGGTCAGGGCAGACATTCATTTCCCTCACAACTTTTGTGATGCAGTGATGGCACTGTTGGTCACTTGAACTGGCAGCTGCCAGGAACGGCCTCACCTGCACACGAGGCTGAGGGAAAGGAAGACAGCATGAAATCATGCAGCACTAACAATGGCCAGCTCTTTGTACCATGTTGGAGGTAATGAAAAGGGACTTGGAGAGGCTCAAAAAAGCACAGACCTTTGCAACACATCCTGGTATTGGTGGCAGCCCTCAGCGGAAGTTTGAACACCTCTAAAGGGAAACATCATTTCCTCATCCAGTGATCAGCTGTCCAGGTTAAACAATTAAAGTTGCCCATGTAAGTCTCAGAAAGCTGTCAGGAAGTAAAACGTATATCATTAAATTGTATCACTGGAAGGGTTGTATGGTTTCAGCTTTCAAAAGCTGAGGTGTCATTAGTAAATTTATGGGGGTACTTCAGACAGCTGTTTTCACTGTTGAAGCATAAATTATTGAAAGGCACAAAAGAACTAGCTCAGAAATAAACTGAGTAAGAGCCCACAGCCAGCAATTGATGAAGGAAGAAGAGAGAGTAATGTTAACTATAAATGCCTTATCTCCTGTGTTGGTCCTGGAAGACTTGCACAGGAGTAACTGGGAAGTGATGCTGCTGATGCAGAGGAAGCTCTTTACCACTTTTACTTATCTCTTCAGGTGTGGGTTTTTTTCTTTTTTTTTTTTTGATTTCCAGTCCTATTTTTCTTCTTTCATCACCTGGGTAGAAATTAAAAAAGAAGAAACATTGTAAGAGCCACAGGAAATATATTTATTGAAACCCTGATCTCCAGAGAGAGATAGAGGAAACCATGAAACCATGCAAGTTGCCCTGTAAAAAAAAAAATAAATAAATAAAAGAATAAGCTGGAACAGGAAGTTCAACAATAAAAGTAAAAAGGAACCACAACTCCACAACTATAAAATTCAGAACTAAAACAAAGAAAGAAACCACATGAAATACCTGTTCCAGCACAAAAGAAGAAATAAAAAGGGAAAAACAAACAAACAAACAAAGAAAAGCAACCATAAATGAGACATATTAAAAATGACCTTAAACATAATGTTGAATCTATACTACCACACTAGGTTGCTGGGGATCCATATTTTAAGACAACAGCACATTACATGCCAGGTATTATCTTGGAAACCTGAGCGAGGGCTGTGTACTCAGACAACTGTGTCCATACCATTGGTCCTGAGATTCTGCGCTAGTGAGATGGTGAGCGCTTTCCTCTTCTTGCATTGTTGAAGTTCCCAGTCCTTTGCGGTGGAGTAGACAGTCATTTTTTAATTACCATGGGCGGCTTGACTTGCAGGTTGCCAGTCCTGCTAACAAGCTGGTTTCCCATGACACGACAGCATATCCCTGAGGACAGGGCTGAACTGTCCTCAGGGGGCTGCATGACGGTAGACACAGTGTACCACCTCTCTAAGAGAGCAGAGTATGTGCTTTTATATTCCTGCACATAACGCACACAGACATATATGTGCGTATATATATATGTACATATATATATATGTACAAAGTGTTTTATTATTGTCCTTCTTGACGCTTAATGCAATTTGTGTTAATTGCAAATCATATTACACAGTTCATTTTAATTTTTGTTTGAAGCTTAGCAGCTCTCTTGAGATGAGCAATACCTTCTCAGGAGACACCACAGAGCTACTGGGCACCCCTGGCTGTTGCAGACCTCAGCAGCTATCGGGTCATGTCCTCTGGGTGCCCTGACCTATGCTCTGCCTGCTGGCTGGAGGGGATGCCACACCACAGAGAGGTGGCACAGAGGCCCACTAGGTGCCACCACACCTGGGGGTGGCAGGGAACAAAGCTCGGCTACCTCCATTGCTCACTCCTTCATAGGTTTTCAGCCCGAGGAAGCAGTTTCTAAAGTCAGTTCCATAATCAGACAAGGGGAAAAAATGAGTCATTTCACAGCTGAGGTGCATGCATACCATTGTCGCTGCCAGTAAACACACCTCGGATACAGAGAGAGGCCAGTGTTGGGAAAGTTGCTGGCTCAGCAAATAGTGAAAAACTGCAAATTCTAACAGTTCATCCTCTTTTGAAGCATTTGAAAAATATGTTTTGGGCAGATGTATCTTTTGTGAGAGAGTGTTTTAATAAAGCCTGCAGCTTTGCAGTTCTCCCTCTCTGCTTTGCTAAGCAGGTTGTTACCCAGTCTGGCACGTTTCTTTCTGTGGGACAAGCACCTAAAACCAGGATATTGTATTGGAAACCTGAGCTATCTTATACAACAACACTGTATAAGGCTTTCCAGAAGAATAAAAAGGTAGTGAAAGTAAGGCAGTAAAATGGTATGATGAACACACAAGTGCCTTTTTTCCTCTAGGTCTGTATTACAACACATGCACAGACAATAAATTGTGTTAAAGTACTTTATCAAGTTTGCAATATCAATTAATTAAAAATGTAGGATATGCCAGAATGAAGATTTCCTATACAATTTTAACTTTGTTGCCTTCGTACCTTATGCAGCAGGACATGGTTTTAAGAAGACAACATATAAATTTTCCCATAGACCTATACCTCATAAAGTTCACAGGGCAGATGAGTCCCCTTAGTGAACAATTATTCTGTGCTTTATTCCATCCTTGCTATTTAATATGAGGCTTTATATCTTATTTATTACTCATCTGTGTAAATCCTGCTGTGAGGATGAAGTTATTAACTGCTTTATAGGCTTTTCTCTGGTGCTTACCATTATGAAGCCTGAGTGTTTCACAAACAATAATGGATATGTCCTCCCACTAGCTCTGCAGGATGATGTTGAGTTATCTCCATCTTAGAGCCAGCAAGTTGAAGCACAGAATAATTAGGATCAAACATATTCCCTAAGTTTATGTTCTTAGTTTTGAGTACTCAAAATACTAGAACACTGATAGCCTGAGTTTTTTATGTTGCAGAGCATTGCTTAAAGGAAGAACAGTTGTTTCACGCTTGAGGCTGGTCTATCCTGCATACTGGATACAAATGAAAAAAATAGATTTTGACTGGGTACCTGAAGTTTGTACAACACTGTAATTGCTGCCCACCTAGCTAGATCTGGCTTGTGGGGTGTTACTTCACGTCCACTGCTTTTGGGTTGGGTTTGTGGTTTGTTTTTTCCCCCTTAGGAGAAGGATGAAATTTTTGAGTGGCTGGTAGAGGACAAACAGTGAGTACTTTAAGCTTAGGACTTAGACCCTGAGGCACTGATCCCAGCTCTGCTTTGGAGTCAGGGGTTTTTGGCTGAACTGAAGCTCTGTCTTCGTTCAGTCTACCTATATTGCAGCAGTCTACAAACAAGGCCAAGAAAAAAATAAAAGTACCTAAGCAAGAAAACCACTTTTTAAGTTAAAGGACAGCATTGGCATGAGAACAAATGGTTACAAACTTCCCACAAAGACATGCAGGCTATAATTTAAAGGAAAACACTTCAACATCAGAGAAATATGCAGTAGACTTCTAAGAAGAAGGCAATGGGCAAAGAAAGGTACTTTTAAGATGCAGCTGGGTAAGATTATGGAAGGACAAGCATATATATAACGCCTCTGAGAGCTGGGGTCTTTTTCACTCCTGTGAACACTTGTCCCTTCTTCCTGCCTCAGCCAAAGCAGGTTCCTTGGTCTCATCAGGTCCCTTTTGTCCCAGACAGGGTGAGGAGGGGCACCAGAGTGCTCACAACAGAGCTGGGATGAGGTAGATTTTTTGGCTTATATCTAGCTTTCTGAACTAGAGTTCCTGGTCGCGGCAGGCAAAGCGGAGAGTCCTCTTTGTTATTCTGCCAGACATGGGCACTCAGACACTAAAGGTGGACGGGTTGGGGACCTCTGACCCAGGAACTCTGGAGGCATGTGCTCACCACCATTTGTGCAGAGCAGGTCTTGTGTGAATAGCTTCCAAATTTTCAGCTGATAAAATTAGTCTCCACTCAGTAGTGATGATTTCTTAGGCTTACATTCTGGACAAATTTGGGAATGTTTTCATGGGATGACAGAAGGCAGGTGCATAAAGTGAACGCAGTTTTATTCAGCTTGCCAAATATTTCTCAAACATTAAAGGACACCCCAAGATGCTCAGAGTAAAGGCCACTGGAATACTTTATAAATAAAAGCAAAGCAACATATCTTCCCTAGTTCAGTATTCTTAAGTGTCTGAACTGGTGGGGTTTTTTTGTTTTGTTTTGTTTTTTTTTTGTTTTTGTTTTTCCCCACCTTTAGAAACCAATACTGCAGAAGCACAATGCAAACATCTGGCACACATAAAAATCAGACCAAAACGTCAACATTTGCTGTTTAAGGAGCCTAATATCATGTCTAAAAACAGAAAATGTCCAGTAACTTTAAGAATGAGTTGAATTACCAGCCCTCCCTGTAATATTTTATTTAACCTCTCTGGAGCATGTTGTGAGTGCTTGGTGTCCTTCCTGCAAGTTCTGTCATGCTGCTGCACACCAGGAAGCTACCTCTTCTCTGTATGATTAAGGCACTGAACTGTGAATAATTACCCGTGTTTAATTTTTGGGGTGTACTCTGGCTGCTGGGGTTCACCAGCTGTGCACTAGATCAGACCTGTGTGGGCACAGAGCGAAATGTGTGCCTGTGCATGTGTACATGTGTACATGTGAGTGTATGTGTGTGCACGGGTTCTGGAGGTACCTACCCCATGACTGATTTCACTTTGTAGCCATGACTGCACCCTGATATTCAATGAGATTCAAGGCAAAGGCTTTGCCCTTTTGCCCCACTGCTGCACAGAAGGGCAGGGGAGCAGCATCATTCAAGGGTGTGGGATCACAGCTAAGCTGAGGACATGTATATCAGCAGGTGCTTGTTCGTCTGGTGGCCAGGTGAAGGACAAGCCCCAGAGCCTGTTTGCATGGCCACAGCTCTTCTTTGGGACAGCGGCAGGAACAGCTGCCCCATGCAGGTCTAGGACAGGCGCTGTGGGGCACAACAGCCACGGCCCTGAGATGCTGGGAATCAGCTGGCCAGGGTTGAGTAAATGCAAATAAATCCCTGCAAGGTGATGGTGTCCCAGGCTTCATGCATGTTGTAAAAAACCTTCCAAAAGTGTGCTTCCCACTTTTAAATGCCAAGCAGTGAGAGCCAAGTGCTAAGAGCATTCACACAGGAAAGAAGCTGTTTCATACTTTATCCGTGGAGGCACAAACCCTCATCTCCCACATCTCATGAGTGTTCCAGCCCATGCCCATGTTGTAGGCTATGGGGAGAGTGGTGGTACTCTCCTTCTTTTCCCTGAGGCAGCAAGACAAAGAAGCTGAGCTTTGCTGGATCTGGCTTTGAGCCATATTGCAGATTCTGACCAAGTAGTGACCGGGAGAGGAGTCTTTGACAATATCCTCTAAATGCCTTTTTAAGATAAAAATCAATTTTTTCCTCAAGCAGAATAAATTACTGAGCTTTGTTCCTGGCATAGTGAATATAAAAATAGCCTGGCCATAGCCTCAATCTATAAACCTATAGCAAATGAGAAAAAGAATTGCTTTAAAGTAGATTTTTATAAAGAATCTACTTGGGATGGCCTGAAATGAAAGGGAATTACTTTATCTAATCTTGCCAGGAAAAGCATTTCAGCACAGAGGAGCATGAAAATGAATGCTTGACCCTTCTTGGAGGCCAGTTTCCACATGGGGTCAGGCAGAAAGACAGCACCCAATGATGGCTGAAGATAAATCCAGGATAAAACATGGAACAGACTGAGAGTTCAGGCTTTGTGGTTTATTCTTGAGCCTACTCACTGCTGAAAGAAAATTGAAGTGATTATATAGCACTTTGAACTTAATGGAAAGAAGAAAGATAGTGAATGGTTGATTGCATCTCTTCTTGAAGCCGTTCAAGTACAGGCCATTGCCCATTACACAGTTGCCAAGGCAGCACTAGCTGGCAGCTGGATAGCTCAGGACCCTCTCTCTAGCCTTTCCTGGTAAAGAGTAACCACATCACCTCACTTGCCTTCATCTTCAGGGCAGGCCGGAGCAAAAAGTGCTGCAGGTGGCTTCAGCACTTCTCCTGTTGCCTTCAGCCCAGGTCCAGACTAGGCTGTAATGACAGCAGTGGACTCCCACAGGGGCTGGGCAACCTGGCTCATGTGGATGTTTGAGAAATCCTCCTACACTTTTGTAAGAAAAAATTGTGTTCCCCTAAGGTTCCTAAAGAGTAAAATTACCCAAAATTACCACTTTGCTGTGTCTTCAGGAGGCTCTTATGCAGTGTTGAGTTCTGACTCATGATGCTGAATGCTCCTGCTTGATATGAACAGCCAGAGATATGTGCAAGGTCCTGCATCTGGGCCAGGGCAATCCCAAGCACCAATGCAGTCTGGGTGAGGAGTGGACTGAGAGCAGCCTTGAGGAAAAGAACCTGTGGGTGTTGGCTGACAAGAAGCTCAACGTCAGCCAACAGCGTGCACTTGCAGCCCAGAAAGCCAACCATACCCTGGGCTGCATCAAAAGCAGCGTGGCCAGCAGGGTGAGGGAGGTGATTCTCTCCCTCTGCTTTGCTCTCACAAGACCCCACCTGGAGTGCTGTGTTTGGCTCTGGGGTCCCAAGAACAAGAAGGGCACGGACCTGTTGGAGAGAGACCAGAGGAGGGTCGCAAAGATGATCAAAGGGCTGGAGCACTTCTCCTATCAAGAGACACTGAGGGAGTTGGGGTTGTTCAACTTGGAGAATGGTAGGCTCTGGGGTGACCTACAGGAAAGCTGGGGAGGGACTCTTTGTCAGGGAGTGTAGTGAGGGTAGGTTTTAGATATAAGGAAGAAATTCTTCACTCAGAGGGTGGTGAGGCACTAGAACAGGTTGCTCAGAGAAGCTGTGGATTCCTCACCCCTGGGAGTGTTCAAGGCCAGGTTGGATGCAACCTTTGAGCAGCCTGGTCTGGTGGGAGGTGGCAACACCATGGCAGAAGGTTGGAACTGGGTGATCTTTAAGGTCCCTTCCAACCCAAACCATTCTGTGATTCTGTGTACTTGATGGATGGCCCAAGGTCTTGAAGAAGGTTGTTTGCCTGGAAACTGTTGTAGGGACATGGATAGGGATGAGGGCAGTGAATTTTAGCCACTACTAAGAATGAAATAAGTTGTCACTCAGGTTACGCAGCTTTAATTAATTCAGACCAAATGGACAACAAAATTACCATGGTGGAGCTTTAAAAGTAATAATGAAATTACTGTGGAGTGGAGAGACAGAGGAAAGGATACTTGGGCTACGGTGGCTTTGTGACCATGATCAAATCACTGCAAATTCCATTCTCATATTTCCCCTGTAGGGTCAGCTCAATGCCTAATAATGTCACCTATCACTGGCATTGATTACATCGCTGCAGAAAATGCTTTAGCTGGCCACGAGAGGTCTCCTCCATTGCTCTGTGGAAAGATTGTAAATGTCCACTGGAAAATGCTGCCCTAGTGGGAGAATACTAAACTAAAGCTTGCACTGGACTCCAGGTCACTAAGAGCAAAAATATGCAGGATCCAGACATTGGGGAATAGCATAAGTTTGTGCTGGAGCTGGCAGAACACTTGCACTAAATCTGATGCCTGGATATATATATATAAGAGCTTATCATGCACTGCAACAGCAAAGGTTTGAGCTTGTCAAACAGAAAGAGTAAGTGTGAATGCACTTACTTTCACACAAGAAGCTAACAAATAGATTTTTCTTGCTAACATTTGGTTGGACAGTTGGTAAAAGACTAGACCTGGACCTGATCTACAGGTCAGCAATGTCCTCTTGCTGTCTGTTCCAAAAGAAGGGCACAAAATATTCTTGCACTGCTTTTCATTTAAAAATAGCTAAATTCAGGGAACTACTGAGAAATCTTTTATTCTTCCACTGAAGAAATATATCAAAGAGAGAGAGATTTCTGGCCTGCATATAGGTTAATTACTTGCTCAGCCACAGGAATCAGGTACTTTTATGTGAACCAGCCAACCAAGAAGAGGCAGAAGAGGCAAAATTCCCCCCATTCAGAAATAGAAAAATTACTTCCAAGTGGTACATTCTTGGTCTGCTCCCAAAAATACTGACATAAATGGGAGTTTGCTTTGATAAAAAGAAAGAGTGCCTAGGAACAGTTTAGATACACCAATACTCTCTTTGCAGGGACCATGATACCATTTTGTTTGTATATTTACAGTATGGCTAGGTTTCTTATAGGCATGTTTCTTATTGAATTCAACTTGTGGCATGTGCTAAAACTTATTTTCAGTGTATGAGATCAGCCTACCCTTACCTCAGCCCAAAGTCCCACACTCACAACCCCCCCAAAATTGCCTGGTCTCCTTCACAACCCCTCCTACATCTGTCCTCCACATCTCCCAGATCCCCTCTTCTAACCTCCTTGTTGTGTCCTCACCAGTGGGCAGCTGGGGGCTGGCGTCCAGGTGAGATGTGCCAGTTGTGGGCTGGAATGGGTGCTCTGAACACATGCTTTCACTGGAGAAATTCATCTTCTCCTCCAATACGTTACTGATTTTAAGAGAACTAGAAATTAAGACTTCTCTCAGTCACATACAATTATAACTGTAGCGACCTCCAGAGTTGAAAGATGGCCCAAGAGCAAGGTTTCTTGTTTCCTTAGGAGACTGTGCTAAATAGGGATAAAAATAACCACTTTGTCTGCTTTTCAGAGGTGAGCTATCAAATACAAGCGTTCATCAAGAATTTTAGTTATAAAAAGATGGCAGTTTTTTTAAAAAGGTGGAAAAGAAATATGTGCATGTATGTGTATGTGTATGTATAAGTGAGTAGGAACAAATGATGGAATAGCTTCAACACTGAGCTTAGGCATGAAGACAAAGAAAATAAAAAAAAGATTTATGGAGGGAAGCTGAAAATAAAGTCCTAGTTCTGACTTTTTCTGGATTTTATGAAAAAATTGGTGCAGATCTAGATTCAAAAGTCCTGCTTCAATAATAAACCCAGAGTGGTTCACAGTGCCTGGCAACCCTGATGCGTAGAAAACCTCAGACAGAAGCTGGAAGTCACAGCACTAAAACTGACTGCTTCCTCATGATAACCTTCTAGGTCTGACAGTTACACTTGCACTTCCAGACAACATTCACAGATCTTGACTCCCAGGAACCAATACTTACTATCCCTCCTGAAAAAAAAATCATGTGTTTGTGAAACTGTCATGGCTCTGGGCCCTGTTAAGTTAGGCAATGTGTTATAAACACCAGAGGTGTTTCAGGGTGTTGTTCAGTGGAGCAAGAGCCTCACCTCCCTCATCACAAGAGTCAGAGGAGACACAAGAGCTTGGATGGTGAAAACAACCTCACAAGTGTTGCAGGGTGAAAAGTTGAAGGAGGAGAGATGAAAGACACTGCTTCCTTCTCTGATGGCACCTTTGCAATGCTGGGTACATCTACCCACACAAGAGGGGTTGTGACTGATTTGTTCCCACCCTGAGCTTTGACTCAGACTCTCCCCACAGTATGACACCTTTGAAGCTGCTGCCAGTTTCCACTTGAAGAGCTGTTAGACTGCCTTTACTACTGCTTTTCCCTATGAAACATTTTGAGGTGGGCCATTTTCAATCAAGCTGAAAAGCTTGATTGCTTTTAAAAGCTCTATTGCCTTGAAAAACACCCTCCAGAGCAGCCATACTTCCTGCCCCATCCCAACCCACCTCAGTGGCCACCAGCAGAGGATGCCTGTGGGTAGCTAGTATCAGAGTTGAGTGCAGAGGGCTCCCTTGCTGGGGATGTTTGAGTGCAGGGGTCACACATGCGCAGAAAGCTGGTTTTAGCTGAACCTTCCTCTGGGACCACTGCATCTGGCACACCATAGGGTAACCAGGGCTGCTCTCTGGCCTCAGAGTATTTATAACACTTCCCTCCCTCCCCTGCAGTGCTCCACCTTAGCATTTCCCTTTGTTAAATACTTCAGCTCCTTCTATCCCACTGATGCATCCAAAGAGCTCAAAATTATTTGGCAGTCAGGAGTTAGCTTGGCTTACCTGCTTCTTTCTTTGTATTTGACTTATTCCCAGACCTACAGGACTATTCTCGGTTTATCTATACATGAAGAGCCCTGGTACAGAAACAGGAAAATGAGTAGGTGTGAGGTAAACAAGCTCCTGCATCAAGCTGGCATTCATAACTATTGTGTCAACCCATGTCCCAGAGGGAGGACAATGAAAAGTGAAGTATTAAAGCTAATGAAAAACTTCAGGTTGAGAAATCAAGTCCTGAAAGATGATCTTTAAGGGTCCCTTCTAAACCATTCCATTCTATGAAAGTTGCCAACTGAATAGCAATGATAACCTCTGTGTTCTTGCTACATGTTGATGATAAACACTTCTCAGGAGAAGTCGAAAGATAAGTATGACTGAATTACTTTTGCTGTGGGATCTCTAATTTGGGAGATTTCCTGGCATTTGAATGTTCTATTTTCTAATCTTGAAGGTAGTTGTTTACTTTTATTTTCCTGCTGTTTTAACGCAAGCAAGAGGGAAAGCAACATCTGAACTATTTGGCACTCATAACATACATGGCTCCACTGGCTCCATCTGATCACAAAGGTTATAAGCTCCGCCAACTGTACCAGACCTTGTAAATTTTGTAAGTTGAATGAAGAGACTGGGTTTGCTAAACATGAAAAAAATCTATCATCTTTGCCGATGGAGCTACTAAACCCTTTGATATACAGCTGTTTGGCCTGAAGACTCTCACAGGCAAGCTGATCTTCACTTTCTGCCTTTCCTTTTGCCAGGTACATCTGAAGCTCAAAAGAGCCTAATTCCCCCTGACCTGGATATTTACATGCTCAGGTCTGCATGGTGGGATTTGTCCCATGTGGTTTTAGCTCTCAGACAGCAAGGTATGTCATCTGAGCTGGTTGTCCAACTCTCCCTGTAACCAGCAGAGATACCTTTGAAGGTATCTACCATCTGTCTCTTTTCACTGACCAGGGGAGTAACTGGAGAACTAGCTTCCACCTCAACCCTCACATTCATCAGGAGAGGTGAGTTCCACCCAAAAGGCTGAATCCAGGACCTCAGCTGTCACTAATGCAGTTTAGATAATGGTATTTGAGGGCCTGAGCCACAGTGATCCCACCCAAACACTTGGTATCTGAGAGGCCATAGGCACCTACATTTCCCCAGTACATAGATGCTTACTGACTGGGCCCAGAGGGATACAGTTTTGGTTGAGCTGGCCAAATCTGTGTGGTGGTTTTCACTTGCTAGGCAGCTGAACTGCTCTTTCACTACCCCTCCTCAGAAGAGGTGGGGAAAAAGAAAGGAAAAAAAAAAAGACACATGGGTTGAGATAAGAATAACTTAATTAAAGGGAAAATAATTATTAAGGTAAAATTGCAAATGCTGTGTGGAAGCACAGTGAGAGAGGAAAGAAATTACTTTATACTTCCCATCCATGAGCAATGCTTGACCACATCCCTGAAACAGGGCCTCAGTACGCTTAGCCGCTGTTTGGGAGGACAGAGATTTTCATAAAGAGAGCCCACCTCTCCCTTCTTCTTTCCCTTTTCCACCTTTTATTGCTGAGTGTGACGTCATATGCTATGGAATATCCCTTTGGTTGCTTTAGTTCGGCTGCCCTGGTGATGTCCCCTCCCCACCTCTTACATGTCCCCAGCCTGCTGGCTCTTGGTGGTGTTGGAGGGACTCCTGATGCGGTGCCAGTACTATGCAGCAATAGACACAACACTGGTGTGATACCAGTGCTGTTCTAGCTACAGGTGCAGAGCACAGCACTGCATGGGCTGCTGCAGGGAATGTTAACTCCATCCCAGCCAGACCCAGTACAATGGGCACCCATTTCACACACCAATGCCAGTCCCTAGAGGTGTGTGACACAACCTCATTTTACCACATGATTTTATGCAGAAGCACACATGCATTTCTCTTCCATGTCTTTTAAGGTATTATCATCTATTTATAACAAAGGTCACATGGCAGGCTGCATTCCTGTTGCCAGGAAAGGGCACACTTTTTATGTTTACTTTTATGGCTAGTTATTCAAATTTCTTAAGGGAACAAAGATTATACTATTTGCTCTGCCAAACTACCTTTCTCTCAGTCAAGCCCTGTTACTACCCCTCTTGTTGGTCAATCCACAGTCTCACAAACACTCAGTTCTTAGATGTTCATTGTCATGGTTTTAACTGGAGAGGTGGACTGTCTCCATGTCTTAGACTTGCCTGCAGCTCACAGGTTCGGACATTGTCTTATGCGGGACATAATAAATTGGGCTTGAACTTTCCAGGCTGAGAAGGGTACTGGCCTCACCTCACCCATTACCCGTGCAAGCCCTCTAGACATTGAACTATTATTTCAAAAACTCCCTTAAAGTCTCTTTAACTCGGTTTCCTAGAGTAAGAAGGCATACCTGTTGATCTAGCCCTTAATGTAGGACTGATATCTCCTAGTTTTTGCCCTCTGTAAGTTAGGCCTCTGGTTACCTGTACTCAGAAGGCTGTTTCAGGTACCTAAATCCAGGCATGATGACAGATCTCAAAACAACCTTTCTGATTACTGCATTCTTTTATCTTAAAGGTGTCTCTCAACATCTTTCTGAGTCTGCAGGGCAGGAAGTCCAGACCTGATAGAAAGCAGGAGAGGTCTTACCAGGGACAGAGATAGATCTTCAGGTTTACATCTTCCCAGAGATTTCCAAGGAAACTTGGATTAGAAGATGAGTGCTGATCCCTACGGAACATGCATGCAAGGATACTGGTTTTTGAATCCCAAATGCACATTGGGCTATACAGTCTACTGAGCCAAGAGGTCAGTATTTCAAGTACGCTAGTGCTCTTCATTTGCTATGCAAGTAAAACTCCCCCCATGTCCTTACACAGAGGGGAATTTCCAACTGAGCCGCTTCCCATATATCTCTTTCTCAAATGTGGGTTACAATTCTAGTTCTCAGTATTCAAAACAGCATCTAATTGGTGTGTTGCACAAAGCTGTGAACACTTTCCTATGTCTACCCGAAGCACTTTTCCTAATAAATTCTAGGATCACATTTGCACATAGACAGGTACACTCTCTGCTGGGTTAAAACTGGCTGGAAGTCCGGTCCCGGAAAGTGGTGGTGAATGAGTGGTGTTCCCCAGGGGTAGCTGTTGGGGCCCATCCTGTTTGATATCTTTATTGATGATTTGGGTGAGGAAATTGAGTGCACCCTCAGTAAGTCTGCAGATGACACCAAGTTGGGAGGAAGTGTCAATCTGCTGGAGGGTAGGAAGGCCCTGCAGAGGGACCTGGACAGGTTGGGTCAATGGGCAGAGGCCAGTGGGATGGGGTTCAACATGGCTAAGTGCTGAGTCCTGCACTTTGGCCACAACAACCCCCTGCAGTGCTACAGGCTTGGGGCAGAGTGGCTGGAAAGCTGTGCAGAGGAAAAGGATCTGGGAATGCTGATTGATGCTCACCTGAACATGAGGCAGCAGTGTGCCCAGGTGGCCAAGAAGGCCAACAGCATCCTGGCTTGGATCAGGAATAGTGTAGCCAGCAGAACCAGGGAGGTGATCATCCCCCTGTACTCAGCTCTGGTGAGGCCACACCTCGAGTACCGTGTTCAGCTTTGGGCCCCTCACTACCAGAAGGACATGGAGGCCCTGGAGCATGTCCAGAGAAGGGCTACAAAGCTGGTGAAGAGCCTGGAGCACAAGTCCTCTGAGGAGCGGCTGAGGGAACTGGTTTTTTTTAGTCTGGAGAAGAGGAGGCTCAGGGGAGACCTTATTGCTCTCTACAACTACCTGAAAGGAAGGTGTGGGGAGCTGGGGGTCAGCCTCTTCTCGCAGATAACTAGTGATAGGACTAGAGGGAATGGCCTCAAGTTGTGCCAGGGAGGTCCAGGTTGGAAATGAGGAGACATTTCTTCTCAGAAAGAGCAGTCAGGCATTGGAACAGGTTGCCCAGGGAGGTGGTGGAGTCACCATCCCTGGGGGTGTTTAAGGAAAGGTTGGATGTGGGCATGTTTTAGTGGGTAATATTGGTGGTAGGGGAACAGTTGGACCAGATGATCTTGGAGGTCTTTTCCAACCTTAATGATTCTATTACTCCCTGATTCTCTGATTTTGTACAAGCATATCACCCTGGTAACCCATAGTAATTCCTGTGAGCAGGTAAAATTCCCAGTTCTACCTCCTTCTCTGCCATTTCCAATTTATGAATCCCCAGAGTACTTCAGAAATCTCCCCATTAGTTGCTAAAGGCATGATCTTGAAAACTGGTATTAAATTTCACTCTATTAATGTTACTTCAGACTCACAGGTTATCTGTTTCTACCTGTACCATGTTCAGATGTCTTTCCATGCCAAGGTGTTTCTGACATGTGGCTAATCAGCAAATTTCATTACCATACACCTACTTTTTCAACCACAGTCCTTACTGGGAACAGCTAAAAAATTTTCCAATTCAGAGAGAATGCTAAGGGCTCTCCTTCAGTACAACCTTCTGTAATTTAAACATTAAAGCCATTTCTTACCTTCTTACAGTACTTTGTGTGCTTTTCCTTTCTTTTCCCTTCATTTGAACTAATGATTTCCGATACCACAAATGGTTCCCTGATATTCAGACACCTTTTCTTGATAAAGTAGTGAGCTCTACTGTAGAAGAAAGGTGTTAGGCTGACCTAGTATTCTCTATCTGTCAGGCCCAATCTTTTGTTGCTTCTTTGATTTTCATTGATCACCATCTCATTAATTATTCCTTTCCTTTAAAATTTGCCTTGTGCTCTTGCATACTATTACAATCAAGCTAAAGTGTCTTTATATGCAAACTCACTCAATTAATTGTGGTTACTATATTTACTGCTCCCAAGTCATGTGGGTCCCCCTCTATCATGGCTCGACAAAATTACTCAGGGTTGCTGTCAGGTCTTGGAGAGTCCTGTGGTGAGGAATCAGCTCCCTGCTGGCTGAGCACATCCAGCTTTCAGAGTTTTGCTTCTCCCTTGAGGAGATATTTTCAATTTCCTGACACTCATCCCATATCTGTCCTGCTTTTCTCCAGATTTTAATGTTCTCACAGAAAATCAAAGCAGTTTCATTTAATGTTTTCACACTCCTACAACAGATCTAATCCTCCCTGTATAAAAACATCACCTATTTTCCCCTTTAAAATCTTTTTGTTTCAATAGATAAATAACTTTTTATGATTTCCTTTTAATATTACCATTTAATTTCCTCATCATACTTCTAACTTGGTTTGACTTTTGACAATGTTTACCCCAGCCCCCTGCTTCCTGACCTCCAAAATGAAGTTTTCTTTGCTGATTAGCTCTTTCCTCCTTTCCAAATAGATGCTGTGCTGGACTTTCTAGTGCAGTTCTCCGTCCATTTCAATCTGCAGCCATTTCCTGCAGGTTTTTGTCCCTCCCTGAGATGCAAATTGCAGAGAGCTCCTTCCTTGCAGCTTTTAGTAGAAAGAAATTCCAAATCTTCTTCAACTGAAGTACCTTATATATAACTCTTTGGCTTGACTGGCTTCACTATCCAGTTCTCTCACCTCCTGAAACCTGTGCTTTCAAAACCAAAACTCTCACCTACTTGTTTTTGCATATGCCTCTGTTTCGTCTAAAATGAATCAACTTGGTTTGGCTAATGGCTCAGCTGAGCTCTGAAATTAATGTTAGTCTTTCCACTGGCTGCAGAAACTTGGATCTGTCCTGTTTAAATGTTCTCCAGGGCTGAGGGTGTAAACACAGTATTACAGACCATGGTTTCAGCTGGTTTAAATTGCTAAAGCTCTTTTGGACTCTGGCCAGTCAAGCGGAGTCTCCCTTGTCTAAGAAGCTGAAGTTTTCATCAAAGTGTTCTGGAAGCAACTGCAGCCTCTTAAATTACTAAGAAAAGAGATATTTTTGCCATCTTTCCACAGATGAAACTGCAATAAAATCTATGTACTCACACTGTTTAGAATAGTCTCCAAATTAATTTACTGTACCTGTCATAATATATTATCAGTGCCTTCCATGCACATTACCTCATTTGAGAGCCTCTTCTGTTGTATATAGCAAATGGCAGAAAAAAAATTAATGTGATACAAATAACTTTTGGATTGATTTAACTCTGCATGCCCAGACTCTCCCTGTCCTCCTACTTGCAGAGATGGGAAGTTAGCATTCAGACTGCATCAGTTATAATGAGAGCGGGAGACCAGCGGCGATCTTCAAAATCTCCAGTGAGTTAAGCAGAGCTGGCTACAAAGGGGCCAGAGGCTAATTATCATATCAAAGTTTGACTAAGTGGTAGCACACTGAATTGGACAGCAAGATTACATGCTTTAAGAGCGTTAGATCTTCATTGCTTCTTCCCTCCCATTAAACTCTATCACATTCCTATCACTGGGCATGCCTGCAGGCAGGCTGGATGAGAGGAGAGGAGGACTGGGAAGCCAAAGGGACTGTAGCTGTGTAAGCAAAATGCACCCGTTACCTCTAAGGGCATTTTGTATCTTGAGGTGAAGTAATATATTTCCATAAGGTAAAGGTTGAAGTTGTTCAACACAAGCTAATAATAACAGAGTCCATAATGGCTTTCTGCCACCCACAAACCAAAGTTAATATTGTCTGATAATATGCTGTTACTCAGCCAGTGATAATACAGCATTAGCTGGTGCTGAATAACTGCTCGCATTGACTTGCTTTGAAGTATTTGCATGGGTAACTCCTGTGTACCAGGCTTTAAACAAATGGAGGTGTGAATTCCAGCATTAGCCTTGTCCTTTCCTTCCTGCATCTCTTCACTTTTGCCTGCCCTAAAATACATAACAACCTTATCATGGGCTGCTCGGTTCATTGTAACAGGCAGAATAAGAAAGCAAACATGGGTCTCAGGAGTTACCTTCCTAGTGCAGCAACACAGGTCGGCAAACATTAGCCTGAGAACAAGCCACTTCATTTGACAGGTATTATAGACCACAGACAGGAGAAAAAAAAAAAAAAAAAAAAAAGTCCTCTCTTTCTATTTTTAACTGTCTTTCTGACACGGTGCTTACTTCAGCCTGACAACAAGTTTCAGACTCTGTGCTGAGGTGGTGGAGGAATGCTCCCACCTCACAGGGGCTGTGGGAGAGGAGGAAGACAGAGGCACCAATGTGAGGGCAAAATGGAGGAAGAATTGAGTCTGTCATAGGCAGGAACAGCAGTGGATGCCTGCTCTTGGTATCAGCATGCTTCACATGGATATTGTCCTACTCATGGATGAGCTGAGGCTGAGCTGAAGACAAATGTGCTCATTTTTCTGAAAACGTGCTCATTTTGCTTTTTTTCTTCAATCCAAATCTCTCCTCCCTCAGAATATTGAATCCAGCTCTGTGTTAGGTTAGTGCCACTCAAACCACTTGGGCCACTCCAATGCCAAGCTAAAATATCAGTGGTCCAGTCCTAGCTTATGCAGTCTCTCTGACTTGCAAGTTACACATAGTTCTCTAAACACTGAAAAACCTCAAAATAAGTAGGAGTGTCACCAAAACTCAAACACTTCTTAATCCTCTGCAGTTTATACTGCTCTCATTTCTGACATGGACTACATATTATTATTAGACTTACTAAGCAAACAAACAAAAAACCTCACCCTCATTTTCTGTTTAGTGTGCAAAACACTGTTTCCTCTTTAGAAGAAAAACCCAACTCCTAGATGCATGTACACAAAGATAAAAAAAATCATCACAGTTTATATTTATTTGTGCTATAATAATTTTGTTTCCTTTTTTTTTTTTTTTTCTAGTGCATAACAAACTTTAGTCTGCTCACATGGATTTACTTTTCACAGTTAGCTTTTGCAGACTCTGCTGAGGTGTCCCACAGATTCCCTAGGGTTTCTGGGTCTTTTAGGGTAAAAACAGTTGAGGTTTCAGTGCACTGTGGTTCTGGACCCTATATACAGCAGCATTAAAAAGCACTATTTGCAGCATTAAAAAGCTGAATTCTACACAAATAGCTTCTCTGGGTGGGGAAACCTCATTTAAAAGCTAAGAAGGCAATTGTAGTTGAAAGTTAAGGGTTTATTTTTATTTTTTTTCCTCACCAGGAGACAATGTGGGAAAACGGAGAAAGTGATATCATTAAGGTTTATTAAACTTAGATAATTTCGACTAGTGGGAAAGTCTGACAAAATCTAACAAATGTGCTGGGTTTATGAGTTTGGCTACATGAGGTATTTAGGGGGTATTTAGGGGGTTGCTAGTGTGTAAAAAGAGAAAGGAGGAATTTAAAAGCCTAATAGCTATTCTACACTTGCATCCATTTTGCACTCCTTCCCTGCAATGCCATTGAATCTGCATGTAACTTATGCATGTAGTACTTGTGTATAGTTTATAGTATGCATCCAGTTTAATCTGATGATTTTATGCCATTTAGCTTAATCCTGTTTGGAAACGCCAGCTGAAGACACTGGATCTAGTTTTGTGCTGCCTGTCTCACTAGTGTGCATTTTCCCTACTGTTTTTCATCCATAATAAATCCATCAAATTTTCATTTGCCATGTGGGGTGCCAGCATCATTGTCAGAAGCACACATCTCTCAAGGAGAACAAACGCAGCTCCCAAAGTGAAGGTTCACCATGGGATGATGGTTGTATGGTGCCACCCCAAAAACTTTGGGGTGAGGTTCCCCTCCAGCCAGCTCCAGGAGGCAGCAAGCCCTGGCTTTGCCATTGTGGAGCTGGACAGCCTGCGAGCAGCTGCCTGACTGCCCTTTCCCATCAGATAAGTGTTCATGGTTAGCAGAGAGATGAAAAATTTGGGATGCTTCTCACACAGTCAGCAAACAGACCCTCCTTGTTGCACAATTCACTCTCAAAAGTAGCTGTTGGAGCAAGAAGAAGTTACAGCACTGTAAGATAGGGTGTGAGCTTGAAGTGCAACAGCTATGCTGTGAACTCATTGCATGCTCCTTCGTGGTGGTTCTCTCTAAAAATGGGAGGTCTCTTCTCACTCTGGGGAATGGAGCACTTCTGTGCCTTTGTATGCCATGATGCAGGCATGGAAAGCTACCTGTGTTCTCATGTGGATGCGATGGCAGTCTGACATCTTGTAATCAGTCTCTGATACCCTTTCTTGGCCTTTTCCTATAGTTTGCTGTGTTGCCATCACGCTGCTTTGTCGGGGTACATTTCTTTGTGGAAACGTCCAGTTATTGGCCTGGATCTTGATTGTTGTCTCAAACTGGTATTCCAGTGCCTCGTATCGATGAGCATCTATGGCAGCAGAGCTAGAGGTATTTGGTAAGAACAAACAAATATTCAAATGAAGACATTCACTCATGTAGAATGATTTATCTGATAAAGATTTGGCTTGATATTTTATGTTTTTCTTCCTTACAGGAAAGGGTATTATCGCTCCCTAAAATTTACCATGTGCCTATTCCTAGTGCAGGAAACACAGCATCTGAAAGCAGTAATAAACCAAATTTTTCTATCTATCTTCTTAATAGCCCTGTCCTTATCCATAGGTCAGAGATACAGGGATAAAGGGTTACCCTTGGAAAGTGTTGGCCTTTTCAGCAGACCAGTTTATGACTGTACTGAGAACAATGTAGATGGAAAAAAATTATGCACACTTTTTCTTCTTCAGCTACCTGGAGAAACATTGCCTCTTTCTGATGATTACTGACTTTTGTGGGCTTTTTTTATTTCTTATTCTTTTTTACAAGCACATAAATATGCGTACCGAGATCTGCAGTCCCTAAGCTGGACACTGCAAATAATTCAATGAGAAGCCCTTCTGTGATGATTGTCATGTTTTTGTCCCTCAAGCTCACCACTAGAGATGAGCACTGAGCTCACAGCATTGAGGGCAAGTTTAATTTCTGACATCGTGTTGCTTGTTGCTATGGTTGGGCCCGGCTGGTTAATCCCACTGATGCTGACGTGATGTCAGACACAGGAGAATGAAGGATTCACATTTACTTACTGCTGTTGACAAGTCTTTGGTGGGATCTCAGCTACGGAGGGGGTAGAAGAGCTCAGTCCGGGAATGATTATTGCTGAGCTGAACCCTAAGAGCATACATGTGACTGCCTGAGAACTGCTTACACACTTGGGCTGTACAAGGATCTCTCCATTGTATGTAATGTCTTCTTTGAAGTCAAGGAAATCCCATTAGCAGAGAACAAGTGTGAGATCAGAATCAAACACCAGAGAGTTATGATCTTCCTACAGCTAAAAGGCAAGAATAGGGATTTCATTTTTCTGAGATTGCTGCTGTGCAAGCTGACATGTTTGCTTTGCATAATTATGCTTGACTACAGCCATACAGAGGGAAGGGAGTGGTGGTGTTCAGTGCAGACACACGTACAAGAGCTGAGGGCATGCGCCTGCAGAGCACTGATAGCAGAATAATGCTGTTTGGCAGAACAGTGAATATGCAGCAGCAAAACTGTTAATCTCACTCACAGGCACCTTGAAAGTCATTGGCGCAGTGGGTTCTGGAAATGTAAAGTATCATTACTCTAAATTTCTTTCCTGTTTTCAGACCGAGTGCTCAAATGTGCCAGAGTACCTATATTAAGCAAAGATATACCACATGAAAACAAGAGTCACATTTTAATATTTCATTTGTGCCTGGATTGGGAGAGGGTGTAGAGAAAATGTGTCACATGAGAATGCATGAGTGAGAATCAAAGCTGCAATGGCTCAGCCTGAGATTGGGTATGGAAGGGCCTGTGCGGCACTGCCTGAGCAGCCCATTTGAAAATCAGCAGCTCTGGGATGTCCAGGGGCCTCCTTACCCATTTTCCAGCACCTACTCCTGAATCCCCCACCACCCTGCTCTAGCACAGACAGCTCCTGGCACGTTTCCCTCATCTACACCCAGTGTGGGAGGCAAGAGAACTTCAGGCCAAGAGAGCATATTTTCCAGATGTTTTGTAACTCTTCTCTGGGGATTCCCAGTTCCTGACAGCTCTTGTCCCTTTCCTTAGCCATCAAGTCAAATTTGACAGCTGGGAGATTTGGTGGAGAGCTTTGGTCTGCCTGCTTTTTTTTTTTTTTTTTTTTTTTTAATTTCTTTTTCCCTCCAGAATCTCAAGAAAGCAGGGAGATTCTCTGCCTTTTCAGGTGACCAGGACCAATCCAAACACCCGGTAATGGCTTCCTCAGCTGAATCTTCATCCCGGCAGAACCACGGCTGCTACCTGACGTTGCTCCAGAGGGAGCAAGCTCTCCACTTGCAGGGTGGTAGTAATGCTCTTAGGAGCAATGAACAGACCTCTCCACCTCACTGCAGATAGTTTTTCTGTTAACATGGGCAGTTGATCCAAATTAGATTGTCTTCCAGATCATCCCAGGACTCTCTGGGGCTCAGGCCAAAATAGCCTCTTTCCAGAGCCACCTGACCATAAAGAGCTTTTAAAATGTCATTTCTTGCCCCCGGGTTTTGCTGTGGGGCAGGGGGTGTGCTTTAAGCTGAAGCATCTCCTTGTACATTAGGAGGGGGGCTTGTTATGTTATTCCAGTAGTATGATGCAGAATTGAGGTTATGTTAAAAAAAGCTCATATTTTTCTGAATCATACCCTGCATTTTCTCACTTCTGAACAAAACAGTTGTCCTGACCCCTGCGCCTTAGCTGAACTCTGACGTCCCCTGGGGCAGATGCCTGCCATTACCACTTCTGTCTTTGCTGCTGTTATAGCCGGCGCCTTACTAGCAGCCAGCGGAAATATTGAAGGGGCTAAGGTGTGAAAAGTGAGAGCATTAAATGTGTCTGCAAGCACCACAGTGTATCAGCAAGCTGAGTGAGCTTGCTGGGACCGTGTGCGCAGCACAAAGCCATCTTTCAGTAGGGAAAGGGCTGCCTGTGTGGTGCTGACATCTCCTGTTATTTACAGGCCAAGGGCTTTGTTTAGTAAAAGCCACAGTAAGGAGACAACAGCTCATGTTGAGAGACACTGAACAGAGATGATGGGCTGTATTGAATTTGGCACTGGCTTGCAGGGTTTGTAACAAGGAGGGATGGCAGGGGCTGGCTGTCATTCTGTCTCATTTTCTTGAAGCACTGTTCTGTGTAAGTGATTGCAGGAGGAGGTATTGATTTACTCCTCCTGTTTCCATCCTGAAATATTAGGCCAGCGAAATGGCTCTCACTGCAATTTATGATCCCTCAAAAGAAGATCAAAATGTGATTTTTTAAAAAACAAGCAAACAAACAAACAAGTCAGTGGAAAGGGAAGACCTTAGCTGATGAGGGGCAGGCATGCTGTCTCTCTGTTCCCATCTCCTTCCTTACAGACAGACATGTACCACAGTCCAATTGTAGTCCTTAGAGTAATGGTTACATTCAGATGCAGAACTAAGATCTCATTATTCTTTTTTTTTTTTTGTACTTGTATAAACCCAGGAAGTTTCCTTGTTATGAGGCCAGTGACCTGAAAAACTAGTGAGAAAGATGTTGCCTTTAGCAAAAAGGTTGGTTTTTTGACCATGCTGAAGGGGCACCATGTCAGCACACTCTCACCCAACATTTTCACCCTCCCATGCAAAGCCTGTATGCCAAGAGGAAGGACTCAGCATGTCCTGCTCTTCTCTGTCTGTCCATTTGCTTAGAAGTCCCTAGAATATATGACAGCTTTTTTTTTTCCTGCTGTGAAGAGTCTTTCTAGCTAGTACAAGTGATAATTGAAAACAACGCTGGTATTTTCATAAAAGGGTTGACATGAAAAAGTCAAATCCACCATCCAAACTACTTGATTGAACTTGATTTCCTTCTACAATTAAAACGGGAGATGCTCTGCAGGCATGTAGATAGGGATGGTATTTTAATGATATCTGCTATGATTAGCTGCAGAGATAATAATGAGCTCCTGGTCCTAACGACACTGGTGTAATTTTCACTTTGTGAAGTATCTTTGTTTCTTACCTGCATTATGAGGAAATGCACAGTAAACATAAAGCAGGAAATCTGCTTCTTGTCCTGAAGATGTTCCAGGAAAGGTTCTTCACAAATCAGCGACAGAGCAGAGAGAAGAAACCCAGTCACTCTACTACTTTGTGGCTTTGGCTACAGCAGTCTGACATTGCATTTTCTCTGAGCTCTTTGTGGGTAGAATCAGATCCTTCTCACAGACATTGCAATACAATATGGTACAAATCTCAAGGTAGTGTCAAATAATAGTATTGTAAGATTTTACATGGATCGGTGATTCCCCAAATTTCTGGATGAAGAATCAAGATTCTTCCAAGGACATCAGACATTTTTATCACTTATTTAAGCTACCGGATCTCTTGTTTTGCAGACCAGCTGTAGACCACCCAAGGTGGTTTTCCTCAGGTCCATGTTCTGGGAAGCACTTTTGTTAACCCTACAGCATGTAAAAATTTCTTTCTCCACTTCCTTGTTTGAATAAGAGACAACATTTACCCAAGGTACCCATTGTGTGAGTATTACAAAGATATCATTTGTCCTTACATTGTGCAGCACTTTGGAAACAGGTGCTATATTACTTGAGTACTACCATTATTTCATACAAAGGACAGATTCAGACGAAGTTTATAATGGGAGAGCTTAACATGCATATGTTCGATATATATAAAATGGAAGGTGAATGGAGGTTCATGGAAAACTCTTGCTTCCTCGAAGTATTCAGGACAAGAGTGGGAACTGTAAAACTGGAGCAAAAGAGTATAAATGGAGCAAGTGTAATCTTTACAGACACTGTCTGCTGTTGAATACAGTATGCATTGATTTCCCACCATTATATCCACCGGCTCAATTTACACCATTTTTGCAGCACTACTCAGATTCTAGAACATTTGGAACAGCGAAGGTCCTTGTGCTGTATCAAGAGTGCTGTGGAGCCCAGCAAGGTGTTTGCTCCTTGTTGTAACTCTCTGTAGACCACATGGAATTATGAGAATCATAATACAATATGGCAGAAACAGCAAATGTTGTAAAATTCTTTCTGTCAGACTATTTCACTGGGATTCATTTTCTAAATCTGCTGTTTAGAGCTAAAGGGCATGAAATATCAACTTCTTTCCTTTAACTTGAAGATTTCAAAGGAAAAGTTATTGCAGTGACACCAAGGTTGTAAATATCCCAGCATGAACTTTCCTAGAGAGGTTAAAACATGTAGGGGAGTGTTCCTTCCAGAAAGTAACATGGCATTTGTGTCTCCCTGATGGGACACAGATAAGTGCTCTTGTAGAGTTGTAATCACAGTGAGATTGGGATGTGAAGATCTACCTAGTGCCTATCTTTTTCCAAAAATCAGCTAGCCACACAGGGCCAGGATTGATTAACGTTTATGTATGTGTGCAGGAAAAAGTGAACACAGAAAGGACTTTGTTCTTGCACGTATATCCATAGCATTTGCCACAAATGAAGCTTTGGTATCTCCAAAGTCTGAGCACTGCTGGTCTTTGGTATTATCTAAAATCAAGAAGGAAAAAAAAAAGAAAAAAAAAGCCAAAAAAACCATATCCCAGACTTTTTTACATGGACTGTAGGATGTGGTTAGTGGAAAGGGCACCATCTAAAGGATAGTTCAGGACCTGATTTAATTCTGCATTAGTAATGTCATTGCTCAATCCTATGGGAGTGCTACAGATCCTGTGCAAGCTCCCATTTCTATGTAGGGATATGCCTTAAGGGAGGACACCAGGTTTTCTTCAAAGGAATCCATATTTGGATACAGTTATTCTGCTGAAGCCTATATAAATAACGTTCTAACTATTAAGTAGTATTAATAATGTTCCTGGAAATTTTAGCTTTTAATTACCACTTTGAATATTCATATGGGTGCCCATGGGGAAGCTGCTGAACATCCAGCAGCTCACATGGAATGAATGATGTGATCTGATTTGTGCTGTGAAAACAATTGCAACCTCACACCTGCAGTACCATCTGGAAAGGACACAAGGACCAAGTACTGGGGCTCTTCCATTTTGTGTCAGTATTTGAAGAAGTTCAGAAAGGTCATCTTCCTTGTGGAGCTGGAAGTGACAATATGGCCCTCCACGGTCAAGGGATAGAGTCATGAAGAGCAGCAGCTTCTAAGTTGCAGTGGCATTTCACCATCCACAAGGTCAGGTGACTGATACTATTTAAAAAACAATTTAAAGGTCAGCAATGCCATGGTAATGTGAGCTTTAGGTACATGGAGAAGTGAGACATGGGTGTGTTTTCCTTTGTTCTATTAATAAACACCAAATGGCTTTGAATTAAACATTTCCTCATACCATGCAGCAATGCCGGGAAGAAGCGATGTTGCTGGCCAACCTTAAACATCAAAGTGAAGGTGTCATAGCTTTAATTGCCAGGTAAAACAGACAGCTGGTGATGAGATGTTGCCTACTTTGAAGATAACAGTGAAAATCATAGCTTTTTTTGTTAAGTCAACACCCTCCACCTTACCTCCTCATGACTCTGGTTGAGGTGGCAAAAGGGATAGGCAGGAGCCTTCTGCTCTGACAGCTACATCTGAACAGAGCCCTCTCTTCCTCCCCTCGAAGATAAGGAAGATGCAGCACTGTAAGTGTTGGAACAACAAGGAGGAAAATTCAGCTTTCCTGCCTCTGGTGTTGGGTTGCTGTAAAGAAATAAGCTATTTGTTTCCCCAAAGAGAAGAAACACCATGTAATTTTATGTTTTATGACAGAAAGCTGTTCAGTACTTTCTTCTGAGCACAGAGCTTAACTGAGAGACAACTTTGATCAATTAAACCTAGAGGGAGAGATTTAAAAACAGCTGAAGAAAGCCAACCAATCTATATGAAATTTTTAGAAGAAACAACTAGTGATAGTGAGTTATTAACATCACTGGCAGGATTAGCTATTGATTACAAGAGAATTAACTACTGACACAAAGTCAGTTAACCATGGAAAGCCCATGCTGCTTATTTACTTCAGATTTAACCTACATCCAAAAAATGCAATCAAAATTCCTTCTACTATTTAGGTATTTGATTTTACCCTTCTGCTAGACTATTATGACTAGCAGGTAAATACTGCAGGTTCCAAACAGGCTCACACACATCTGAACTACCATAATCCCCAAGGTGGGCACGTTTCAAAGATTAGAAGAAATTATCTTCAAAGGATAAACAAGGAAAATCACTGTCTAGAGGCACTGAACAGCACTTTTGATGAAATAGTATTTTGCTCCTCAAGACTGCTTTGAAAAACAACCCTTTATTTTTTAGATTCTAGTTATATTTTAGAAAACAATTTGAAATGGAGGTCATAGATTTATGTTTTCTGCCACAGTTTGTTCCATAGCATCCTGCACTTCTGCTGCAGTGTTATTAGAGTCAATTACTGTACAGAAATTTTGTCTGGACAACATTTTCTAGTTGCAAACAGATTCCATTAACGATCTGATGCAGTTCTTGTGAAGACAGGGTCAACATCTGCGTTAATAACAGTTCCACTGGAGTGTCTTATATTTTGTTCTTCTGCTGCATTCTGCAAGCAGTCGAGAAGTACCTTTTTACACTGAGATAGTAGAGCTACCTCTATCTATTTTAGAAACAGCTCCTGTAGGTAACATATAGGTAGTTTGGAAAATATTATCTGGTCTTCACCTTGCAGAAACCCTCAGATCTCACATGCAGGCTTCTCACATATTAATGCCTTCCACAAACTCTGGTGAAGAGGTAAGATTACAATTGTGTGTAGTTAATTTACTTGCAAAGTCTGCAGCAGAGACAAATCTGTATCAGAGCCTGAAATGAGTGTTGTAAGTGATCACAGTGTATTAGACTGTGCTGGGAAATTTAAACAAAAGTTTTCTAAAATGAAAAATGTGTATTTATTTTGTTTTTTACTTTCCATTACAAATTTGTAATGATTTGTTAATTCTGTTTATTTTAACTGCTGGCTGAGTCCTTGAGACTGAAATACTCTCTGCAAGCCTGGAACAGTGAGAGCAGCAGCCCAAGCCTAAATCCTGACAATGTCCAGTAGTTTGCATGATTTATATTAGCTATGTGGCATTTACAGCAAATGTAAGAAGACAAGACTTGCTTCACGGTAACTTAAAACTGCCAATGATTTACAGTGGATCTATATGATCAGACCAAAGGTTGTTGAATAGAAAGTTATGCTATAACTCATATTGAAACAAGCCAGGTATTAATGTTTCAGAAAAGATTATATAAATGGAAAAGGAAAAGGTATATAAATGTAATGACCATGTAATTATGGCTTTTGCCAGACTGAGGTGTCCTAAAAGAGTATCTTCAGTGGTACTTCATCTCTACTCACTTACTGGATTATTCTACCTGAAACTGAATGAAACGGAAGGTAATAGAAAACAAAAACAAAAACAAAACAATCAAAACCAAACCAAAACAATAAAACAATTAAGTGGTTCTTTTTAGAAAGTAGCACTGCCTAAAGATCTTGCTTTGTCTGGTGATACCAACGTACCTGAAAGTGATAATGTGTGGTTGTCACCTCCAAACAGAAGCTTCAGTTTTCAGTTTTGGTGAAATGCATCTTATGGTCTCTTATGCAAGGTTGGGCCCTGGAGAATTACACATGACTGCTATACCTGATGGCAGTCCTCTGGGGGCTCTTTTACAATTAGATACATTTTCAAATGAACCCAAGCAAAGAAATAAGGCAATTTGCTGATCTGCTGCAATGCCTTTCTTGAAATAAATGGAACAGATGCCACCTTAGGGTCTGAGTTTTATTAATTGCTTTATAAAGCACGCTTTTCTTTTTAAAATACACTCTCTGCATTGGCCTGCTGACCCTGGGAATTCAAACCTTATTATTCCAGTTTAAACACTTGCCAGTGCTGAGACGGTTAACAAAGCTAAAGCCTCTCCCAGCTGAACACCAGATTCCCTGGGGAATCCAATCAGGCTACTTTATTCTGGTCTTTTAAAAACCCAGGTCAAATAGTTTGAATTGTAATGATCTCCATGTGAATTCTGGTTTTGATAGCAATTGCTGATATCCTCTTAACTTCTAGACAGACATACTAATCAATTGCTGATATCCTCTTAACTTCTAGACAGACATACTAATCGCATTTATTCTTTCATATGCAGTGCAGTGCTGCTGCTTCTGATAAACTCTTACTCATGCTCAAACTGGGTAAACCAAATACATGTGATATCCAGGAGCTCTGCTAGTTCAGTGGAACTGATGCCTAGTCTCCTGCAACGTTACTAGAACCTTCAAGACTTGTGACTGGACAGTTGGTTAAAAGGTGTTGCCTACATCCAGGAAGCTGCAGTTTGGAAAGACCCAGAAAGAGCTCTTTAGCCATTTCAGCTGCAATTTCCAATTTCCCTAGCATGCTGTGATGAGCAATGTCACAGAAGGATCTCAGTACAGTTATAGCAAACCTAGAGGGCTTCTCAACGGTCTGTAGCAGTGAGACGCATAAGGGCTTTGCTCTCTTCCTTCTTATATTTATTTATTTATTTATTTATTATTGGATTATTTTTCATATCATTCCATCCTTCCCTTTCAGCCAGCCAGCCAAGTAATAGAGGATGAGTAGTGAGTGGGCATTCAGAGTGTGACAATGTTTTCACTCCCCAGATCAAATTCAAGCCTCAAAAACACTTGCAATTTATGTAAGTCGCTATGGTCATGTTTGTTCCCAGAAAGGTTAAATTTTGTTCACTTTAAAAAAAATTATCTAGCTGTCTGTTACAATATTTCCTTTGGCAGTAGTCACCATAGTAACGTTGTGCTAGCCAGGCAACTAATCATCTGCAAACAATGGGAATTGGTGCCTTTCTTTACTCAAGAAATTCTGCAAATTAACTATAATTCCAGAAATATTTTAAAGGGTAAAAATACATATATGTTTCTCTTTTTCCTGTTCAATGAGTTTGCACTTTGCCCAAATAATTTCTGGAAGAACTATTCTGTTATCTCTTCAAAGAAACATTTTCACTAGGCCTGCTGGGCTGATTTTCACCCCAGTTCTTTCAAAACAATGTCAATAAATATCTGCCTCAAATTAAGTAGTTGCTTACATGCTTTACTGAACCAGGTCCTGAACAAGACTGATCATGGTTAAAGATCCACTGGAGGAAAAGGGCAGGTGTGAAACTCTCAGGTAGACATTGTAGAAGTGTGATCCATAAGCTGGAGAACAGCTATGCATCTGAAAGAAGCCACTCCTCACCAGAAACTGGCATGTGAAGAGTAACGTATTGGTCCTTACTATACTGGGTACATTACTGTTTCTGGGATATTTGCTATACTCACCTGCTAGGAAGGAATGATCCAGAGCACTCACATATTGCTCTAAACAGCTGTGCCCAGTTGCGTGCAAAGTTTTGCTAGGCACTACCTTGCTGGTAATGAAATGCCTCATTTGAAGAATAGTGCTACCATTTTCCACGGTGTTCTGGAGAAAAAGTCTAGCCAAGGACATAGAGATGTTCCCTGAGACCACTGAGAGTGTTGATAATAAATTCATCTAGGAATGTATATGCTGAATGTTTTTCTAACCCGTGGTGCTGCGATACCTTACTTGGAGTGAATTCAGTGTAATTCAAGAAATGTGGAGACAGAGGGCAAAATATATTTTAGCACTCTCTTGTTTCATTTATAGTGATCTCATGGATGTTTAATGTGCTGAAGGACCAAGAAAGCAAAAATCCTATACAGAAGCATATCTTGAAAGGCTTTCTAAGACCGAGTCAATGTCTGTTAAATATCATTCCTGCTGCCAGGATACATTGGCACTGGCACAGGAAGGACCCAAACACTACATTCCTTCTACCCAGTGCAGTGCAGACGTAACTCACCTCTTCTTTGATGGTCTGTAGGCATTGTCTGATGCCTGGTCATTTCTTTAGCCAACATATATGATGCTGTACCTCCCCTTGCAGCCCTGGCCCTGGCAGACCATACACTTCAAAAGACGTCCCTGATTCACTGTAATACATGACCCAAATATAGACAAGGTCATAATCTCATCTTTTCAACTGGGGCCTTTACATGCTCTGTATGCCCCATTTCCACCCACCAAAGGTCTGCAGCTCAGGATTCAGGGGTAGGAGGAGTGCAGTGCATCCTGCCAGCCATCTGTGGTACAAGCTGCGCCTTGTCTCTGCCAGGGTTTTACACAAGAGTTTTACTTATGCCACTGTTAAAAAATGAGAGAGAGAATTTAATAGTCCCTTGTCTTTTTATTGGTGTACAAATGAATTTTGTCTTCTATGTTAGTCAGTATGGGAGCAGCAGAGTAGTCTGGACACTCATTTTAGCAGTCATGGATTTCTGCCCTGAAGACTTTGTTCAAATTAAGGCAACTTATTTCTCACCCAGCCGTCTGTGCTGAATAACAGCAGCAGATGGAGAGAAGAAAATCTGGATTTTTCTGCTTTCAAGGAACCACAAAAGCTAATGAGGTAATGTTAATTGTTCTGTGGCTGTAGCTGAAAGAGGTCCCTGCACAGCAAGTATGTTGCTTCCTCTTTCTCTTGAGTGTGAAGAGAACAGACTATGAAAGAAATGCAGCTGAGTCATTATGTTAGGGGGTGATAAATCCGATATTCTTGTGCAAAAGTATATACCAGGCTACAAGGTTAAGGAACAATTACCTTTACACCTTTCTATTAGGATAGGTTACACCACCATAAGTGTTGCTAGAATTAAGAAAATAGCTCACATGCATACATATATAAGTATATATGTGCGTGTATATATATATATATATATACATTTCAGATGGCCTTAGTATATTTTAGGTATTTAAAAAGTAATTAATACATCTTCTCAGAGCATAAGTGGCATAAAGTCTTAATCCTCTGCCAACACTTCACTTGCAGCAATTTGTCTGTGAGGTGCAGTATTCCAGCCAAACACAGCAGTGAATGTTATTTCAGTGATTAAAAACTTCATTTCCATAACCATTTTGGTGTTCTTGCTTTTTACTGTGCACACGTGAGAGGCAGACCTTTACCTTCTCCAAGGATCAGACAAAACGTACGATATGGTGAATAATTAAGACTGATGGGTATGGGTAAAGTATTTTCCTTCTACATTCCGTCATTTTCTGATCTCTTTGGAGGCATGGAGCTTTATAATGGATGAAGCTTTCACCATTAATAAGCGTTTTCTCAGTTGTTTCCTAAAAAGCCATTCATTAGATTAACAAAACAACAGTTACCAGCTAATAAAGGTCCTCTCAGCTCAACTTGAGAGAAGGACAGGCTAATGCCCCCGGGCAAAATGCCATTGAAACCGTAATGTCAGAGCCGGTCACAAAGACTTTGACCTGTAATTGTGTCCAGAGAGTTCAAAAGCGTGAGAGTTTCCACGAGAGGAGCAGGGGAGCAGGTCTGCCGGCGCATTCAGCGCCTGCAATTAGGCTTTCAAAAGAGCGAGCAGGCACCCACCAGCTCCCGTGAAAAGCATCCCTCCAGCTGGGTCAGGATTTCACCTTCATGAGCTGAAGGTGAATTTTGGAGGCCCGAGGCTCCTGAGCCATTCTCACGTGCGCCTGCGGTGCCTCCCCGCCTTTCCCCCCGCGCTGCTCCCCAGGGGATGCAGGGAAAGCAAATTAGGGATGGGAAAAGAGTTAGCTCTTCCCTGCCTGCATGCAGCCGCAAAGAATAATGGCCCAGTATGTTTCGGGTTTCCTCAGTGCTGAAGGGTATACGGCATTTCTTATCATCTGGGGATTTAAGCCCCGGGGGTTAAGGCTAACGGTTCCCATGGAACAAGCACTGAATTTGCATCCAAAATTCAAACTAAATTGAACATTAGAAATGTTTTAGCATATATTACGCTAATGATCCTGAAGTCCTCCACTGTACACAATACGTTTCATCTTGAAAATCCAGTCAATTTCAACATAAAACGTGGCATTGCAGCAATGCTACAGCAGATTTTAGGGAAAGAAAACAAAACAAAACAAAACAAACAAACAAACAAACAAAAACAAACAAAACAGGCTTGAACACAAGGGCAGAAGGAAAGATGAGAGAAACTGGTGCTCAATTACAGCTCAGCCTGAAGACTTCCACTTGCACTGCAGGTACCAAACAACATGACTTGAAGTAAAAGTTTAGTGCTGCTTTTTGTGAAAGCTGACATATCCAAAAGCTGTCTTAGCCCCATGCAGAGATAATGGTCCAATATAAACTTCAAGAAGAGAGAGACACCTATCAAACTACTTCCTGCAGTAATAAACCTAATCCAACTGGGTCTGTATTCTACCACTGTTCCGTAAACGTTACTTATTTTGCTAAGCCTCTATCCCCGTATCCATCATGTGAAATTACAATTGATATAGTTACATTAAACTTCACTTCTCGTGTTTGTATTTTCTTTACCTGCTGGCTAGATGGACTCCTACTTCTCCCGTTGAAGAAGTGAGTTGTTAAAACTCCACATTTTCTTCTTATGCAATTTGCAGCACTGAGTAAAGATCTGCTGAGTGGTTCCTTACATTGTGCTGCTTGCTGTCTCCCATCTTACTATGGATAAACCTGGCCTCCCACCAGCCAGCTCTGGACGGGATACATTCTTGTGCCACTGCTGTGTGTGGCAGGCAGGACTGCAGCAATTACAGCTCATCACAGTGGTGGACTGCTAGAAGATGAAGCATTACAAATACAAATCATAGTTCATGTGGTTTTCCATCTGTAATGTTTCCAAATCATGCCATGGAAAATGTCACTGTTCCCTCTTAGACTGCAAGATACTGCACAAAGACCACAGGCAGCCACCTTCTCTCATAGTCTCTCAAGATTTTGGACAGTATGGTGTCTGTTCTTTGTTCCCAGGTTTGTTAGCAATGTGTCTCGGTAGCTACAGCTGGGTATTTAGCATTATGATCTACAGTTTAGCAATCTACTAAGAACATGGATAAGAAGGGAAGATGTGTGCATTAATATTAAAAATTACAGCATTTCTGAGTGCTTCACAGAATTGCAACAAGGATTGGCATTTAACCAGGCGCTCTCTAGTTTGTATGAAAATCCTTTTTTGACTGTGAATTTTGGAGGAACAAAATGCTACATCTTGGTCATGATGTGCGCTAAAAAACAAAGGCATAAAAAAGGAGAAGTCTTATATTTTCCAAATCTGTACTGGGAAGCGATAAATGTGGACATGCTCCAGCATGCTGCAGCACAGTGCATATGCAGAAGTCCTGACAATGAAAAGCTTGCATAAAACTTAGAATGTTCTAAGTGCAGAACCAAACTTGGATGCATATTTCATTTTCTCCCTAGATTCTTGCCACTCTGAAATGCTCTGGAAGTTTTTACCTCAATCCTCTGCCCTACTGGTCCATGCTTCTAACACACACACAAACAACTTTCATAGGATTTGTCAGCAATGAAAACAGAGCATATTTTATGTGGTGTGCCAGATGGTGCTTGTGAAGACTGGACTCACAGGAGGTTCCTAATTAAACTTGCAACCTGGGGATGAGAAACGGCAGGCACAGTCTGGTAGGTGCCCAGAGAGTGGACACACTGGCAGGCTGCCTAATGACCTTTCTGAGCGTACCCTCACACCCATCCTCAGGGAACTCATAATGACAAGAGGCAGTTAATTTAAAGCTAATTGAGAAATCTCTTTCCAGCCCTCACACAATAAAGCAAGGTGCCAGACCTCAGCTGGCATTTGCACCCCAGCAGGAAGAAAATGGCCAGAATGGGGCTGCAAAAGCTGCCACCTCGTTCTCACTCCAGGCAGACAAAGCAACCGAACCCTTGAACCTCTGTATTTCGGCAGTACCTCAGCCTATAAATAAGAACTGACGAGTGTGTGTGTGTGTCTTTTTTTTTTTTTTGGGGGGGGGTGGGGGGAGGGAGGGGTGTGTATGTACTCGCAGCTAGGAATAGAGATGAATCCTGTATCTCCAAGAAGGCTGTTTCTTTAGCAGTAAGCTTCTAGCTTTTATATAGCAGTCAAGGACTACGTTTCCACTGCAAGCAAGCAAGCAAATGCCTGACAGTTCAAGGCAATAGAGAATGTGGGAAGCTAGAACTAGCCACTAATGAGGAATGCTTCCACACAATATTATATCCTGCAAAACAAATGTTCTAAAGGCTGCAGACTCTGCAGTGACACTACCAGCTGGTGGGGAGGAGAGGTTAGAATAAAGCACAGCATCTGTAGAGCTGTGAGTGCTCATCTGATTTTAGCTGTTCAGGTGTTGTTCACAGCTGCTGCTTTGCTTTGGTGTGGAGCAGGTAGAGGTTGTCAGCTACAGTTCTTGACCTGCTGTGCAGAAATCTGAATGTGGTGGTTTCACCCTGATGGGCAGCTGAACTCCACCACAACTGCTCTCTCACTCCCTCTCCTGAAAGGAAGAGAGGGAGAAAATACAATGGAAAAGGGCTGAAGGTTTGAGATAAGGACAGGGAGATCGCTCACCAATTACTGTCACAGGCAAAACAGACTCAGTGTAGGAAGATTAATATAATTTATTGCCTATTACTAACAGACTAGAGCAGTGAGAGACTGAAAGCAAACTAAAAACATCTTTCCCCCATCCACCTTCTTGCACCTCCTCCAACTTAGCAACACTGGGGAATAGGGAATGGGGGCTACTGTCCATCTGTAAGACTTCATTTCTTTCCCTGCTCCATGTGGGGTCCCTCCCACGGGATGCCGTCCTTCCTGAACTGAGCCTGCGGGGGCTGCCCACAGGCAGCAGCTCTTCAAGAACTGCTCCCACACGGCTCCGTACCACGGGGTCCATCCCCCAGGAGCAAACTGCTCCAGCACGGGTCCCCCACGGGCGGCAGCTCCCCCCAGACCCCCTGCTCCTGCGTGGGCTCCTCTCCACGGGCTGCAGCTCCGGCCCGGGGCCTGCTCCTGCGGGGGCTCTCCATGGGCCGCAGCCTCCTCCAGGCCACATCCACCTGCTCCACCGGGGGCTCCTCCACGGGCTGCAGCGTGGAGATCTGCTCCGTGTGGGACCCGTGGGCTGCAGGGGGACAGCCTGCTCCACCAGGGGCCTCTCCACAGGCCGCAGGGGAACTGCTGCTGCCTGCCTGGAGCACCTCCTGCCCTCCTGCTGCACTCACCTGGGGGGCTGCAGGGCTGCTTCTCACTCCTCTCCCAGCTGCTGTGCTGCAGCATGTTTTTTTTTGTGTTTTTGTTTGTTTGTTTGTTTGTTTTTCCCTTGCTTAAATCTACTCTCCCAGAGGCCTAGCCAGGGTTGCTCATGGCTTGGCTCTGGCTAGTGGTGGGTCCCTCCTGAAGCCAGATGGAGCTGGCTCTGATCTCACATGGGGCAGCTGCTGGGCTCTACCCACAGAGTCCACCCTGCAGCACCCCTGTTAAAAAACTTGCCACATGAACCCAACACATTGAGGTAGCTCTTAGGGTACTGAATACATTGGTCCCACTTTTCCACAATACTGCAATCCCAAAGCTTCAGGGGGGATCAGTCCTCAGCCTCCCACCAGAGACCAACTTACCAGCTGGGCCTCTGGAAACCCAAGTCCTCCACAAAAGCCCAGCTAGAACAGGTGGCAAGAATCAAAGGGGCAACTCAGGGACTGGTAATGACACCCTTTCCCCATAAACTGAGATTATGAGCCCAGTGGAAACTCCTGAGCCATGAAGAGAAGGTTGTTTAAAAGGCCTGTGGATATTTGCTCATATTGCAGGATAGTTTAGGATCCCGTCAGGACACACTGTGTCCTTTCTGGGTCTCTTGTCTGCCAGTGAACTTCTTTCCTTGTTGGCCTTTCCTCAGTTTTGCCCAACACCAGCTGTTACTACTACATTGAACAAATTCTCTCTCTCTCTCTCTCTCTTTTTTTTTTTTTTTTTTTACTGTGAGGAAGTCTCCGAAGACAGTAGATGCATTAAAAGAATTTCCATCCTGACAAATAGTTGGTTTCTTGATCACATGTCTGAGAACTGATTTGACCAAAGGCTTCAACTTTCAGTAACACTACTGATTCCCAGACATATATGCAGAATGTGTTACAAAAGGGACTTTTGTTACAAGTTTTAGAAGGATGGCAAAATGTGATCTGTACCTCTGCCTCTTGCTACAGAGCAGTGGCAGCTGCTGAAGGTTAGGTGTACTTGAGCTAGAGTCACCAGTGCTTACTGTAGCAGAGAAATTGCTCTAAGTACTTCTCTTGTCCTGACTGAGAGTGTAGCTCCTTATTACACTGAAGTCGATTTAAGAGATCCCCACCTTTTCCTGCCTCTGGCTGCTCATTCCAATCCCCAAATAACACTTGGTCACATTCCCTGTGGGGATGGTGAAACCGTGGGACCATGCTCTACGCCAGCTCAGAGATTTGACTGAAACTTGCAGCCCCCTTTTTGTTTGCTTGTTTTGGAGAACACGATGCAGAGCAACACTTTGAGAGGGGCATTTTTCACTCTTTCTAAGGAAGCCAAAGCTTGCCAGCTTGTAAGTGAGCCTCAGCTACTGCACACAGATAAAAGGGCTGGAATCGTTCAAACTCCATCTGCTTTCATTGGCTGCAGAGCTGCCTCTCTGCTTCCACCGAGGTACAGTCTGGACACCAAGTGTTTTATAAACTGTGAAGAGTAATCCAAGAAGTAGGTGAATGTACTCCCATCCTCATTTTCCCCAGACTCATTCCTTGGCTAATGCTGCAACATTATAGAGTTATGGGTGTCCTATAAATACATTATTACTACAGATATTCCTACAGAAGTGCACTGTAAAATATGCAATGGTGATTTGTAATCTTTGTGAAATAGAGCAAGAGAGAGGAATAGTTTAATTTCTTGGAAGCTCATAAATCCTTAAGAACACAGTGAAGAGGATTTGCAATGTTAGTAGATTCATCAAATTCATATTCTAACAGAGGAAAGTAAATTAGCCATGAAAGCAATATTGCAGACCTGAAAAAGAGCCTGTCTCATCAGAGAGCTCTGGAAGTGAAGAGCAAACTAATCTGCAGGGTGCAGAAAGTGTGAGATTAGTTCAGCAGAACAGGAAGATTTAATTAAAGACATATACAAACCAAATTGCAAAGCATGTATTATTCTGCTTTTGAAGAGCTTGGGAAAGACAACCATTAGCAGAAGGTGGGAAAGAATGCATGAAAGCTGAGGAGCAGCAAGGACTGCCAGTCACTGGCAATGCTGAGGGCTGATTGTTCCTCCAGGGAAGGCTGAGACAGGGTGGAGTCATTTTAGGGTGGAAAAGGGCAACTGAGGTAAAGGAGTCTGCTCTTACCCGAACATTAGCTTGATCACTGTCCCCATAGGACCTACCCAGCTCTCTCAAGGCTGAAGGAAGGGATCCATAAGGGTGAATAACAGAATGTAGCAGAAGAACACTTGGCTCTAAGAAGAGAAAATTATCAAAGGTCTTATTACTTTCTTAGTAGCTGAAACTTGAGCTCACTTGTTTCAGCTCTCTCAAGAGTAGTATTTGCTCCCTAGAATAAAAGGAACTGATTTGTGCATTCAGAGAATACAAAGGGTTAGCTGTTATTTTTTCCTGGTCCCCTAGGATCTGTTTCTGCAGTGATTTGTAATGATGACTTTCTGGACACTAATGTTATGACTGCTGTGACAGCATCACAACAATGTGCATAAACTGAATATGCAGAGGGTAGCACTGCTTCATTTTGTATAGTTTTACTAGTCATATTTTATAATTCAGTAGGCCTCCTTCATTATGAGGAGCTCAGCTGTTTTCTGAAATGAATGTCATCTTCAAGCCTTCCAGCTACAAGGACCAGAGCAAACACCCTGCCACTGAGTGTTCCTCCAATTTCCTATGAGTAAGGCAACAGCATGTGCCAGGTTAGCCACATGTTGGGGTGCGTTGCTTCTAGTCCCCTGCCAGCTCTATTTGTTGTTTAGCAGCAGGAATATCCTGTAGGTCACCAATACTGTGTCCTTTCCAGAGAGCTCATGGGAAGCTCTCTGGAGGTTCAGCTCCCTGTTGGACACTGCTGTCCATTCCTGCATAGGAAGCACTCTGTGGGGAGCCTCCTTGTGCAAATCCTTCCTTACTTTACAATACGTGACTAGCTAAGCTCACTAATTTAGCTCAAATAGTTCTTCAGATGTTATTCAGTTTCAGGAAGAAAAGAACTATGTAGTTGCTGTGTTAGTGATGAAAGAAAATGCTTGGTGGTAGCCAAGACAGAAATCTTTTTAGAGTGAAATGAGATGTCTTGTTTTAGAAACAAAAGCTCACAGCTATTTGCTCTAGCTGTGAAGAACAACCCATCCAGAATAGAGAGCGGAGCATATAAATGCAATATCAAGAATACATTGGCTATAGAAAATGAAATTTTGCATACCTGAGTCAAATTATTGAACATGAGTAGATGGACTGAATAGCTAACTGATGGAGAAATTAGCTGTTTTTTTCTCCTCAGGAAAGTAAATTAGATTTCTGTACATTTTCATTTTCCTAATGTGTTGGTCCCTAATAATCTTAGCTTACCCAATATATAAAAGGTTTTGTTCTCAATCTGTTATGTTAACTTGTTGGCACTGTTTCCAGTTGAATAGATTCTATTCATTTAAGCCTGGCAGATCAAAATGGGTTCTGTTTTTTCTGGCTGCCAGAGTTCACCTTAAGCTGATGCTAATAGTGGTTGTAAAATTGATGTGTCTGTGTGTACGTGCATGAATATAAATGAGATCAAGAAGAATAAATATACAGCTAGATCAAAAAAATTGAGGTACTTTTTGAAAACACCTCAGATGAAGCCAAAGGGATTTTGTAGTGATGATTAACAATTTGAGGAGATGGTGCACCATGTGTCAAGCAGAGGAAATGTGGAAAGGGAGTAAAATTACAGTGTCAGTCTCTGTAAGGAGCTGGCAAATACTGGGAAGGAGGAAAATTTATGCCAGCCCTGTGGGCATGGTCTGCCCAAAGGGCACCAGGAAATGCTGATTTCCTGCTGGGCAAGTCCCAGCTACTCTGCTTAGGGCTGGCATCATGCCCAATGGCAAGCAGCTTGTGCAGGGATGCAGCTGGCTCAAAGGTGGCAAGCTGGGCATGGAAATACTCACCAGACACTCACAGGAAGAGTGTGTTTTGGTGCTCTATTCATCCTCTCCCTCCTCCTCCTGCTCCTTCTCTTTCAGTCTGCCTGACACAATCACCTCCAGCCTCAGGCTCATCTCACACACATCAAAACAAAGTCCTGCACCCAGTGAGTTCAGTTTCAGCATTTCCAGTGGCTCGTGTGCTCGAAAATGTTTGAATTTCCTATCAGTGTGGGTGCTGCCAGAAAATTTCTTTCACTTTCTTTCTGCACTGATAATTAAGACAGCATGGTGGTTCTTTGTAGAAAGGCTGCTTTCAAGATTCTCAGCAGATGAACAATAGAAATTGTACAGATGGTGCCCTGCAGATTCAGTTCTTGCAGTGTTCATCAAAATATTTGTGAAATTCAAGACTATGTTCTGTCTATATATGGCCCCTTTTTATTTCCAGATGCTTCTGTGAAAATTTACAAACAACAAATTATAATCTTAATAAATACTGATATAGACTTATTTTTAAGGCTTTTTTTTTTTAACAGTATGAAATAATTTTTTACTTTTTCTAATGTTGCTATTCATTTTTTTGTGTCACAGTTCAGAACTGAATATTTTCTGACCAGAAGACCTCTGTTCAAATATCATATGCTGCACTCCATTTTATCCATTGTCAGGTAAAAAGATTACTAAGAAGCCAGCATGACACAAAAAAACCCACATCATGAATAAAAACTGCCACTTCCTGTCATCAGTGAATTAAAAAGAGATCAACCTGCCATAATTATGAAGGGAAAAGGAAACCTACCTGAGGTTTCATTACAAGGCAGACTCAGGTGCTATTCTGAAATGGTTGAAATAGGTGGTTAGAGAGAGAAATTAGTGCACACAGTAAAAGTCTGTGACATAAGATGTAATAATGTCCTAAAATAAGAATGAAAATCATTTCTGTTCTTCTTCATTAGAAGACAGCATTTGGATGAGACTGTATGAAGCTGATGTAGCTTAGAGCTCAGATCTGAGGCTGAATTAAGACTAGGGCTTAGTCCTGTCAAAATTTCAAAATCTATGCTGTCAGATTTCATCCCAAAATAAAAATACCAGGAAAATTGCTGAATCTGTGAGAACTTCACCATCTTGAGAAGCAACAAATATCTCATGCTCTCTTCGTTTTTGGTCTGTATCTAAATGAGAGATATACAAAAAGATTGAACTGAAGCAATAAACTCAGGAATTTCTGACCCCAATCCAGGCATATTGTTGGGGGAATGGGAAGGCAGCTGGGAGAGGAGGAGAGGAACTGTATGGAATGATTGTTTGAAAAGTGGACTTGTTTGTTTGAGAAAACTGTGACATCTGTGAAGTTCAGCACCACATATGGATTTTCCCCATATGAGATGTTTTCTGGCTGGTGTAGATCTGGAATTGTGGATCAGAACATTCCTCAAGGTTAAAAGATTTCTTTCTTTTCGGTAAAGATGGCCTATAATAGTACGAAATACTATGTGGGTATGGAGGTGCATGTGGTTATGCACATTTATGCATAGAAAAAAAAAGAATAATAGATATATAGACATCAATGACATTTTATATAGAATATTAATTTTGGACATAAGAACAACATAAATTAAGCCTACTTCTTGCGCTTTTAAAATATTTCCCACCTTTATACAGTAATTCTAAAAAATATAACTCTTAGTTCAGAATCATTTGTATACCAACAAACTGAACAAGACTGTTGCTGGAAGCAGTGGAGAAGAGATGAGAGAGGAAGGTCTCAAAAAATTAACAACAAATTTCGGGTGGCTACACAGGTATAATTATGGAGTTATGACACACACAGAGACTATATTGTTGCTTATAAGAAACTGGTATTTTTGCTCTTTATTTCCCACAACTTTTGATGTAGGCAGAACAATAACCTCCACACAGATAGATAATTGCTTTTGCCAAAAGCTCTGAGGGCAATGTCATCTCCTAATGACACTCAACTGTCAGTTCATAGATGTTATCATAAAATTAATTAAGTTCCCTATGAGACACCCTTAATGTTAATTTTGATGGCTGTCTTATGATTGGCTATTGAACTCTTTATTGTGCTGGTGTGATGAGGTCTCAGCCTGGCTGCATGAGGAGCACTTTTGCCATGGGCTAGCTGCCAATCTCCAAGACAAGGCACCTTGAGAAGGTCAGGACCACCAAAGGCTGCCAAGGGTGTGCTGCCCTTAGCTCCACCAACAGAGGACTTCATTAGGATGAAATTAGTATGTTTGCTGGATTGCTTTCCATGAGGTCATTATATAGTTGATGATGTGTAAGTTCAGGAGACAGGCTGTCTGTTCTTACCCCTCAAAGGGATTAACATTGAAATATCATGGCCTGAAAACAAACAAACAAAACACACACACACACAAACAAACGAACAAACAAAAAAGCAGCCAGTGAATGAGGGACAGGAGTGCTGGGAAGAAGCAGTGGAGGCAGGAAGCCTTTTTCCCACCCATTCATACCCTTAACCTAATTTCTCCAAGGCACAAAGTGCTTGCAGCTCCTTTTTTTCTTCAATAGCAAGAGGCTCTGAAATGGAAAGGAAAGCAAGCAAATGTGTTTTTCCACATGTCAGGCACTGGTACAGCTACACTGTGAAATGCAGGATAGCAGGACCAGCACGAGGAACACCTGAGCACGCAGTGGCAGCACTACATGGTGTAGGCTCAGCTGCACATGGCTGGCGCTCATGAGAATCATCAAGACTGGAGATCACAACATTAAAACAAGCCCTAATTTTTGGCAGGCACTACCAGGTTAGGCTGTCGCTGTGTAAACCTCACCCTAGCAGATGTTTAAGAAAGAGCTCCAGCACTTCTGCTGTCGGTGCAGTGCCTGCCCATGCTCCCAAAAATGCCTGTCCCTGTCCCGTGGGTCTTCCAGTGCCCCAGGTGCAGGGTTACCTGCTCTGTGCTGAACATCTCTACAAATGGTTAATTGCAAATAGCAGAGTGTTAGGTCCAATTCTGTGGGGCTTCAGGACTACACAATAACAAGATTAAACTGTTAGTTAAAGGCTGTCCTGTGCTTTATATCTCAGATTTGTGTAGCACCTTGGGTGCTCTCCAGATTATAATTTCAAAAATTTCTTAACACATAATTCCCATTCTATCTAGCTACAACATATCCCACCATCAGGTTGTTTCACAGAATACTCCTCATGGCCCTCAGACTGTTAAAAGTGATGCAAATATTTGTTTTCTTGTACATAGTCTGATTTTCCATTGCCAGCATGTGTTGGCTTTCACAGCCCGCTGGAAGTTTCTGAATGAGCAGAATACCACAACCAACCTGAAAGCTGAGCAGAAGACCATAGCCAACCTGAAAACCAAGAAGCAGCTGCCTATTTAATCATACAGTTCACAGGACAAAAGTGAATAATAAAGCATTTGGGTGAGCAGTGGCTTATACTGTCCAGAAGAGTGGGTGCAGAAGACACCCATGTGAGGGGTTGCAAGGCGTGCACAGAGCACTGCAACAGAAGGTGAAGGTGCATCACTCCAGGTGAAGGGGATGTGGCAGAAAAGGCTTTACTTGGCACTGGGGAAGGAAACAAGGGCTCTGTTTGTGTGAGTGGGTGCAGGGGTGGAAGGCAACATGTCACACATGTCCTGCGCAAGGAAGCTGTTCCTTCCTTATACTGGAGAAGCAAAATTTTTTTCTTTTCTGTGGCTCAGAGGCCATCCCTGTCATCGCTAGCGCACTCCAATTCAGTGACAGCAGGGTGAGAGTGAGGTCTAACAGCAGTATAACGAAATGTCATCTTTCCTTTGTCAGTGCTATTCTCAAGTTGAAGAAGCTTATGACAGCTATTGGTCTCATTTGTGGTCAGGCAAGATGAGAGAGAGAGTTGCAGAATTATTTTTGTAGTGATTCAAGCAGGAAGGAAAAGGACAGCTCCTATGTCGTTGTCCTTTAGTATGCAGTGGTGTTAATGAGCAGCCTAGGCTCCCTATTGAGACCTTCATTTTTGAACTTTGACTTTTCATTTCATGGAGAGTCCCTGCAGCTCACTTTCCCCTTTGCTATTATGGCATTTTTTCCACAAAAATTAGAATATTAATTGAAATCTGAATTAGAATCTGACTGCAATCTAAATTGAACAGGGGAACTGTGACTTTTCAGTTTTCTGCAATCATAACATTACATGGCTGAGAGAGCTAAATCTATTTATTTTATTTTATTTTATTTTTAAATCTCTTCTTCCTTCTGCACTTAGTTTTGTATTCTAATAAGCCCAAAGTCAGGAGGCATTTCTAATCAAACCGATAGAATTTCATGTCTGATTATGGATGCATATTTGTAAGAAGAAATAATCTGGGAAACAACTGGGGCTGGAGAAGCATTTCTAAATGCTATGTATCTAATTTCTCCCAGCTGATAGCATTTTCAGCATTTCTTGGCTCTGCTAGATTTGTATTCAGTGTACAGCTTCAAACTCCAGTGGCCCAAGAGAATGCATTACTGTTCCTGCAACAGAGCAGTAAAAATGTCAGCAATGGGTTTGATATTCACTTATATAAACAGTGCTTCATGAGGAAGCCCCAGAGATGTTGGGCTTGTTCCAGACACCGGTTCAGTGAATCGTTTAGTCTCCTGCCTGGTTTAAGCACACAAGTAGTCTTACTAAGATCACGGAGAAAAATGTGCTGGAGAAAATCCATAAGAAGGTCTTCAGGAGTCTGGGCATGAGGGCTCATTTTTCAGCAGCTGCTGGATATTGTAAGGTGTGAAAGACAGTCACTTTACAAAGACTCTCTTATGTGTGATTTTGGTTTTATAGCTTGATTGTGGACTGGGTGGTGTTGGTGACAAGATTCCTCTTAGTTTCATTGATAGTGGACGAAAGTTGAGCTCCTCATCCAAAGCTCCTGGAAAAAGCTTTTGTTGGCATCAGCATGTAGACTAAGACCAATCCACTTTTGCCTTGGTAATTAAACTGAGGTGCCGATTTGGGCAGCTTAGTGATTCTTAACTCTTTCTTTGAACATTAGAGATGGTGAGATGGGCACTGCCGAAGGCTACTGAGCCTGCAGCTGGGACAAATCCCCCTCCACCAATGCTTGTCTCTCTTTCCTGGGGTGGCTGGGACAGCTGTGTACTTTGCTCAGACACCTTGGTTTATGGGCATATCTCTAGGATGAGTGTGGATCTCCCTGGGAAATCATCATTTTCACTTGTTATTTTGTCAGTGGGAGCTCAGAGTTGGATGATTTAGAAAAGATGTACAGAGTCCTCCTAGAAGAAACAATGCCTAATATCTACAGGGGATACAATGAGGATTACTCAGACAGGTTCTTCAGTAATTTTTCAGCTATCAGGTTGGAGAAAAATTGCAATTGCCAACAAACCATATGTTACTGTCAAGGAAAATTGTCAGTTCCTTGTCATTTGTATGCAAATTTGTTTTAGTCTGTTTGCCACATTACACATGATCAAACAAACAAAACCAAAATAACAAAACTGTTAAAAATTGGTCTGTATAAAAATATTGTCAGTGAACTTTCCACATCAGGTGAGGTCCTCCCTTGATGCAGGCTACAAAACCACAGAACTACCTGCTGTCTGCTTCGAAGTAGAGAGTGCTGCCAGAGCTGTTCCTTTCCCGAGCAAACCTGCCGGTGGTCACAGACTCCAGCTTACTCCAATTGTTGTTCCACATGGCTCTAAATTGGCTGCTTTAGGCAAAGGTCACATTGTGGTATCAATTACTTGCTACTACCTGGAAAATTAAATTTCATGCCCTGCAGTAGGTCTGCTTTCTTCTTTGCTGTGATTGGCAACTGTTTCCCTGTTGGTAACTAGAATAGCTCATTTACTTGAAGTGATTAAAACCCAGAAACTCACTGATTTGGAAGGGCAACTTCAGGTTGCTGGCATAACCCAGAGAGCTCTCGCACAGACGCATGTAGCTGAGCAGAACAAAAGTTACTTCTTGCCCTTTACAAGGCCTCTTCAGGACTTGTATTGTTTGTGATGTATGCCATGTCAGTCCTTGTGTAGTCGTCCCACTGGTGCTTAGCTGGACTCAGCTTAGCTGGGACTGGGTATATTTCCTGCAGATTAATAATGTTTCCTGCAGGTATAAAATGAAAACCAGAGGAAATTAATGGGCTAAGAAAATATCTAATTTTAGATAATAAGACATCAAAGTCTTGTTAATGTTACTTATTTTTTAAGTTAAACACTTTTTTTTTTTTTTCTTGAAAATCAATTGTCAAATCTTTTCTGTCTTTTAGAAGCCTCTTAGGAGCTTCTTAAACAGCTGGTTTGCATTTCAGCAGATCTTAGCACTATTTCCAACATTCGGAAAGCTGGGTCTTCATTTATTCTCTGAAATTTTTTCCTTCCCAGAGGATGTATTATGTCATTGATTTTAAAATGTAACTACTAATCAAAGTAAAGGGAAATTTCTGCTTCAAAATTCTTTTTCTTTAGGAACTTAGGAAATTCTTAGGAAATTCTTTAGGAACTGTTTCAGCCTACTGATGGCCAGGTATTTGAAAGAAAATACTTGTGAAGAGAATAAGGAATTACTCAGTATTCATTATTATTTGGGTGAATTTGGCTTATTTTAAAATAATTAACATTTGCTATAGCAATGGAATTTTGCTGATCCAACTACGCCAGGACCATCTCAAATTCAGATTAGGGACAGTTCACACAAGCATGGAGTGTGATGACTGCCGTGGAAGCCAGCAGTCTCAAGAGGTATTGCAGGGTCCTTCTTTGGAGGACACATATTTTGGTGCAATATGGAGCAACTAAAAGTGTTTATGCCAGGCACAAACACTCCAGTGATGGCAGCAGGATCAGAAGCATTTGATGTGGCAGCTAGTTAGTGCTTGGCTAACTAGAAGATGTGGGAGAATGAGAACCAGTGTTCCTGTGCTAGCAGCCAAGAGATCTACCTTCTGCTTGGCTTTGAATTGAGACCAAAGTGTCAAATTGCTTCCCATGCACATTTTAGTCCTGCCTGCAGTACTGCCAGCATGGTCAGTGTTGCACTACAAGTAAAGTTTGCTAAGTAGGGGATGTATTCCTACCCCACAAAGTTCATAATACAGAGATCTGATCTAAAGATACTGGAACTCACTTTTTCCATAAAAATATAAGTGTAGCTCTAAAGGGTTGCCGAGTTGCAAGCACTGGATGCTGAAGGTCATCAGCAACCCGTTGGAGGCTAGTCATGCACACTTTCCATTTCATAAGGTTGCACTCTTGCCTGCTGTCAGTCTACAGAGGAAGCAATGACACCTCAGTGTGGTGCCTATCTGTACGATGCTTAAATGTGGGTATTTAATTTTGCAAGGGTCGTCCAGAGCCACCACCCTCAATAGCAGCCATGAAGCAGCTCCAAGGCAAGGAACGGTCAGAGTGGTTAAAGCTTTACATCTACTCCTCTGCCGACAGGCTACACTAATCTGGTGGACTCCACAATGGCCATGTCCCAGCAAGGTTCTGCTCTGCCTGTGGCCCTCCCCAGCCCTGTGCCAAGAGGGAGGGGATGCAGGCACATGTGTTGTCATCCCTCCTGGGCCTTCCCATGGCAGAAGTGGTGGAGCTCAGTGTCAATTCAGGGTCTCTCCAAAAGAGCAAAATTTAGGACTGGTGGTCAAGCATTTGTACAATGCTGAAGATAAAAAAAAAAAACAGCTGCAAATCAAATGCTATCCTAGTTGTAAGGAGATAATATTTATACTTTGAAAGCAGTTTTTTTCCTGTTAGAAAACACATGTATGTGCTTTGTTGGTTGGCAGCTGAAATCCATCTTCAGCCTTAGTATTTTGAACTTCTTCACAAGACCAGAAATGTGTCTGGCACACACCTGTTACAAAGACTTTTACCTAGAATAACACCTTAATATTGGCTACTAAAGCATGGAGTGCCAGAGCCAGGCTCTGACAGTGGGAATGCAATGAGTTGCTAGCGGTTTGTCACTACACATTCATAGCCTGGAAGAAATTTGCAGGTCTCAAAGAAATGCCATAGCTCTGGCCCCAAGAAGGTAAGGCAAATGTCCCTCCTCTCTCCATTCAGTAAGGCCTTCCTCCTGTCACTCCCAGGAGTTATCTCATCCAGTAAGGCTTGCCATTCCCTGTTATTCTGCAGGTATTGGCTCTGACAGTGCCAAAGCACAACCACTCACATTGCAACTTGGCAGCGTCACCACTGATGCTCAGTCACCTCCAAATCATGAAGCATCCCTAGTGTCACATATACTGCACGTTGCCAGTGTGCTGTGACTGAGATATACCACCTCAAAAAATAACAGGACGAATAACAATACCATTTAAGCACAATATGTTAAACTGCATTAATTTAATTTAGATGGTCAAAGAAGAGACAGATAAAGCAAATCCCAAAGTGTATTTGGATTTTAAGTCTTTGCTGCAGCTTCTACCACATCTCATTAAAGATTTAAATAAACAGACAATTTTTGTTTTCTCTGTAGGATGAAATGACTTAGATGTCTTGCAAAGTGTGGGCTGACACTTTGGCAGTACTCTACTTCTCTAACATTTCATAAATGTCACCAAAGCGAATGCCTGAAAACCTGTGGGCATCTGTCGATCACTCCATGATGTTTCTTCTCATCTTAACTTTTCTATTAGTTAATAAGGAAACCTCCAGCAAAATTCTGGTAAGAGAGACTTTATGAAAGAATCCAAACAAGAACTATAAATTCAGCACTTTTCTGCCATTGAGCATTTCAAGTATCATAAATCCAGCTTCACATCTGGAAATGGGTTCTTCAGAGTTCACTAGTTATTCATCTAAGGGGAGGTTTCCAGTGGCACAGAGGGGATTTAGGTCCTCACTAGGAGTTAGGTGCTGAATTCCCCTTTGTGCCTTTGAAAAGTTTTCCCAATAATGTCTCTGATGGGGAAAACTGGTATAGCAGCCTGATTGCATGCAGTCTGCTAGGATATTCAGGGAACTTCCAATGTTTTTAAAGTCCCAAGAAGAATTTCAAGTGGAAAAGGAATTCTTGAATTGTGCATCCTAAATATTTAAGAACAAGGATTGTGCTCATTACCAGGGGGAGGCAGCAAAATACTTCAATAATTTCTTTCAATTGTAGTCTTATTCAGAGTCTCCTATATCAAGAGCAGGTATTGACAGGCATCCTGTGGTTTTATTTTTTCCAGTCCTTCTTTCAATCTGTCTTTCTGCCCCCTCTTTCTAGCTGAAAGTCAAGACCCACAGCTGGAGGAAATAAAATGGTTATATTGCAGCACTTTAAAATTAGCATGGTTCAATTTCAGCTCAGAACTAATGGAGCTCTCTGCAGAAGGCATTGAAGCTCTTGCTTTGCACGTCTGTTGCTCTTCTAATGGAAAGAACATAAGCAGCTGCTGTACCAAAAAAAAAATAAAATCTGAAAAATCTACCTTCTGTCTCTTCCCTGTATTCAGCAGCTAGCATTCATCCTAGCATGGCAGTGAAAGGCGATTCCATCTTCTCAGAATCACATTATCAAGTAGCTTCAGGTTGTCCTTAATCACCTTATTATTTTTCTCTTTCAAAGTTTAGATTAAATGATTTAACAATGCCCATGTGATTTCCCTGTAAAAAATGTGGAATTGGTGTCCATATGCTGTAAGTTAGGATACACCAGACTGGGAAAGTTGAACATACTTGTTCCACTGCAGCAATAACAACAACCTCCCTTCCTTCCCCCCTTTCCTCTGCCCCTTGCCAAACTCTCTTCTCCAAAACCACATAACCATATGGTCAGGGTAATAAAACATCAAGGCCTCAGTCACAATAGCAGTCCCAATAAAAAAGCCAAGGTAGAAGCCTTCTCAAGGCTTAACCTTCGTTTACAGCTGATCCCTGGAGTGTCTAGCTCTCTAGCTTTTAAATGCTGCTCATATCCCCCATAAAAAATGTTTCCTATTTAAATAATAAAAGATTTACTGCATGAACATCCTTCTCCCACACCCCTGGATTACACCTCCCCAGGGACAAACACCGGCTGGGCTGGCTAAAACACCTGCCTTATTAACACCGTTCATCAGGGAGCAATGTGGTGGAGCCTGACAGTGTGCAAAAGCACAGCTCCTCTTTGTAGCCAAAAGAGCCCCCGTGGAGCCAAGCAGCCCTCAGTTAGGAGGAACAGGTGCTTCTCCTCCCATATGTTGCTTTTCTACCTTGGGATAGTGAAGTCAGGTGAGTGGTGTCCCCTCTGATGTCATCCCAGTGCCAGTAATGCCAGCTGAAAGCATCACCAGATCTGAGGAGGTGGGCTTATCCTCCTAGCCCAGGTGCTCTGGACTGAGGATGCTCCTCAGCATCCTGCAGCTGCACTGCCCTCTCCCAGAGGCAGGGAAACAGCCTTCCTTGGGATGGACAGAAATTGCTGTGTTAAGGCCAGACCTTATGTCTGGTATGCACTAAACCTCAAAAAAACATGTGTGGTGTCTGCCTTAGGTGGTGTTTTGGGTCACCCAATATTTTACTCTGCTGCAGACACCCTCTGTTACAGGGGGAACTGACAGAGTTAAGTACCCCAGTGATTAAGATGCCCAGATGGCTTATTCAGCTCAAACCCTTGTTTCAGGCTACCTGCAGAGCAAAGGTGGACAATTATATTTTCAAGGTGTGCTTTGTATCGCTGTAGGCTATAAATGGATCTTACAAATAAACACTCAGGAAAGCAAATGTTATACTCTCGTTGTGCATCCAAAGGAGCTAGGGTCATATGCAGAGCATTTACAACATTTTTGCTTTAACCCAGGTCTAAGCACAAAAAGGGACCTCCAAAACTACCAGGAGGACTGTAGAACATCTATATTTTTAGATGTTGGTATGAAACTCTATCTCTACTGAGGCTTACTCACTACTGCTTGAAAAGACTCATTTCCCACTAAAAATTCATTTTAATGATACATTGCCATTTTTATTTTTTTCCCCATTGTATTGCTGATTATGTTATTCAGTCAACAAAATCCTCTGGAAATCTGTAACATGATTCAATAAAAATTGAGCTTTAATTGCAGGCTTATTTCAAAAACTTCCGGCAATGAAGCTCACCAGTACAGTTATAATCTTCCCCCTCATTCCCTTTACTGTAGGCAGCTTTTGCTATTTCTGCACTGCAGTAGCATTTGCTGACATTTCCACGGGGATGTCATATATTAGGTAGCACTCCAGGCTTTGGTTAGCAACACATGATACATCTTGAAGCAGTTAAATTCCTCATGCCATTTTGGAGTTAAAATCCTGTTTCATTTAAAAACTGGACTCCTGGTTGGTAACTTGTCTGGTATAGTGGGTGGCAGGTCACTGCAATTTGAAATAGCCAGGACAGGGTAGGAAACCATGAAAAATGGAGTAATTATACTGCAGGTCAAGGTTTGTTATGGGGTGGCATGGTTTCAATTTGGCACCAAAGCATGGCAACAAGGCTACTAGGCATTTTTGTTATCTGCCATTTGCAAGCAATATTTGTGGAGGGAGAAAGGGGAAATGTAGGAAACCAAAACAACTAGCTTGAAGAGCTAGCTCCTTACAAAGCAACTCCCCCCCCCCCCCCTTTTTTTTTTTAAAGGAAATTATTGTTAACCTAAAGGTTGGAATAAAAGCCTCCATATGAAACTTTGAGAACAGTGTGCTGTTTGGCAAACTGTAGAATTGTAGATCAAAGGTGCTCAAACTGATTTATACAATTTTTTGGAAAATAAAAAATGCACATCTGGCTTGAGAACAAGTCTGCCAAGTTTTAACCTAATGAACTTTGAAATCAGCCTCCTACTAGCAATCCTCAAGACCCAGGTTTCTAGTAGAGGTGCTGGACAGTCATTTATGGCCAAAAGGCGCTTGTATAATGACAATGTTCTGTGCTAGCACCTAATTGACAGACTCCTGATGCAAGTGTTTTGTGCTAACAAAACTGTTTTTAATTTGTCCCCCATCATTTATATCAGCTGGCACGTGAAGTCTGGATGTTAAATTTCTATCGCATCAGAACAAGCTTATGTATCCATAAGTACAGCTGTAGAACACACATCAACAGCAATCTGTTTGCACAGCACAGCTCTTCGCTTATTGTCCCATTCCTTTTGCTTTATGATGCAGACCCCAAATTGGTTGAAAACTTAGAAGAAAGCTTTTGCTGAAGCTGGTGTTTGTTGGAAACACCCTTTTATTCTGTGTTTTCCTGATTGCCAGATGGGAGTAACTCTAACAGTCTGCAAGAAATAAAAGAGCCTTGCTACGTTCAGCTCAGACAGCTGAAGCACACAGAGCCAGACACTCATGAAGAAATATTTCTTGCCATGACTGTATGACATGTAGGGCAAAGTGTATTAAATAAACCCCTTTTAAAAAATCCCTCATCATTTGAATCTCCTCTTTTGACTAGATTTCATGATGAAATGTAGTGGGAGCCACGGCAAAAAGAGTTTAGAAAAAACTACTGACACTAGTTGAAGCTTTCAAACATCCACCCAGAAAGGAAGGCATTTGTGTGCACAAAGTTCCATTGCAACAAGGTAGATGAAGATGTACATACCCAAACATCTAATTGGTGAACACCCCCCTTTTGCACCAGTAAAGCTTCTTTGGAAATGTATTTTAATCAAAACCACTTATCTCAACTCTGGCAGGCTTCAAGTGTGAAGTTACTTAAGCCTCAGCAACATTTGTTTTGGACCCAAAGGAGTGATGGCACACACAGAATTGCTATTATTAAGTTATTACTGTTATTGCTTCTTTGCCATTCTTAAGGTTTTAATGTCTACCTTCTGGCACATTTGTTACTAAAACTCTTTATAGTCCTATGTAATCATATTTCTGAATTTAAAGAAGTTAAAATTATCCCAGTTCAGTTTAGGCATCTAGTTTGAGACAAAATGTCAACCACTTGAGACTCCTTTCACTGTACCTGCTAGATTTCCAGTGACTCTAAAGATCAGATCCCCTCAGCCAGATCCTCTAAAGGATTCTAGCTCAGGTGCAGGTATCTGTTTCTGGAGACATGAGTATAAATGAATTGCATCCAAATGATTCTCATTCCTTGCCATTGCTACAGAAACAGTGTTGTAGGAAGGATCACAGAGTGACTGGAAACAGTCCTTGTGTTGATGGGAATAAGCCATCTCTGATAAATGGAGTCCTTGAGCACTTCAACCCTTCTCAGTGCTTCAGCACTGTAGTGATCAATTCCCTCAGGTATTCCCACCTTACTCTCTGTTGATAGACCCTATGTAAGTGCTCACAGGCAGAAGGGCTAGAAAATGAGATAACAGTGCTCTCCTAGAACAACTGTGCACTGAAATCTTTGTGGTTTCCTTCTGTAGACCACCTAGAACTTGTTCATAGCATTACACAATGCTGAGTTAGTGTGAGAGGGAAGTTGAACATATGGATGAAAATACTGTAAAGGAAGCTGGAGTACTGCACCTTGGTGTGTGTAATGCAGGTACACCATTCACGTTTCGTTACCACAGCCTTTTCAGGCACTGTGCACTGAAGCGTACTTCTCCCTGTACCACCAAGAGCCAAGCCCTGCTGTGCAAAGAGTGATTAAATACCAGAAAACAGTTTCTTAGTCAGTACATGATATCACAGAGTTTTGCCGTGAAAAATGGGTGTGAGTTTTTTGTTGGAACAGCTTGTTCTGGATGCCATCTCCAAGCAATTGGAAGAGAAGAAGGTTATGAGAAGTAGTCAGCATGGATTCACTACGGGAAGTCACGCTCGACCAACCTCATTGCCTTCTATGATGGCATCACCAGCTGGGTAGATGGGGGGAGAGCACTGGATGTCATCTACCTTGACTTTAGCAAGGCTTTTGATACTGTCTCCCACGACATCCTGCTAGCAAAGCTGAGAAAGTGTGGGATAGAGGAGTGGACAGTAAGGTGGGTTGAGAACTGGCCGACTGGCTGAGCTCAGAGGGTGGTGATCGGTGGCGCAGAGTCCGGCCAGAGACCTGTGAGTAGCGGTGTTCCCCAGGGGTCGGTTCTGGGTCCGGTCCTGTTCAACATCTTCATCGATGACCTTGATGAGGGGATAGTGTCCGCCCTCAGCAAGTACACCAATGACACAAAGCTGGAAGGAGTGGCTGACACACCAGAAGGCTGTGCTGCCATCCAGCGAGACCTGGACAGGCTGGAGAGCTGGGCAGGAAGAAACCAAATGAGGTTTAATAAGAGCAAGTGTAGAGTCCTGCAGCTGGGAAGGAACAACCGCATGTATCAGTACAGGCTGGGGGCGACCTGTTGTAGAGGAGCTCTGAGGAGAAGGACCTGGGGTCCTGGTGGATGACAGGTTGACCATGAGCCATCACTGTGCCCTGGTGGCCAAGAGGGCCAATGGGATCCTGGCGTGCATTAAAAGGAGCGTGGCCAGCAGGTCAAGGGAGGTGATCCTCCCCCTCTACTCTGCCCTGGTCAGGCCTCACCTGGAGTACTGTGTCCAGTTCTGGGCTCCCCGGTACAAAAAAGACAGGGATCTCCTGGAAAGAGTCCAACGGAGGGCCACAAAGATGATACGGGGCCTGGAACATCTTCCTTATGAGGAAAGGCTGAGAGACCTGGGTCTGTTCAGCCTGGAGAAAAGAAGACTGAGAGGGGATCTCATCAATGTTTATAAATACCTGAAGTGTGGGAGACAGAGGGATTTGGCCAACCTCTTTTCAGTGGTTTGTGGGGACAGGACAAGGGGTAATGGCCACAAGACGGAGCACAGGAAGTTCTGCACCAACATGCAAAAGAACTTCTTCATGGTGAGGGTGACGGAGCACTGGAACTGGCTGCCCAGGCAGGTTGTGGAGTCTCCTTCTCTGGAGATATTCAAGGCCCGTCTGGACGCCTACCTGGGCAGCCTGCTCTAAGGAACCTGCTTTGGCAGGGGGGTTGGACCCAATGATCTCTCGAGGTCCCTTCCAACCCCTACAGTTCTGTGATTCTGTGATTCTGTGAAATGTGTCACAGACCTGTGTGCAGACACTACAGCATATTCTGGCCAATGGTCTGCTGGCCAGTTCCTGTCAGGTGATGCTTTCCTCTGACATGTTATCTTTGCATCCACAAAAACAGAAAACAGATATCTAGGCAGCCAATGCATGTGGGTGGAAAAGCTGGAGGGAGGCATCTCTCATTATCAGCAGAGATGTTGTTTTCCTTTTTTTTTTTTTTTTTTTTAAACACAAAAGAGGAAATGAAGACAAAAAGAGTGTCAGGAAAAAGGGTCCAAAATATGTTACAGTTATACCATCCTGATTGTGGTAATGTATTTATGATAGTGATTTCCAGATTATAAGTTTTCAGCAGAACTGATTCAGTTAAAAAAACTACTGTAACTTAAGCCAATGACATTCCTGTAAGAACTCCTTTTGTTAATCCATACTGTTTTTTCATGAAACATTGTTGTCCCAGTTTATGTTTTGCATACCCCAGTGCTAAGATTAACATTTTAAAATTTATGCTTTTGCCTTTAAATCAGTTTTGAAGCCTGCAACACAGCTGAACAATCTGGGAAGAGGTCTGTGGGAACACATTTTCCAAATCTCTGTATGGGGTGTAGATGCACAAATCTTATTTACAGGTAATGGGATTTGTGCTTTCTCTTCTATGTAGAGAACTATGACTGGTAAATTACGTTCAGGTTTTGTTGAGGGAAAACAACTGAGTTTCATGAACACTTAAAGTGGTAATGATGCAACAGCAGGCTATAGTCAGAATAATTCAAGTCCTTTGCTTCTCTCTCCAGATATTTATATTAAAAATAAAATATTTTATTTCCTTTTATCGAAGTTTTGAAGTTGGTTGGCCACTAAGTTGCCAAATACATGTGAAAATGAAAGAAGAAAAAATTTTAAAAAGATGTCCTAAAGAGAGAAAGAAAGCAATTCTGCTGCAGGTATGCCCTGTTTAGGATAATTAACACATTAGTGTCATAGAGCAGTATTTCCTCCTATATATACTGGCACTCACTGTGATGGACAGTAATCTCTGTGCTTTGAGTATTGCTATCTCTAAGATATTATTAGACATTAGACATATTGCTATCTGTAAGATACTATTAGACAAGACAGGGGGTGCTCATGTCAGGTATAAAACCTTCCTTTTTCCATACAGATCTACAAGACTGGTCTCCTTTCAACTTCAGTCACTCAATAGATTTTTTGCTTAATTTTTAGATATAGATAAAAATTACAATATGTATATATTGCATTAACATGTAAATAAATATTGCAATAGGTATCCCAGAAAGCTAAAAGGCCATATCCTGCTACACAGTGTGGTGCATATCCTGAAGTGTCAATTGAGGCTGAGCTCTAAAGTGCTCCCAGATGTACCAAAAATATGTGGAAATTTCTCATAGAATTTATGGTTCACCAACAGGAAAAAAAGAGGCAGATATTCTGTAGGTGCAGACTAGGGGGAGATGTAGCAACAACAATCTGGAAATCTACCTCCACAATTTCTCTAAGCATTGTAAGAGAGAATGACAGCAAGAAGAGGGCTGGCAAGATGGGTCATCATTTTTAGAAACAATTATGAACAGCTGTAGCAAGCAGCAATAACATATTCTTCAAGGGAAAACTGTTCCTGTCTTTCAAAAAAATACTGTTTCTGAAATCACTGAAATCAAGCATCTGCAACAACTGTGGCCATCATTTTCCAACTAGTGCTGAACCAGTTCATGTCCACAGGGCACTGACCTGCTTAAAATCATCTCCATTTAATCTTCTAGTCAAACTGCCTCCTCAAAATGGAGCCTATCAGCATAGTCAAGAAGGGTGTTGAGTAGTCTCTCACTCTTTCAGTCCTTGCCTTCTCCAGCCTTCACTCACAACTGGGTCATTCCCATCCCTTGCTGTGTTGTGTCTGATTCAGACTGGAAACCATCCATGCCCCAGACCTGCCCCTTTTTAATTATCTGTAAAGCAGCATGCACACCTCTGGCTTTTTAACAACAACAATTAGATTGCTGGATAAGCTGACCATCTGGCATTTTAAAGAGTAACAAGAGATTTAGGGTTGGAATTATACCATTTGCTTTTAGGCAGCCCCCTGCCTGAACTGCTGCTGATATCAACCTTAAAATTCACAGTGACACTGTCTCACAGCAGAAGACACTTATCGATGCTTTCCAGAGCTTTAGGCGGACCTGCGCCAGCCTGTCTTGGAGACACACACTTCCCTTCATCAATGTGCTGACACTCAGGGCTTTCTTGCCCCAGGGCTGACTACAGGATCATTGTCCATCCCTTGATTGCAAGGAGTCCCTCAGCCTTCTGGTATGGAGAGGTAGGAAATATTCTCCCAAGTACTTCTTGTAGCATTTTGGGAGCCCGTCTCATATGAGTTGCACATATGAGTGGTGGCTGGGGACGCAGAGTGGATGGGGATAAAGAGCATGTCTTAGCCCTCTCCTCTCTGACCTGCAGAGCATGGTGCCATTTCTTCATGTTTCAAATGTCCTTGAAAGAGATGGTCAGGTGGAAATGTTCACTACTCTGCAAGGATGCATATGGCACTGGAAATACCTGGTTCAGGAAATTCCACCCTGTGTCTATAAATGAGCATCTCCCAAGATGAATTCCCATAAATATCTGGAAAACGTCACCATCAACTTACAGTTAAGTCAAGATGTGAACCTTGGCTGACCTGCTTGTGCATTTCCCTGTAATCCCTCACTTCCTCACAAAGCTGGGTGAATGGTCTGAGAAACCCATGGATCTCTTGGTAAATCATAAATCCACTGGGTTGTGAGTTTGGGGGATTTGAGTAACAGATTTCAGGAAGTAGTGAGCAATAATGATGCTCTGGGATGTTTCATCATTTTCCATCCACAGAAGAGCTTATACATGTTGTCTGTGACTTCCCCTGTGGATTTGAATTTCCTCCTTGGAAGGAAGTGAACTAACTAGTTTAATTTCTGAGTGATATTAGTTAAAATTTTATTTTAAATAATAGTGTTACTGATGTGAGAATTGCTGTATCTACAGTAAAGAAATAGGTTGTCCATACAAATAAGAGTCAGATAAGTTTAAGAGATAATCCAGCAGATATATCTTGTCTGCAAACATGGTTATACCCTTTCATTCTGTCACCTGGCACATCTTTTCCTATACTTGAAAGCTGCAAATGGCTGGCCAGATTTAAAGGATATGGGATGTCCAGAAAGATATGCAAGGCTAGATGTGCTGTGACACCCTGCGTACATTATTGCCTGAAATGTCTGCACAGATTTAGTCTGTGGTTACCTGCTGCTTGCACCCCAGGCCTCCAGGTACTCCAGTTGTTAAAGAACACAGAAGAACACAGAACATCTCTGAAGGTTTGTTAACACACTGAGGCATTTTTCAGGCACGTATTTAGCCAAAACACAGGCAAAGAGAGTGTGAGAGAGTGTCCTTTAAAATCCTATCTAGCCTGCCTTGAAGGAAGTGAACGGCAGTGCACAGAGTCTGAGCTAGCTTTAAATTAACAGGCTCAAAACTGATAATAGCCTTGTCACAGCAGCTCAGAGCTCCATGCTGGCTAATCTACCCTGCCGTAGAGCAATCAAGATGCATAACAATCATCTGAAATAGTATTTACCTTCCAAAAGGCTCTCTGAACTATTCCCATCTGGTTCAGTATCACTCTGGCCAACGGATGCTTTCCCACCACCTTCCTTTGAGCAGTGTAAGGGGGACACTGGGGAAGGACTTGTCCCTTCAGTGCTCACAGCTAATTAGAAAGGGTCTGTTGCAGTTTTTCATCCCTGCACTAAGGCAGGGTTATTTCTGAGGAACAGTAACTGAGTAGTCCTGCCAAAATCACACATCTGCAGTGTGAGAATTGTCTGGGGCCTCCTCTACAGCTCAGGAGAGAGTAACACATACAATAAATGATGTGGAGAATAACAGATAGATGACAACTGACTGCAGAAACATAAAGGGATGTGCTAAAGGAATATCTATCATGCTTCTCACTTAATGAGGTTATAACAAGAAGCAATGGATTTAAGATGCAGCTGGGAAAATCTGTCATTATTATGGGCCAGCATTTACAAAGCTTTATGTCTGATGTTAAGCTCCTAAATCTACTTTCAGGTATTTAAAGAAAAATTGTTCGGGTTTTCAGAGGTGATGAAAAGTTGCCTTCCCAGTCCCCCTTTTTTACTATACTGAGCACAATTCAGCCTAATAAGAAAACTTTCAAAATCATCAAAACCTTCTCTCCTAAAGACAATTCTCTCCCTTACACTGATAACAAGTTTTTCTGCCAACGTTGTCTCATTGAAGTAACTTGAGTCCTCTTTAAACAGCTGGGCCAATTTTTTTTTTTTTTTTTTTTCTTGGACAGATTCTCCTGGCTTCTGTGGCACGCTCTGACACAGGAGTACAATCATTTGGTGACACAACACCCTCTACTCTACCATTAATTGCACTTTGAAACACAGTGAAGTTGAGGGCTGCAAAACTCCCCCATTTATAAAGGTGCATCTCTTAACAATGTGTGTATAATCAGCATCTGCTGCCAGACCTTTAGGAACACTAAGCAAAAGCACAGGAAAGTTGTATTTTGTTGGGAGGTGAGTAAGATCCATAGATGTATAAATTAAAAAGACATTCTGAGGTTAAAAAACATGCAAACATTCACCCAGTGTTTTTGCCTGATGTAAACGCTGCTGGGCGGCCTTGGCTCCAGATCATACCGAGCAGGAAGACCTGTAAAAAAAGAGCTGCTTTTTTTGTCAAAAGGTAGATGACTCGCTACCTTGGACCTCCAGAGGCCACACTTCTCAGCTGAAAGCCCCCTCTTGTTTTGCCTGAATCTGTATTTTAACACAGAAGAAGAAGTTGGTACCAGTATGTGTTTAAAACGGTGAGATTTATTTGTAGTATGCAGTATGAATAGGGGGAGTTATCTGGAGAATTTGTAAATGAGAGAGCACAGGTTTGATTTGCTTCTTCGAAAGTCTTATCCCCAGTACTGCAAATTGCTCTGCTGCCCTTGTCGCTTCTGCTAACCCTGAGAAAGGCACCCACTGCTGCTTTATTGCCTGTGAGTTCTAGCCCTGCAGGCCAAGCACTTCCACTCTTGCATGCTTTTTACTTGAGAACCTTGGGAGGTCGTTACCTTCATCCCATGCATCCCCTTCCAACAAGATTTCAGCAGACAAAGAGGAAAAAAACTCTGGAGAGGCTCTCTCTTACAAGGGTTTATACAGTATCTATGATTTGTTTTTTGAGCTCCTCTGGAAATGGCTGAGAGCTGTCCCACTCCCACTCTGGCCAGCTTCCAGCTTTTTATGCACCCCCATCTCTGCTCTCCCTTTTGAAGGAAAGCAAATCATTTACCCAACGCTGTGTGTGTGGCAAAAATGCTGGATTTTGGGAGTTTGTGAGATTGGGGTTAAATTCCTTGTTCTGCTCCTTGTGTGACTCTGGGCCAGATATCCACAGTCAGAAGGTTTTTATGAGCTTGAAGATACTCATCTCTGCTGAGAAAAATGCCTGGCTAGGGATTTCTGGATAATCTCACCAGGAAACTATCAGCCACTTTAGGGGCTGAAATGCCTTTTTAAATGCCAGTCTTTAAGCCTGTGTGCTTCAGTTCCTTTTACGAGGACAATTGCAGCAATGGTTGTAAAACCCTCAGACACTCCATAATGAGTGCCACATAAAGGGGAGCAGTCTAGCTTTGTTCCCTTACATGTGTAAGAAAGAGAGGAAGTATTTTTTGCTATATTTTGGACATGTTGAGTGTCCTTGCTGTAAAAGAGCCGATTTGTATGAAGGGCTGGGAGGTTATAACAAACAGAGCAGAGATGAGGGCCCAGATTGTGAACCTGAGGCTTTGCATCACTTCTGCAGACCCCATTTCCAAACAGATGAACAGTGCAAGGTGTGTTGTCAGCACCCATCTGACCATACATCATCTCTTCCAGAGGCAGGCACAGTGGCCAGGTGCTCCTGTACAGGGAGCTTCCTGTCTCACCTGCCTGGAATTGCTCCATAAATATTTACTAATTATATAAACTGACAAATATATACAAAACAAAGAGTGTATCATCTTCATCGCTCTGTCCTTGCAGAGTGTTGCAGCCTGCCTCTGCCAGCAGAGGCCAACACTAATGATTAAAGCAATGAGCTCAAACACCACATACCCATCCATGAGAAATCTTGTCCTACGGCCGGATGTCTTCAGTCATTCGTAACTTGTAGGCAATGCACTTTGCCATCCTGATGTTTAGCGCCTACTAAATAAGTAGAAGGAAAGACTTTGCGATAACTGTGAAGTGCTCCAAAGCAAATGTTAAAGCAATTCTGCTTGTAGACCTAAACCATATTTTATTACTTATAATTACATTTTTATTAAAGGAATGAGTACCTGGTTTTAGTATCCTGTTCAGTCTAGCCTTTCATTTTACCAGCCTCATTAATCGATTTTAATGAGTGCTATAAAAAAATAAAATTCTATTTATAGAGATTAATATAGACACAGAAAATAAGTTAGGAAAACATATCCCTACTTTGGCCTTGAAGTAAGAAAATGTACTATCTTAAGCAACATGCACATATTTACTACAAGCAAAAGAAGGACAAGCAAATGTTTATTGCTTCTATCAGCACTAATGCAGAGTCCCTTTGGTTATTTCTTTAATCCAAACAGCTTCCTGGTAGATCCAAGATGTGAGGCCTTTCTGTAATGACTTGGCAAGAGAAAGGGTCCAGAACTTCTCTGCAAACACAATTAAGTTGTCAAAGACAAGTCCCGTATTTGAATTAAAACTATAAATCTTTCATCTGCACCTACTCTACATCAAATAGCAGGAAAAGAGGCCCTCCCATCTAACAGTCTTAATTACCAGAGCTCTGCAGCCTTTAAGCATGACAGAGCCAATGATAGCTGACCTTGTGCTCCAGCCCCTGAGTGGGATCAGCGTGATAAATGAGAATCCCTGCCTGAAATATCACAGCAAAAGGAGCAGCCCAAGATGGCAAATTAAGTGCCTAACACGCTGTTGAGGCTACATAAATATATAATATTGCCCTTTGCTTTGATCTGCTTGTCCAGCAATAAGCAGTATGTTGAAGGCTTCAGTATAAACAAGTCAAGCTTTGCCTAGGAAAAAAACAGCCCTTGCCACCTCCTCTCCCGCACAGCTTCATGGAGGGACGGTGGCTTTTCCCCTCTCCAGTGCCACTACTAGCTCCGTTGTGTGGAGTAGCAAGGACATTGGGTTTGATAGGCTATATGCCCCCACGGCCCAGAGTAGGCAAGATAACTGTGGATCTCCAGGGAAGAGTTATGAGGCTTTGTTTCCTTTTCATGGTATGCAGGTATAGGGTGAGTCACACGCTGGATGCTTCGTTGTGTTAGAGCAGCAGTTCCCACACTGTGTTCTGTGGGTGGCGAGCAGTCCTCAGGGTCTGGGTAGGGTTTTCTCTTCAATTCTGAATGTTTCCATTTCAGACTTGTGAAGGAAGGTCACGGTGGTCCATGAGAAATGCTTACAGTAGTTTGTTGGCCTGAAACTTGGTGAATTCATGTCTCAAGGCAAGGGCACATTTCCTGGGGTAATCTCGGAAACAATTGTGTTTCTGATGTGCTGATGTAACCTCTTTGTCCTTCTGAGACATTCCTGAAACTCGCTCTCTAATCACTGTATTGACTGCTACTGAACATTTCCTTCCTGACCTTACTTTTATTTTCTCTTCATTTATTAAGCCTCCACAGACTATTTTCTCCAATAATTGGTCATGTTGGCTCTCTTATTAACAGAACAAAATATTACATTCAAAAAACTCCACAATAAATACCCTTTCATCTTTTTCTCTTCCTTCCTTCCTTCCTTCCTTCCTTCCTTCCTTCCTTCCTTCCTTCCTTCCTTCCTTCCTTCCTTCCTTCCTTCCTTCCTTCCTTCCTTCCTTCCTTTTTTTTTTTTTTTCTGCAAAACCTCTTCACAGGAAGGGTATCATGGATTTGCAGGTTTGCAATGTTGTGAAGCTCTAAAACTCTGGTTGCAAAAAAGTTCTGCAGCAAATGTTGCATTCTAGTACTGACTTCAAACAATACTTTCCTGAGCAAGGTCCACATTTTCCAATTTTGTGAACACTAAATTTCTTAGCACAGAATATATCCATGCAGGTAAGTCAGCTATGCTTGATATTACAATCTTACCATATTAGGTTTGTATGAAAAATAGAATACAGTGTTTTGTATTATACAAAAATATGTATCTGTATATATATACACACATATATACAGGCATATATATACTTCTCTTTCTATATTTATATTTATTCCGTTTCACAAAGAAAAAAGTACACATTTGGTGTCATGCATGGTAGTGACTATACTTGCACAAAAGCAAAGTTAAATTCCTAACAATACCAAATTAAAGCAACAATGAATATAAAGAATTTTAACCCAGGAGAAAAATGATTCAGTCTGCATGGCTGCAAAACCACACCCACAAGCACTACCCTCATGTCAAAAGGGAATTATTCAGCATAAGAACAGGGGTGGGATCGGGGGTAGGGGGGCTGGGTGATGGCAAAGTCTGTGCTGTCAGATCTGTGTCCATCACATATTTCTCAGGAGGTGCCTGTTCACCTGCTATGTGTTTAGGCAGTGGTGAGTGGGGGCCTGTTGGTTGCTCTAGAGTTGTCCTGGAGGGAGGCATCTCCTGACGGATGCTACGTCTCCACAGCCAGAGGTTAAAAGTGCAGGAGAGACTGTGAGATTCAAAGAATATAGCCAGAACTACTTGCTTTGAGGAAAAATGATGTGACTGTGTTTTAGGGCTATAGACCAACCAAGCTTTCCCCTCCAGTGTAATTAGTGGAGATGCTTCATTAGCTTGACAAGCAGAAGGGTGTGGTGGGAATGAAAAACCCCTGATGGGAACACAGCCTTCCTGAATGCCTGGGAGGCCTGCCACTGACTTTATCAGAGACTGAATTTCACCCTCTGAGCTTGTATTCTCTTGATACAGAACATGAATAATAAGGATGGGAATGGAGTCTGCTTAGCAGCAGATTGCCAAAAAGGGACACAATCCTATTATAAGCAATCCACTTCTGGCAGGAGAATAATTACTATGGAATATAAAACAGGAAGTTGTTATTAACTGAACATTTCAGAGCAATATTACAGTAAATACAATTAAAAAAGAAAAAAAAAAAAGTACAGAATAAGTGCCCCAGATCCTTGGGCCTATAAATGAGTAGAGACCCAATTTACTCTAATGCCCCAATGGAGCAATATAAGTTTGTATTAACTCAAGTGATTGCTGTGTGACCTACCCATGCAACATTCTCAGGACATAAAGCTTCCCCTGCTAAGCACAGTCTCACTTTCCTCTGTACTGTGAAGGATATTTTATATAGGCTTTCTATAGTCTTTCTATAGGCTTCCCTCAATATTTAAGATTCAAGGGGCAAAACAGGTGAAGAAGTGTAACTATTCTTTGAAAGCAACTAGCTAAGTCCATAGAGCGGGTGAAAATGTCTCTGAAGCTGTTCTGTATAAACAAGCCTCTAGCATGCCTCAAACTCTGTGCATGTGCACGTTCTTGTCTATGCTTCTTGTCCACACTGCTCCTGCACACAGGTTAGCAGAGTCTATCCGTTGTGCATGGACACAATCAACAATTTGTATATGCAAATGATAATGGTTGTGTACCATTAGTTAGTAAAGGGAAGCTGAGCTGCCTGGGGACCACATTCCCATGCACTCAGTTATGAAGAGGGTTGAGATATCACAGTTAACCTCAGCAGAGCTTTCATGTGATCTTTACCCAGAACTAATTTGATGACAGGTGCATTATGAATATTTCTGAGGTTATGAATATGCACGTGTCTGTCTTTACAAATATTTGGAGCTACCATGAACACAAATCATTTCACATTATGTGTGTTTCATGAGGATGAAAAGTGTTCTCCAACATAAAGGAAATGTCTCTCCCAACTGTAGCTCTGAGCTATTTAATGTATTTTGCACAGTATACAGAAGTTTTTCACACATATTGCTGGTGAGCTGCCATTCTCACTTTCTGTTTGTCTTAGGGAAAAATACTGATATAGTTGTAATTATTAAAGTTCATAATTGCTCCATATGATATGAAAAATGGTAGTGGTAAGTCTGGGCACTGAAAAGTTACAGAGAGAATGTGAGATAAGGAAACCTGAGAAGACTGCAGAAAGGGGCTGGCACTCATAAAAGTGCAGGCTTTGCTGCAGTTTGACTGCAGTCTGTGCTCCTCTTTAGTTTCCATGTGAAAGAATATTATTAAGAAAGAAACTGGAGAAGGGCTAATTTGTCTGTTATTTCAACCCTCCTCTATGCAAGCCTGCACATGTTAAGCATTTGAACAGGGGCCAGGACTTGAATCCAGACACTTCTCCCTGGGCAGTACAAGACAACGTGGAGGCTGTGCTGGTGGGGTGCTGGACTTTGGTTTCGCCCTTCTTCTCCACTCCCCAGAGCAGCTAGCCAGGTGTCAGGCATCATCCTGACCTCCAGTCTCACTGGCTGGCATGGTGCAAGTAACAGGCTTGTGATAATCCAGCCCACGTCGGCTGAAACATTGAGGGATTGCTGATCAGCTTGTTTGGTGGGTGTGAGGTGCCAGTAATTTCCAGCTGCCTAGGGGAGCAGCGGAAATGGGATCTGGGCTTAGGGTGTAAAAAGAAAATGTGCTGCCACACATGAGATGAACAGCTCTGAGGAATTTAAAGTGCTGCACTAGAATACTGAAAGAAAATTTTGTTAAAATACAGTGTTAGAAAGCCAAAGTGTAGCAAGGCTATAGTTCAGGCAGTCTAGAAATCCTTCAAAAGGCCAGAAGGTGATACCTTAGCTCGTGTGAATAGCTGGCATGCAGCATAGAGACCTGCCACTGGCAGTTACGGCAGATGGAACAAGAAGAGGGTCTGGCCTATGCTAAAGCATCCTATTTTCTGGGAGTAAAATGACTGGAATAAAAGTAAAAGCAATGATGAGTTACACAAACATCCAAGAACACTCTTTGGAAGCAGGGAGAAGGAGGAAGAAGGGTTAAAAAATAAGCAGATCTTACTTATCTTTTTCTTCAAACTGTCTGTGGCTGAAATTGGAAACCCAGGCACACCATCACAAGGATATTACTGTGATGTTTCCATTTGGAACAGAAGGTAGGAACCTTATAGAAATAGGATTGTATGCACACAATTTCCAGCTTATTCTGTATGCTCAGGAGATACTTAAAATTTGGCTGTACATCAGAAAAGCAGTCAAGCTGTACAAGAAAACCTTTTAAGTTTCACTCAGCAGTGTATGCTGTTGCATTCAGTGCCCTGGGAAGAGGTTTTATTAGAGCTACATACTTAGTAGAGCAAAGTTTGTGTCACTTCTTGTCTTTCACTCTGATCCTTTTGCCTTGGGGACATACTCCTCTCCTGGCTCCCCAAAATTGCAGATGTCTGACAGAGTCTGAATGGGAAATTTTGAATTCAGCAATGAATTGAATCCTAGCCTTTCTTGGGCTTCTACTTGATTCCTGTTGGAGATCACGTGTCTGAAAGGGTATTGTCTATAAATTAGAAAAGGCACTAATGAGCCAAATGCAGCACTGAGTAAGGCTCAAATTAACTCTTGATCACTCCAACTTCCACAGCTGCACCAAGCAACTACAGAAAGCACTCTGGCCAACAGAAAACTTAGCAAGTGAAGGGAAAATGACAAGTTACCTGGCTCTGCACTCAAAAAGATGAGTTACACCAGCAGCCTGGTTTGGCCTCTGTTCTTAGTGAGACCCATCTGTTCTGAGGAAGCTGAGAACATTTCAAGTAAAAGCATTTGTAATCTCAAAAACTCCTTTACACTTTTAGGGCAGAATGTCAGATTTTACTGTAACAGATCTCTGTCCCCGGGGTCAGAATTTGAGCCTACCTAAAGGATGCTAGTCATATCATACCAAATGCCCATAACTCAACAATTTTTACCCCAAACAATTGATTAGATGCAATTGGATCCAGGTGGAGTGGGCAGATCACCTATGATTTTCGTTTTCCATTACTTTTTGCTTATTGAATGTCTTCTAGAAAATAAAAAATCATTTGGTACCGGAAAAAACCTTCAGAGACAGCTGGTAGTTAGATCTGGGAATGGATGATAAAAATGTCTGTATTTCTGCTTGCTGTGCTTGAAAACTATTCAAAGGTTTATTTGTTTGCACTCTAGTGTTATGTTAATCTGATTTACGACGTTATGTTTTTAACAACAATTGAGTCTTGGATGCCACCTAAGTGATTAGATACTATCTAATCAGAGCATGGTAGCAACAGTTATGTCAGTGTGCCAAAGAGTCTTGTCTGGTCTGCAAGAGTAAATTCAGCACATTATTGCTCCAAGGTTTTCTATCAGGACATGAAGAATAAGGTTTATTTGTTTTCTTCCCTGGGCAAAACAGATATAAATTAATACAGGAACATTGTAAAAGGTGAAAAGGATATAGCTCATAAAAAGTAAAGGATGACAACATTGGAAATCATCAATCCCATCTGCTGGTCATTTCCACCAAGGACTCAGAATGGCTTCTGCTGGTCTCACTAGAGCTGGGTCCCAGCTGATGCTGCTGAGGGATACAGTAGTGGAGCTCTACGGCAGCTGGGCTTTACTATGGGAAACAGACTTTAATACTAGCAGGAAACAGAGGAGCTACAGTAAAAAATGCTTCTGGTAAAAACACAAAGTGTAGGCCCATGAGCAGGACAAATTAGAAGGTGAATTTGCAGTATATCTGCTGACCCACTATAATTATTTGTCTACCAGCTCTTACTCCTTAAACGTGAGGAAAGCATGCTTCTTTTCCACTAGAAGGATAAGCAACCTGCAATTATCTGCCTTCCACCATGGAAAAGCCGCCACACTGGCAGTTCCTTGGTGGTGTTCTGGTGCTCTCTTCACACACACTTCTTAGCCCTATGACCTCTTCATGTGTCAGTACCCTCAATCTACCCATATCCTTGTGCTGAGCTTTCAAGATATTCCAGTATTGTGTAGAGTAAAATTACAGTTTCTAATCTGTTCTGCCCCCTCATGTTATTCTGAATCAATTAATCCTGTAACTGGGCACTAATGGAGCGAGGCAATCCTGGGGATACTCATTAAATTAGGCACTTTATAAACAGTATTCTACTAGTCACCACAAGGTACTGATCATTTGCCATCCCTTAGAAGGCAAATTCATGTCAACTTCTCAGAGGACAGAAGCCAGAGTCCCTTGAGCAAGCAGAGAAGCCTTCTTTCTCAACATGTCAAGGGCTTCCATGGTCTGGGTGAGGGGATCACGGGAGAGATGTGTTTTCTGCAGACTGTCTCAGGCTTCATTCCCTAACTTCCAGACAAGTGTTACTGGCTGGTGGGATAGTAGGATGAGAGCGAAGAGCTGTCTCTGCTCCTGACACAAGCCAATCTACTGCTTCTGTGAGTATGTCTCCAGCCTGTGCTCCCCAGCTGCTCTCTCACCTATCTTATTTTTCCTCTGGCTGCCAAAGAGAAGTGAAATAAGTTTTAAGAACAAGTATTTACTGTGGTAAATGATAAATATATATATATATATATATGCGTTTACAAATATATTAACAGTAAGAGGAGGGCCAAGGAGAATCTTCATCCTTTAGTGAACAGTGGGGTACATGACTGCTGAGGATAAGAAGAAGGCTGAGGTTCTCAATACCTTCTTTACATCTGTTTGTAACAGTCAGACCAGTTATCCTCAGGGTACCCAGCCTCCCGACATGGAATTCTAGGACAGGGAGCAGAATAATCCCCACCCCCCCATGCCCCTCTACCCCTCTCCCCCCCCCAATGATTCAGGTGGAAACAGGAAGATAATGGCTATTCCACCTGGACTGTCACAAGTCCATGGGGCCAGATGTGACTGCTGAGCTGCTTTCCATCATCTATCAGTGGTCATGGTCAACCAGAGAGGTCCCTGATTACTGGAGGCTTGGTAATGTGACATGCATCTACAAGAAAGGCCATAAGGCGGACCCGGGGAAGTACAGGCCTGTTAGCCTGACCTTGGTGCCAGGGAAGGTGATGGAACAGGTCATCTTGAGTGTAATCACACAACATGTACAAGACAACCAGGGGATCAGGCCCAGCCACCATGGGTTCATGAAAGGCAAGTCCTGCCTGACAAACCTCATCTCGCTCTATGACCGGGTGACCCGCCTGGTGGATGAGAGAAAGGCTGTTGACATAGTCTGCCTAGACTTCAGCAAGGCCTCTGACATGGTCTCCCACAGTATTCTCCTGGAGAAGCTGGCAGCCCATGGCTTGGACAGGTACACTCTTTACTGGGTTAAAAACTGGCTGGACCCAGAGAGAGGTGGTGAATGGAGTTAAATCCAGCTGGAGTCTGACTGGTCACGAGTGGACATCAAGGCCCTGGAGTGTGTCCAGAGAAGGGCTACGAAGCTGGTGAAGGGCTTGGAACACAAATCCTATGGGGAGAGGCTGAGGGCACTGGGTTTGTTTAGTCTGGAGAAGAGGAGGCTCAGGAGAGACCTTACTGCTCTATACAGCTACCTGAAAGGAAGTTGTGGGTCTGCCTCTTCTCACAGATAACCAGTAATAGAACTAAAGGGAATGGCCTCAAGTTGCACCAGGGGAGGTTTAGGTTGGAAATTAGGAGAAATTTCTTCTCAGAAAGAGTGGTTAGGCATGGGAATGAGTTGCACAGGGAGATGGTGGAGTCACTGTTCCTGGGGGTTGTAGTGGGTTTACGTGGCAAGGTTTTGGTAGTGGGGGGCTGCAGGGGTGGCTTCTGTGAGAAGGAAACAGAAGTTTCCTTGTGTAAGATAAGGACCAGTTTCATCTGGCTCCAAAGGACCAACTACAGCTCAGAGCCAAGCCAATAAGTGATGTTGTTTGTGCCTCTGTGAGAACATAAGACAAGGGAAAAACAAACCAACAAACAACAACAAAAAAACTGCTGCACAACAGCAGCTGGGAGAGTGAGGAGTGAGAAGCAGCCCTGCAGACCCCCAGGTCAGTGAAGAAGGAGGGAGAGGAGGTGCTCAAGGCGCCAGAGCTGAAGTTCTCCTGCGGCCTGTGGAGAGGCCCCTGGTTGAGCAGGCTGTCCCCTACAGACTATGGTGTACCATGGTAGAGCAGATTTCCATGCTGCAGCCCGTGGAGAAGCCCCCGGTGAAGCAGGTGGATGTGGCCTGGAGGAGGCTGCGGCCCATGGAGAGCCCCCGCAGGAGCAGGCCCCGGGCCGGAGCTGCAGCCCGTGGAGAGGAGCCCACGCAGGAGCAGGGGGTCTGGGGGGAGCTGCCGCCCGTGGGGGACCCGTGCTGGAGCAGTTTGCTCCTGGGGGATGGACCCCGTGGTACGGAGCCGTGTGGGAGCAGTTCTTGGAGAGCTGCTGCCTGTGGGCAGCCCCTGCAGGCTCAGTTCGGGAAGGACGGCATCCCGTGGGAGGGACCCCACGGGGAGCAGGGGCAGAGAGGGACCGTGAAGGAGCAGCAGAGACAAAGTGCTGTAGACTGACCACAGACCCATTTACCCGTTCCCCTGTGGCACTTGGGGGGGGGGGGGGGAGGGAGGGGGGAAAGGGAAGGAAGAGGGTGGATGGGGGAAGGTGGTTTTGGTTTATTACCTTTGTTTCTCACTTTTTTAGCTTGTTAGTAATAGGTAATAGATTTTACTCATCTCCCCATGCTGAGTCTGCTTTGCCTGTGACAGTAATTTTGGAGTGATCTCTCTGTCTTTATCTCAACCCTTGCGCCCCTTGCATTGTATTTTCTTTCCCTTTCCCTTTGGGGAGGGGGAGTGAGGGAGTGATTGTGGTTCCCATGTGAGTAAAAACACCCCAGGGGTGTTTAAGGAAAGGTTGGGCGTGGTGCTTAGTGATATGGTTTAGTGGGTGATATTGGTGGTACAGGGACAGTTGGACCAGATGATCTTGTAGGTCTTTTCCAACAGTAATGAGTCTATGATTCTATGATTATATTTCCCTGTGAGGGAAGGACGTATATTGAAAGAATTAAAAAGAAACAAACAAAACTAAACTCTTCCTCCTTTGTTGAGCAATGGCTAAACTCATAGCTTGTCTGCGGGTAAAGACAATCCGAAAGGAGGGTTTTGCTTTTTCACTTGGAGCTAAGTATAGCTTAGGTTAAACCAAAATGATGTAATCCAAACAAGAAAAGCTTGATTTCCACTAAGTATCTAGTCTCAGCAACTTGTTTGTAGCATGCTACCAAATACAGGACACAATGTGGGCTTATTACAACACCACAGGACAATTCTGTGAAATCTAAAGATTCACAGTGAAGGACTTTTACCCAGAAATATCTCACATGCTGAGACTTCCTCTTCAACGTATCACATGCCTTACAAAAACTCAGCATTTCCCAAAAATAACATTCAGTCATGAGAAAGAAAATTTGCTCATTTAAAACAAAAATGCAGATTAGAGTGACCAAGCAGCTTGCTAGAAGACAAAACATTGCTCTTACACAAACAACTTTTTCCTCTATGTATTGTGAGTGAAATCAAGTGATCTTTACCTGGATTATGCACAAGTGCCTCCTGAAAACTCATCTCAGGATTAACTTGATTACTTGCACGATTAACACTGTGAAATCCCAAAGAAAAATATTACAAACTTTCTAAAATTCAGCCACTTTACTTTTCAGAAAGTGATAGAATCTGTATTCCTACAAAGAACTTGTTTTTCTGAGAGCATAAGAAATTAGGGTTTGACAGTTCTGGGGTGTATGAGGGCTGAATTGCCCACTGTTGGCCTGAACTTAAATTCTGCAGTAAGTGCATAAATCTCTCTGAAGCATCACACTAGCCAGAATGTCTTCACACCCTGGCTTCATCATCTAGCCACCTCAATTGAGATAAATAACAGAATATCTAAACTGACTCTTTTAGTTTCCCTTTTTCTTCTGAGCAAAAGCCTCTTCCTATTTGACAATGTTTTAATGCCAACAACGTGCTTTTGGGGAATTGTTTTCTATTTTGAGTGAAGATGTAAGGCTTCGTTTCCAACAGATCATTTTTTTTACCTCTCCTCTGACTCTTCTAATTTTGATAATCTCTTTGTTTTAGACATACCTCTTGCTGGGAATGACTCTCAGGTGTGGTGCTTCTGGCTTGGGAGCTTCTACTGCCCCCACTTGTTATCCCAGTAAAACTCTGTGAAGATTTTTCCTGTACCCTGTTGTTCACTGCAGGGTAAGAGAGTTTATTGCTTAATTGCAGCTTCCAAGATAAATTCTTTCAATGCTGTCTAACTCCAATAGTGTTTATGTGACAGAGCTCCTGCAATTATAGAATATGGAATAAGAAAAAGATAATGAAAAACAAACACTAAGTCCCGAGGTGTACTGCAAAGTGATTTCAGCATCACACTGATATTTATGCCTACCACAAAAAAACTTGAAAACTGGGGCCATAGTCTTTGACTCTCCTTCTGTGATGTTGTTATGTTGACTGCCCAGAAGAACATGGAACTGAAAATTCAAGTTTTGTACATAACTGTGCTGTTATATATCTTTCTGCATTTCAACACATTGTCTTGTCTGAGTGTGAACAAACAGGTATATTTTGCAGAAAAGTGTTATATACCTGTGAGTCCTCACAGTTTTATGGAAAGATAGGATTAGGCAGACATATAGGCATGGATAAATGATTTACCTAGAAGCAAAGTCATTTAAAAGTGATGTGCTTACTAGGATTCAAAATAGGCACACACATGGATTAGACCACTACATTTTTTCCATATGAGCAGTAAGGAAATATAGTTAATTCTTCATCTTGTGAAAGAGATGGGCTTGCGCTGGAGACCAAAACTGAGATTTGAGAACTTGTGATCATTAAGAGTCTCACAGTGATCTATCATATGTAGAGCCTGGCTGAGCCAAAACCCTGCTATCAGCTTGAGTAATTCACTTTTGACTACTGAAAATCCCACTGCAGCTTCAAATTGAAGTCTTGGATATCCTTCTGCTCTCACATCACTTTGAATTCTCTTTGCACTAGGCAAGGATGAAGAGAAACATTTATTTTATTTTTTTAATTGTTTTTTTTTTTAATTCTAGGTATGACACCCTACATGGGGTGAAGAGTTCTGATTTTAATGTTTTTTATGTTATTGTTTTATTTGCTTATTTTGTAAAATCCAGTGAAAAAGCAGAGAAATTTCACATCTGGATTTCACTATAGACAGTGAATCAAATTTCAGGGTGACTCAGATACAAGGTTTTAGCTTTATAAGATAGTAAGCAAGTCGTTGTGGTGTTTTCGCAATAAATAAATAAATAAATAAATAAATGAAATTAAATAGTGCCTTAGCAAACTTATGACCAGGAATTTTGTTCTTTTCTAACCCAATTCATCAAAGCTTGTGTCAGCCTACAATTTGAAGATGTTAAAGAACAGCAAGGAATATGGGCATGGAAGACCTGTAAATGTTAGATTTAAAGACAATAAAGTCAGAGTGCAACACAGGAAAGGAAAAGTTATCTAAAATTCAGGGAACTTTTTCTAATTCAGAACTCTTCTATTTCAGGCATAGTGCCACAAATCATATATTAAACTTGATCCTTATGTCCAGAAATTTTTGAAATATTGTCAGCCCATTTCATACCACAGATATTTCTGGTCATGACTAGCAAGTACCAGGATATATAACAATGAAAAAAGTGGTAAATTTTTTCAGTGATCTGTTTCAGCTCTTTAGAAAACTTTAGTCTAATTTTGAGATTGAGACTAAAAAGTGGAAAACAATCTTTTTTGTACTTCATCTCAGCATCCTGCCTTAATTCAAAGAGTGCTTTACTGCAAAATGGCTGCCTTATACAAGTTATTACTTGGCCTCAAATAGAAAACCCAGAAAGTCAAACTAATAACCAGACCCTGAAATGGTCAATCCCCTAAGTGAATCTAAAAAAGCAGATCATAGAGCAGTTGACTCTTTAGTTAAAAGTGAAAGATGTGATATTTCCACAGATCTTTCCAGATGCTCATCTGCTTCATGGAGAGCTCATGTGCTGTTGACATGTCTGTTTCCAAATTAGTTTTAAAAGGCACCTTTGGCGGATAGTTTGGATCTAAAGAAGAAGTGGACATTAATTTACTATGCATAAATAGAAAGCTAAAAATAATCAGTAATTTGAAGCTGCCAGCAAAACATTTAAATCATTGTGGTCATCTGAGCAACTGTTTTCTTGTTTTTAGAGAGTCGTAGAATCATACAATGATTTGGGTAGAAAGGGAACTTAAAAGATTATCTAGTTCAAATTCCCCTGCCATGGGCAGGGATACTTTCCATTAGATCAGTGGATCTAGTTTTATCCAAAGCCCCATCCAATCTGGCCTTAAACACTTCCAGGGATGGAGCATCCACAATTTCTCTTGACAACCTGTTCCAGTGTCTCATCAACCTCATAGTGAAGAATTTCTTCTTTATATCTAATCTAAACCTATGCTTTTTTAGTTTAAAACCACTACCCCTTGTGCGCTCACTACACCCCCTGATAAGAAAGTCCCTCCCCAACTTTCCTGTAGGCCACCTCTAAACACTGGAAGGCTGCTATGAGGTCTCCATGGAGTCTTCTTTTTCTCTGGGATAAAAATACCCCACCTTTCTCAGCCTTTCTTCATAGGAGAGGTGCTCCAGTCCTCTAATTAGCTTCATGTCCTTTTGGACCCGCTGTAACCAGTCCATGTCTTTCTTATGCTGAGGGTCCCAGAGCAGAAAGAAGCACTCCAGAAGGTGTCTCATGAGTGGAGTAGAGGGGAACAATCACCTCCCTCAACCTGCTCGCTACACTTCTTTGGATCAGCCAAGGATATGATTGGCTTTCTGGGCTGCAAGTGCACATTGCCAGTTCATAACCAACTTTTCATTCACCAGTATCCACAAGTCATTTTCCTCAGGGCTGCTCTCTATCTACTTATTGCCCAGCCCTCATTCATTGTTGGGATTGCCACAACCCAGGTGCACATGGCCTTGTTGAACTACAAGTTGTTTGCATGGGCCCAGCTCCTGAGCCCATCAAGGTCCCTCTGGATGGCATCATTTCCCTCCAGTGTGTAAACCACACTACTTAGCTTGGTATCGTCTGCAACCTTGCTGAGGATACACTCAATCCCACTGTCCACATTGTTAAATAATACTGGTCCCAATACAGACACCTGAGGAACACTTATTGTCACTGACCTCTGCCTGGACATGGAGCCACTGACTGCAACTCTGAGTGTGATCATCCAGTCAATTCTGAGTGGTCCATTTATCAAATCCATGTCTCTTCAATTTTGAGACAAGGATGTCATGTTGGACAGTGTCAAATGCTTTGCATAACTACAGGTAATTGAAATAATTTGCTCTTCTCTTATCCACCAATGCTGTAATCCTCTTGTAGAAGGCTGCAAAATCTGTAAGGCATGATTTGCAATTAGTGAAACCATGTTGGTTATCACCAATCACCTCTCTGTTCTCAATGTGCCTTAGCATAGTTTCCAGGAGGATCTGTTCCATGATCTTGCCAGGTACAGACGTGAGTCTGACTGGCCTGTTGTTCCCTGGGTCTTCCTTTTTCCCTTTTTAAAAATGGGGGTTATGTTTCCCTTTTTCCAGTTAGGGGGGATGTCACTGAACTGCTGCAACTTCTCAAATATGATGGATAGTGGTTTAGCAACTTAATCCACTAATTCCCTCAGGACCTGAGGATGCATCTCATCAGATCCCATGGACTTGTGCACCTTCATGTTCCTGATCTCCTCCAACAGTGTTTGGTTCCTCATTCTTCCAGTCCCTGCCTTTGCCTTCTGGGACCTGGGCTACGTGGTTAGAGCTCTTGCCAGTGAAGACTGAGACAAAAAAGTCATTAAGTACCACAGACTTCTCCATATTCTAGATAACCAGGTCTCACATCTCCTTCCAGAGAGGTTCCACAATTTTCCTACTCTTCCTTTTACCATTGACACACCACTAGAACTTTTCTTCTTTTATTTGACGTTTCTGGACAATTTGAATTCCCCCATGAGGACCAGTGCTTGTGAACATGAGGCAGATCTCATCTGTCTATAGAGGGCCCCTCTGCTCAGTCTTCCTGGTCAGGTGGCAGACCACCATTATAATGTCACCTGTCCCTGCCCTCCCTTTAATCCCTCCATCTGCTCCTCATCCATCTCCAGGTGGAACTCCATTCACTCCAGTTCATCACTGACATAGAGAGTGACAACCTCTCCTTGTCTACCCTGCCTATCCTTCCTAAAGAACCTGTATCCTTCCATTTCAACACTCCAGTCATGGGAACCACCCTACCACATCTCTCTGATGCCAATGAGATCATAGCCCTGCAGGCATACACATGTTTCTAACTCCTCTTGTTTATTTCCCATGCATGCTCTGTGCATTTGTGTAGAGGCATTTATGTCAGGCACTGCTGGAGCTGCCTTACTGGCTGGAGTGATTGGGATTCCTTTGTGCTTCTCTTCATGGGCTCTCTCGTTGACCTGTGATCCCTTTCCTGGCTCTGGGCATTGGTTGCTGGCACTGGCTGGTAGGTGTTGGATGGATTATGGTTCCCCTCCTCTGGCAACTTTAGTTTAGAGTCCTCTTTACCAGCTTGGCAAGCGTGTAGCCAAAGATGTTCTTCCCCTCCTCTGACAAATGGACTCCATCAGTCCCCAGTGACCAGGTTTCTCAAAGCAAGTCTCATGGTCTAAAAAGCCAGATCACTGGCTATAACACCAGTCCTACAATGATGCATTGCTGGATTTGACTGGTCCTTTCAATGCCTTTTCCTTTGACAGGTAGGATCACAGAGACCATCTGTGCTCCAGAGCCTCTTAGTTCTTCATGATATGCTTCAGTGTGCTCTTGATAGTGTTGTTGGTACACACATGGAGTAACAGCAGTGAACAGCAGTGGGCTGTACAAGGCTTGGTAGTCTCTTGGCAACCTCCCTAATATGAGTCCCCAGTAGGCAACACACCTCTCTTGAGACTGGGTCAGGTTGGCAAATGGGTGCCTCTATACTTCACAGAAGAGAGTCGTGTACAACTAGCACCCATCGTTTTGTCTTGGTTGAACTGGCTGTTACACAGGGAGGAGATTGGTCTGGCTTAGTCAGGGCCAGCATCCTCCCTGAAGTGATGGGTCCTTCCTGATCAGTCCACAGAGCAGTGAGGTGGTCCTTCAATGGCTCCTCAGGCTTCAGGGGAAGTCTTTTCTTCTTTTTGCTCCTTGCTGTTGCAGGTTTTAATTCTTTTCCATTGTTGGCATGCCTCCCTTCTGTGTGCACTTGTGGGGGAGTTTTTGACGGTTTGTCTGTAAGCCCACTACAAACTGCACTTGGAACCAGCTATCTAACTCCTCCTCATCCTCTCTGGTGCTGTTCAGCCTTCTCACCACTTCTGGCAGCTCAGCCACCTGCTGCAGGATGTCCTCCACCTGGGCACACCTTCTGCAGGCAGGTCTGCTGCCTGTCCCTCCGCCAGGAGAAAGGTACTGCCTGCAGTCTGAGGTCTGCGCTGCAACCGCTCCGTTCAGGAGCTTTATCTGGGCAGAGGCATTGGCCAGTGCTGGGATAGATCGCGCAGGCCATCCAGATGGAGCTGCAGTCTTTACCCTCAGACAAGTGCCCACCATTTTGCCTTGAGGGTCAGGTGGGATGAGCACCCTTCACCAGTGCAAATGGTCACAGAATGGTCCCGGTCGCTGGGTTATAAGTACATCAACTCTCCCACTTGGCCAGTGGGATGGCCCTCCTTTGAAGCAGAACTTACTGCTGTGCCATGCCCTGGCTGATGCACCACACCCTGTTTGCCCACCCTGGTCTCAGTGCTCGTGGTCACTCACACTCCCTAGGGCTATCTTTTGTGTGAGTGGAGGGTAGCCGCAGGTAATGTTTTAACAGGCAATATTAAAACAGAGAGATAATCTGAAACTGAGATTCTTAGAAAACAACAGAGGAAGGTCAGATTATTTTTATTTTTGAAAGAAGTTTCCAAGCCCTCACAAGGTATTCTCTATCTTGCCTAACAGGACTAAATTACTTCAAATGTATGTATGAGAACTCAAGGCTATGGTAATGCAAAACCATGATCCATATGTCCAACATAGGAGATCTCACCTAACCTGGGATTTTTCATATAAAATTCATTTTCCACCAGTCCCAGGAATTTTGAGTACACATAGACAGTAGATTTAAATAGATTTAAGAATTTAAGTATATTCCTTGTGAATTGTGCTGCATGTGCTGTATGATATTAGAGTCATATGAGAATATGGTGAGAGTGGAGAAGTCATTCTGTTCAAATGTTGAGTATTTGTGCTGAAAGAAGCTCCCACTGTCAGTGATCCAGCAGCTAGAGCATTCAACAGAAATAAGTCCCCTTTCCCACGGGTTCTTTACACACAGCACAACTATTACAACAGAAAAGGTGATGGGTTCACCCCCCTCTGTTTCCCATGTCCCAAGGCATGGTGGCCTCCTGAGTGATAGGAGACCCAGACACCAGTACCAAAGTTATTTGACTCTGAGATCTCTTACATTCCATCTGGAAAGCAGAAACTGGATTTCAAAGCAGGCATGTCAAAGAGAAATGACTCAAATCTAAGCAGTGAGGCCCCTCATTTATCTTAGAGTTTTGTCATTTACTCAGTGGCTAATTCATGCTATTGCCACATATACTAATTTATTACTTCCATACTTTCTCTTAAGCAATGCCTCCAATCCAGATTTCATATCTAGGAAACCCATTTAAATTATATAGGATTAGGGTGAATATATGGCAACCTAAATGTGGCTTACTTTATCATTTATAGCTCTTCTTACCAGGATTCTTGAATTTTCATGAAATTCTAGTAAGCCATGCACTTGCTTATATAGATATTATGGAGGATATCAAGAGAAATAAAATGAGGGAAAAAACATACAAGCAATCAGTGGGACACAGAAGTGATGGCTAGCTTGGCCAAAGTCATCATCTTTCCAGGTTGAATTTCCTCATTTTTAAAAACTGAAACCTCATGAATAGAGGTATTTGCAAACATTATTTCTAATCTTATGCTCCTAAAGGTTTGTGAGACAACGTGTCATTTTTTATATAAAGGTGTAACAACTCTTCTTTACTGCTTGCACCTGAATCTTGCAGTTCACAGAAGCCATAAAAGCATATACCTAGTTTATTTGCATATCATTTCAATCACAGTGATGTCAGGGTCTGGACCCAGTTTCCACAGGCTCTGCTTGTATGCTTTAATCAAGCAGTGTCCAAACACCTCATGATACAAATATGCAGCACTTTTTTTTTTTTTACATTCCGAGTATCAATGTTTTTGTAGTTGTTGTTTGTTTGTTTTTCAGTGAACTGCTATTACAATGTTTGCATAGGAAAAAAAAATACCAAGAGTAGTGTGAATAATTTTTAAAGAATGGCTGAATTTGATGTGGTTTAAAAAGTTTGTGGACAGAAAAGAAGGTGAAACACACTTTTGTGGAATTATTTTTGCTTTCAGTTCCACTTCATATAGTCCTATATGGCTGTGTCAGAAATTCAACACTGAATGCTAATTTCTAACTAGCCTAAATTATTTTGAAGTTATTTTTCTAAAGATTGTATGGTATGACACTTATTGTATCTCCTATTTATCACTAGGCTGACTTAATTTTATGTGCAGTGAGCTTCATGCTATGATTTATGTCACTGTCAGACTTAGGAAACCAACTGCCTCAAACCTAATTATCTATAAACAAAATGTTGTAAATTCTGAGTGAATATGTGCAATTGTTTCCCTTTTATGAGTTGCACAAACCTATTATACACCTGGCACACAAATCATTTGTAATGTGCTCTTAAATGTATTTATTAATGATTCACCCTCAGTTTAAGCAGTGATCTTCAGCAAATCCAATAGATGAAGCATTCAAAATAAACAGAAAATGCCTTCAATAGCCTTGACTTTGGCCTCGTATAAAATCATTTTGGATTCTTCAGGCTGCAAACAAGCATTTTGTTACAGAAGCTGATCATTCCCTGCTGCCAACTTATGCTAGCAATTTCTTTCAGATGTGTCCTCACTTGAATATTCTCCTCAATTATACTGCTGCTTCAGGAAGCCCATATTTCCTCCTGAAAGGCCTCTCTCTTTCAGATACTGTCATACATCAGGTATCAGGAAAGTAGGCAAAATCATGTGGTTTACACATGCTCATAATGATGTGCCCCAAGTGTGTCAGCTGGTACCATCTGTGGTGCCTGAAGCAGTGTCTGGGAGACTGTGACAACTCAATTGCAGGCTGGAGGTTTTGAAAAACGGTGGATAATTACTATTCCCTCTTAGGCAAGAGGACCCCTATGTGCAGTGTTAGGGAGGCCACATCTGTTATAACTATTACCAAGTCTCTGTTGATCATCAATATTACAATAAAAATAGTCATCAATCTGGATAAAAATCACCATTTCTTTTCAGTTCCAGCCCACCGATCTGATGAAGTTGTAACTAATAAGCTGGTGCTTGGTCAGCCTTTTCTTTTGCGTATGTTTCTTTGCATTCTGATTGTTCTTAGAAGCCGTGCAAGATCTTGCCCCAAATAAATACCTCACAGAAAGATATTGGATAAGGTACTGGCTCTTAATTTTATCAGGCTGATAATGGATAGTTTGCATTTTTAGAATATACACAGGTCGCTATCTAACAAAATTGAGAAGGAAATATTAAACAAATATTGCAGAAGCTCAACTATGTTGCCCATGCTCTGACTGTGCAAATAAGGCTTTTTTTTTTTTAAATCAGTTTCATTTTATCCAACCTTGTGTCCTTACTGGTCATTCACATCACTGTCTGTTGTCTTTATTAGTAGGAAGCATGAAGTCTGACAAGCCATGTCATTCTTAGCACTTTTTTTCCAGCACTGATATGTGGAGGCTTGATATTGTGAGTACCAGAGTGACAAAAACCAAATACACTTAGTGTGAAAATTAAAATATTGGATGTGACATGGATTTCCTCCTGGCTGGTGTAGCTAGTCCTGCTTTTTATGTTGAACCCAGCAGAAACAGCATGACAAACCTGTTTCCAGCCAGCAGAAGCAAAATCTGAGCTCTTGAGTCTGTGAAAGAAGGTACATCTTCAGATGGCCAGTGATGGAAAATACACAAGGGATCTTCTTACATGATACAATTTTTCATTGCCTAAAAACTGGTAGTTCCTGAAGGAAAGTCCTCCGTGCCATATCAGATATCTTAAACTAATGGTTGCCACAGTGTTCCAAGTTTTGTTTTCTTCATACAGTCTAACAACAGACATAACAACAGATAAATATCAAGACAAATTTGTTAATATTGCATTATTGGCAGACAAAAAAAGATCACTTTACATTGGAATGCTGAGCTTCTGCCAACCACCAACAAGTGGATAGC